>NC_139559.1:1553525-1878525 GCF_965112155.1 Podarcis liolepis | reverse complement strand
TTCTTAGGGGTGTGAGCCTTATCAGCCCCAGCAGTAACTTTGCTCTGTTCCCACCTCACCTGGAACCTCTTCTTCTCATGAAAACAGCCCAGGTGGGCAATGACATCCACTCTGGAGAGGGGAATACACCTGCCTCCTGCAGCCAAGGGGCCCTTTCCCCTTTGGCACGGCTGATGCCCTCTTTCTGAATGCCCCAAACACAAGGCCACCCAGACTCAAGGCTGGCATCGGGTCTCCTGGGTTTTGGCTGCACTTCCCTTGGTGCTTGGAAGCGCCTGGAGGCAGCTCCTCATTTCTGTGATCCTTTGCATTTTGATAACAGAAGAGGCACGCCTAGGACAGAGTCATCGCCTGCCTACGAATGGGGTGCTGGCTTGGAAAGGTTCCTCTCCAGTCACTCAGATACTCCAGCCTTTCCCAACCAATCCATTCCTTTCTGCTTTCTGTTTGTTCTGGGTGGAGCTGAGAGATTTCCAAATGTGCTGTCAGTTCCTTCTACATGGGATATAAAGCCTTCTGGGAGCAGGCAGGGGACTCAGACCTGTTTCGCCATGAAGTCCATCAGCCTCTGCCTGGTTGCGCTCCTTGCCTTCTGGGGTGAGCTGGGTCCTGTGTCTGGTCAGATGCCTCTAGGTGAGTGTCTCCTTGGACTCCCTTGTCCCAATCTCCATCTTTCTAAGCCCCCGTGGGAAACACTCTCTAAGGCAGCCTCCCTCTGAATTGGCCACAATTCTCATGAGCCTCTGCATCTTCTGGCTGTGCTGGCTTGGGGCTCCTGTGCGAAACCCTGAATGGGTAGTTGAAAGAGTCCTCATTGCCAGGAAACCACCGTCTCCTGTTCCATAGCTTCCCCTTCCCTATAGATCCTGCTGTCAGGGGCAAGACGGATCAGACTTGAGGTGGGTGAAATGATCTTATGGGCCGATGATCTTATGTTTTCAGAATTTAAAAAAGAACTTTATGTTCGCAAGAGCAGGCCTTTTCTGCAGTGGCTCCCTGTCTGTGGAATGCTTTCCCCAGGGAGATTTGCCTGGTACCTTCATTATAAACCATTAGGCACCAGGCAAAAACATTCCTCATTAACCAGGCCTTTAGCTGATTGTCCTCCCAATGCCCTTTTAAAACGCCTTGGGGGTGGTTTATTGGGTTGGCGTTTATTGGGGGGTTGTTTTATTGTGTATTTTGTGTTTTTATATTGTGACTTTATCCTGTGAACTGCCCTGAGACTTGAGGTATAGGGTGGTTTGCAAAGAAGAAGAAGAAGAATTGCTATTTTTCTAGAAAAAAAGGTGTCAGAACTCACCATGAACACCTCCCTCATTCTCTCAGAATGGCAATGGCACCTACCTGAGAGGAACTCACTGAGTTCTGGCTGAAAAGAAGCCCTGAGAACAATAATTCACCCAAACCATTTCAGAATAGTGCTATTGGTCAGACATAGATATTACGGGTCACTTTGCAGCTGTGCTGCTTTTACATATGGTTACGATGTGTTTATTCATCCCCCCCCCCTCCTTTGTACATTGTTTGGGTTTTCCAAACTGCATTAAGGTTGTGGTGTCCTGTTTAGCCATGACTCCTGCCTTGGACCAGATGACCCTCTTCATCCCTTCCAACTCTACCCTCTGATAATTCTGTGATCAGAAGCTAATAGTTTCCGCCTGGTCTTTCCCTGTCTCCCCCTTTGGGATGGGGCTGAAGCTCAGTGGGCAGAATACCTCCCCTGAAGTCTACTGCCAGCCACTGCCGACAATATTGGGCAAGGTGTAGCAATGATCTGACACTTCCTCTATTTAAGAGCCCCGCTGTCTATGATGTGTTCACAGAAACCTTCTTGTTGTTTGACTCACTCCTCCTCCTGCTCTGCTTTCATTTTATTGCTGTTTTCCCGCTGCCTCTCTCCTAACAGTGAAGCTAGCATGAGCCTTCGTAGGATCCTAGGAACACAGAATGGGAGAGTTGGGAGAGAACACGAGGGCCCCTTGCAATGCAGGAATATTTTGCCCAACGTGGGGCCCAAACCCATGACCCTGAAGTCAAGAGTCTCACACTCTTCCACCTGAGCTACGTTGCCTCTGCCAGGTCAGATAACATCTTCTGTTCCTCCCTCTCTTGGGAGGAGCCATCGCTCACTCCCTGCTCTTGGCTGAAGGAGTCCTGGCAGGCAGGCATAGGATCTGGCCCTGGGACTTTCCTCCATGCGTGACACGTCAGTTTGGATCTGCTTGCTAGAGAGAGACCTCCCCACCAACCACAGGCTGACTCAGCACCCAGCCTCCCTCCTGTGACACACGTGGTGGGAAGCTGAGAGAAGAAGGGAAGACCCCACATGGTGTGTCCATGCCCCTGTGGCAAGCTGGGCTCCCTTTCTGCTTCCTGGGACAGGGGGACACCTACATAGATTGGCAGGATTCATTGATTCGGCTACCTGGCTTGGGTTGTCCCTTTTTATTGATGCCGCTGCATTTTGACCTATTTCTTTGTATCTGAATTTGTGCTGCTTGTTTGTTGAATAGAACATTTCACAGTGGTTTACAGCAATATAAAGACATAAAACCAGGCAATAAAATAATTATCCTCTGAAAAAACAATCTCTCAAAGGACCTGTTGATGGCATTTTACCATTGTACTGTGGAGAGTGCATTAACTTATGGTCTCTGTGTGTGGTTTGGGAGCTGCACGGCCAGGGGAAAAACAATGCTGTCCAGGGTTGTAAAGACTGCGGAGAGAATAATTGGGCGCACTCTTCCCACCTTGGATCAAATCTATGCTGTCAGGTGCCATAAGAAAGCGGCAGAGATAGCGCAGGATAGTGCGCACCCTGGAAATGATCCCTTTCAGCTTCTGCCTTCTGGAAGAAGGTACAGGGTTATAAAGACCAGGACTAGCTGCCTGAGAAACAGTTTCTATCCAAATGCAATTCTGGTTTTAAGCGCAGTGTAAGGAGTCTGTATGGGAGTACATTGTATTTAAAAATGGGGTATCAGAGTTTTTAGGGGGTTAACCAGGCTGGGATAGCTGGGATAGCAAGCTTGTTGGTTTTTGAATGTCTAGTGTAGATTTTTTCAATTTCGTTGTTCTGTATGTGACAATGACAATAAAGATTATTATATCGTATCATAAAAATTAAAAAAATTAAAAAGAAAAAAACAAATTAGAAACAAACACCAGCAGACCATTTTGGGGGATATATTCTCAATTTCCTGTACAGGCCTTCCTTCAGGAAGCTGGGGAAGCTCAGGGGAACAGCACTTGAGTTGCATGCGGAAGGTGTGTGGTTTCATTCCCCACTGGGAATGCTGAAATTCAGTGAGAGGGGGGCATTCTGCCACTCTGAAGTGCCACTGGACACCCCCCACCAGCCAAGGTGCCCCTGGATTCCCCCTCTTGCCAAGGTGTTCCTTATATAATTTGCTCCCCTTCCCAGCAATGAGACTTTGCCAGGGCTTCTATGAATAAATGGGTTGAGTGTGTGTGTGTGTGTGTGTGTGTGTGTGTGTGTGTGCCAGCCAGACTGGGTCTTTGACCCGGGTGACAGAAAGCCTAGCTTTGGCCCTTTCTTGTGGAGTGTTCCTTCAGCCTCCTCTCCTTTCCCCCCTCATTGGGAGTCCTCCAGACAGCCGCTGCCACTGCCCCAGTCTCTAAGCTGCCCCTCCTGCCCCAGAGAGAGGTGCCTCCCTCCCCACACTGCCCCACAACGGCCTGGGAAGAGGATACACCCAGCCTTAGTGGCCCAACGGAGACTGGTCGAAGGTGAACGTGAGTCCAGCAGCTTACCTTGGCAGGCAGCAGCAGCAACAGCAGCAGTGGGCACTCATCTCCCAGGCAGGTCTTGACCACAGCAAGCACAAGAAAGACCAAAGCAGTGACGGCCAGTCGGCCGGCCAGCCTGCCACTCGTCTGCCCAGTCCCAACAGCAAGGGCTGGTGGACTGCCTGGCTGGGCTCCCTCACCCACCTGCTTACTCTGAGGCCGCCTCAGTTCCTGGCAACCAGCATCCCCCAGCCAGCCCCATAGGTGCCATTTGCCTGTGGAGCTTATAGCCAGGGCTGCTGCAATAAACAGCTGTGCAAGCCTTTGGGAGGCAGAGACACAAGAGGGAGGGAAGGAGAGACAGAGGCCAGAGTTGCCCATCATTCAAGGCACCCCACAACACACTGCTTGAAATCCACTGCCCTAAGCCAATGATTCAGCTCTCCTGTTCAGATTTTCAAAGAACAGGGAATCAGAATCTCCTTACTTTTGTGGATGTAACTTGCTTCAAACTGCTTTTAATGTTTTGTTTTAAGGTTGTAATGTTTCCTGGGACCTTAGGTGGAAGAGCAGGTAACTAATGAAAAGGAGTTCCCAATGCACATTAAGATGAGGCGAGGATACATTGCCTCTGAAATGCCAGTCCTTTTCTGACACCCCCCCCCCCCCGCTGTGGCCAAGAGGAGCACCCCTTGGGAGCAGCAGACTTGAGGGGTGCAGATTTGGTGCCACCTGCTGGGCTTCTGAGGCAGGGCAGGAGGAACACTTGCCTTTGCAGCCCAGACCCACTTTCAGGTAAGCTGCAGGAGAGACTTAAGGACACACCTTGTACCTGGAAGCAAGCCCCACCCATCTCCCAGGAAATGATGAAGATATGAACAGGATGCTGGCATAGAGGGGACAATAGCCTGATCCTGCAAGCTGTTCTTACGTTCTTTCTTTAAGCAGCAGAAGCTTTCGATTTTCACAGTGGAGAGGAGTTGAAATGCCTTCATTTCCAGCACTGATGAAGGGCTTGGTAATCCATCTCTCTCTCTCTCTCTCTCTCTCTCTCTCTCTCTCTCTCTCTCTCTCTCTACCTCTTTCTCTCTTTCTCCATTGAAGAGAAGCCTGGCACTTGTCCTACTCTGATCCAAAACAGTGACACCCAGTGTGGCCAGTTCTGCTCCACAGATGACAGCTGCCCAGGGAACGAGCGCTGCTGCCAGACCGACTGTGGGCAACAGTGCACGCTCCCACGTGAGGGTAAGCAGCAGCCCCTCTTTCTGGGGGGAGAAATGAAGTCGGGAACCTCTCATCTGCCTCACCTTCTGACCCAGATATGCTCTCAACCACCAATCCATACACACAAGGGGGTTTGGTGCATATCCTGCCTGGATCCATGTAGGCTTTAACACTGTAGTTCATAGTCAGGCAAGTGGCATTGCAGTGCAGAATCCCACCCGCCATGCTGTGGCTTGCCCAAACATGGCAGCTGACCAGGCGCACTGCTAGTGGGTCCAACCAACAGGTGGGAGGCAGGCTGTGCACAGCCTCAGTCCAGAGACTCACCTGCTCTCAGGTGTGCAAGCAGGTCAGATCAGGGGGACCCCATTCATTCCAGGCAAAGAGGAACTGGCTCCTTTCCCTGCAAGTATTAATGTGGGGTTTTTGTTATTTTTTTTAAATGAAAACAGACCTATTCATTTATTAAATGTCTATACAGCCCTTCATCCCAAGATCACAGTGCGGTTCAGAAAGACTGACAAAGAACCAAAAACGTGCATAAATTCAAAGCTGAATTACCTCAGTTGTGTAAAGATTGAAGTAAACACTTAATTCCATGATTTGCAAATTAAATAATTAGTTCATCTTCTGACTTAATTTGTGCAGCCAGATAGTTGTCGGTCCTAGACAAGATTTCAGCTGAAGAAAATATGCCTAATATCAGAAAATGTTGGGAATGCACTCAGTGTTGGCTTGTGGCCCATACATGCTTCTGAATACCAGTCATGGCAAACACAGAGGGGAGTAAGTGTTCTTCGTCTGCCTGGCCACTGTGAGAAGAGGGTGCTGGACCAGGTGGGCCACTGGCCTGATCCAGCAGATGCTCTTCTTAGGTTCTCCTTTCATCCCCAGTCTACCCTGGATACTGCCCCAGGCTCAGCCCCCAGCCAGACCAGGCTGCGAACTGCTTAGCGACTTGCAACAATGACCAGGACTGTGCCTCAGTCAACTTGCCACGCGAGAAGTGCTGCAGCAATGGGTGCGGGAAGACTTGCCAAGCGGCTGAAGAAGGTATCTCTTGGGTGTGGGAGATATGGGGACCTGGTGGGGAGGGCAGTTGTGTGTTCATGAGCGTGGCTGGCAGAGGATTCTGCCAAGGAAGAGGTGCTGGGGCTCACTCAAAGAGTCTCCTCTCCCTCATGCCAAGCGGTGTGGTGGTGGCAGCTGCCAGTGGTAGGATCATAGGAGGGGAAATGAACTCTGCACATGCTCAGGAGCTTGTTTCCTCTCGATGATATCCTCACACGTTCCAGAGTGAGTCCTGGCATTCAAAACAAAATTCCATCTCACTACTGACTGTTGTCCCCTTCTCTCCATCTCCTTCTTCCAGAGCACCCTGGTGTGTGCCCCAAAAGGGAACTGGTGGACACCTTTGTGCCCTGCAATGACACCTGCAGAGACGACCGAGACTGCCCCCTCACCCAGAAGTGCTGCTTCACCGGGTGCAGCCGGGGCTGCCTGGACTCAGGTACTGGCAAAGGCCCTGACCCCTTCCACCCTCCCTACATTTCTTCCCTGGGCACCTAAGTGCCCTGGGGACCGATAACGTCTCCCCATGGACCTCCATCCGTTCTGCCTCCAACAGTTCGCAGTGACAGGTGCCAGTTGCCGCCCAAAACTGGACGATGTTTAGCAGCCTTCCGCCGTTACTACTACAACCCATTGCGGAAGAAGTGCGTCCTGTTCACCTATGGTGGCTGTGAGGGTAACAGCAACAACTTTGAGACAAAAAAGGCATGTGAGGCAGCCTGCGGGAAAATCAGCCCAGGTACCAAGTTTGGGACCCACCATAAATTCATATTCATGGCTTCATTGATTGCGTTTATATATCCCCTTGTCCTCCAAGGAGCTGAACTTCCCCTTCTCCATTTAACCCCAACAATAACCCCATGAGGTGGGCTAAGCTCAGAGGAAGCCACTGGCCCAAGGTCACTCAGTGAGCTTCATGGATGAGTGGGGATTTGAACCCGCATCTCTCTCAGGTCCTAGTTCAACACCCTGACCCCCAGGCAGGGCAGTAGACTCCCTCTGGGAAGGCGGGCAACACCATCCAAGAAGCTGGCCAGAAGGGAGGACTGGGTACACTGCTCTGTTCTGGACTTTATGCTCCATATAATTGAGGGGATGGAGCGGTTGGGATTTCTTAGCTGGACAGAGGCTGGATATGGGTGTTGGAAGCCACAGGAAGGGAGAGGGCTGGAGCAGATGGGCCATTGGCCTGATCCAGAACCTTATGTTCTTCTTAATATTAGTACTTTGTGCCATAATCTTTATATGGACCTTTGTGATTGGGGCAATTTGAAATTTCAAGATAAGAGATGGTGTCTGAAATAGGGCACCAAAACTTTGGACTCAAAATCCAACAGTGGGGAGCCTTGTAAGAATGCAGGTGGCCTTAGAAATTCTGACACCCCGATTCCAAAGTCCTTCTCTGGGAGGTGGAAATGACAGTTTGGCAGCTGCGGTGTATTTGACGCGTTGCCCTCAGGATTCATTAAGAGAGGACGACACTCCTTGCAAATCCCCAGAATAAGGAGGATTTGTGTATTAGCTCCATGTTTGGTGATAAGCAATCTTTGCCATAGGGTGACTCCTAGTCTGTGCCCAAAATTATGTTTTTGCATATCTTGGAAGGAGGGTTTGGGGTTGGAGCATTTGGCAAAGGGTTGAGAGGTGAGAGGACTGCAGAGATTTGAGCCAGCAGCCACAAGGAGCTCCCCAAATTCAGTCCCTGAGCTGGGCTGGCCCAAAGAGCCCAGGCACAATTAATCTCTGCCTGGAAGGAGAAGGGTCTGTGATTCCTTCCCTCTGGTGGGGGGGGGGGGCTTCTTATGGAGGAATGCATGCAGGGAACATGAAGTTGGAACTCTTGACACCTTCCTGCCCTAAGAAAAACCTCTCTGCTTTCTCTTTCACTCCCTTTTGTGGCCTCAGAGGTTTGCAAGCTGCCAAAGGACAGTGGTCCATGTGAGGCTTATTTACGATTTTACTACTACAACTCAGCCACCAGGAAGTGCGAGATATTTGCCTATGGGGGCTGCGGGGGGAATGGCAATCGGTTTCACACCAAACGGGAGTGCATGATGGTCTGTGGGCAAAGAGGTAAGATTCTTGTCTCCATGTGTGTCTGTGCTTCTCTGTCTCTCTATCTACCTCTGTCTCTAAATATTTATAAGTGTGCATGTGGAGGGCAGGGGGCAGACTGTGGAGGTCCACAGGGTTCTCTCTCAGCTGCCCTGCTGGCCTCATCCTGCCCTACCCATGGGTGAGTTTACCAATGGCTTCAAGTAACAAGAAAGGAGATTCCAACTTCTGGCAGTGAGAGCTTTTTGACAGCGGAACGGTCTCCCTTGGGAGGTGGTGAAATCTCCTTCTTTAGAGGTTTATAAGCAGGGTTTGGCTGTTTGTGAGGAATGTGGTTCCTTCTTTAAGGTGGTTGGGCTAGGTGACCCTTGGGGGTCCCTTTCAACTCTACAATTGTATGATTATGTCATTGCTGCTGCCTGCCCTAAGGGCAAGGTGTTCAATGACTTGGCTGCCTCCCTTTGCCCCTGTGACTCTTTCTCTTTTCC
The DNA here is from genome assembly GCF_965112155.1 of Podarcis liolepis. NCBI lineage: Eukaryota > Metazoa > Chordata > Lepidosauria > Squamata > Lacertidae > Podarcis > Podarcis liolepis. Next base: position 1,869,934 of record NC_139559.1, on the reverse strand, counting down.
ACCCACAGGAAACTCCATTACGGAGGACTGAGTCCCCCAGCCTGATCACCTTGTCTGAGAAGACCCCAACCCCAGAGCAGACATCAGTGTGTTCCCATGCCCCCCTCCTTCTATCTCTGGGGAGGCTGCTGTGGGATCATCTATCCCCAAATAAAACCTGAGATTTCTGGCATGTGCTGAGTCTGGTTCTTGCATCACATGACATGAGGCCTCAAGAGGAGCCCCACATCCACTGCTGCCCCAGAGGGGGGGGGCATCTCTCAAAGCCCCTCAGCTGCTGGGCTGGGGAGATTTGGGCCTGGGGCCTGGAAGGGAAGAGGATAATCTGTGGTTCTCAAACCTTTTTTGGTCACTGCCCCCTTGGTTCCATAAATTCACCCCCAGTTCCCCCTTAGAGTATTCAGAGCAGCCTCGAGTTGGATCATCAAACAAAAGGCTTCGGCCAAGATACTGAACCAAAACAGCAGCCAGGAGGCCTGATCTTTATTGTTGAACCAAAACCTCAAACTACAATGTAAAGGAAGCAGAGAGACACCCCGAACAATGAGTGCTCCCACTTTAAGAGATTTCTCAAAGTTACCCACAACACCTTGTTGCAAACGTCACACATATGTCATAAACATGTCATGGAACAGGAGTGACGTCTGTGCAGAAACCTGATGCCCTGTCACTCTAAATACCCTGCATTCTTGTTCTGAAGTAAAACAGAAGGAAGTGTAAATACCAGTCTGAAGCCGGTTTCGATTGCTTGCTCACACTTTTCACTGACACCTGCAGGACCCGCATAGCCTGTTAGGGTTAGCTATGGTGCTTCTGATTGGGTGAGTAACCAGATGGCTGAGCAAATAACGGCTCCTGATTGGTCAGCTATTTTATGAACGGGGAAAAGAATGGGAAGTCAAAAGATAATAACGAAAGAAGGGATAGTGGCAATTTTCAGGTTGCACATGTAATTGTGCCTTTGTTCAAACTATATAGGTTAATTAAATCAGCCAAATGGATGAACCTGATCCAAGGATACCAGCTTTTCAAGGTTTGATAGTCATTTGCACCTCCAGCGTCCCCTGCCCCGAGGGCGCGCTGAAATGTACTACTACTACTACTACTACTACTACTAATAATAATAATAATAATTTCCCCAGCCACTCTTGGTGGCTCCAGCAGAATATTCAAAACACAGTAAAACATCAGACATTAAAAACTACCCTAAACAGGGTTGCCTTCAGATGTCTTTAGATAGTTGTTTATTTCCTTGACATCTGAGGGGAGGGCGTTCCACAGGGTGGGTGCCACTACCAAGAAGGCCCCCACCCTGGTTCCCCATAACCTCACTTCTCTCAGTGAGGGAACCGCCAGAAGGCCCTTGGAGGTGGACCTCAGTGTCCGGGCTGAACAATGGGGGTGGAGATACTCCTTCAGGTATGCTTTGGGAACCACTGCTGTTGAAAGAAGTATTGGCTGCTTTTCTTATCCCCAAAGGAGCTCACAATGAAAGAGTTAAAATGCATGAAAGCCGACTTCATAAAACTTAGGGAAGTGCTGGGTGAGATCCCATGGACAGTAATACTAAAAGGAAAGGGAGTTCATGATGGCTGGGAGTTTGTTAAGAGGGAGATAGTAAAAGCACAACGTCAGGCAATACCAATGAGACGGAAACATGGAAGGTGCTTAAAGAAGCCAGGGTGGCTATCTAAAGAACTTTTAACTGAGTTAAGATTAAAAAAGGATGTGTACAAAAAATGGAAAAGGGGGGAAACCACCAAAGAGGAATTCAAACAAATAGCCAGCACGTGCAGACACAAAGTCAGAAAAGCTAAAGCACAGAATGAACTCAGGCTTGCTAGAGAGGTTAAAAGCAACAAAAAAGGCTTTTATGGGTATGTTCGTAGCAAAAGGAAGAACAAAGAAACAGTGGGGTCACTCAGAGGAGAAGATGGTGAAATGCAAACAGGGGACACAGAAAGGGCTGAACTCCTCAATGCCTTCTTTGCCTCAGTCTTCTCCGATAAAGAAAACAATGCCCGACCTGAAGAATTTGGAGCAAATGATTCAGCAGAGGAAACACAGCCCAGAATAACTAAGGAGATAGTACAAGAATATTTGGCTAGTTTAGATGTATTCAAGTCTCCAGGGCCAGATGAACTGCATCCAAGAGTATTAAAAGAACTGGCAGATGTGATCTCAGAACCACTGGCAGTCATCTTTGAGAATTCCTGGAGAACAGGCGAAGTCCTGGCAGACTGGAGGAGGGCAAATGTTGTCCCTATTTTCAAAAAGGGGAAAAGAGAGGACCCAAATAATTACCGCCCAGTCAGTCTGACATCAATAGCAGGGAAGATTCTGGAGCAGATCATTAAGCAAACAGTCTGTGAGCACCTAGTGATCACCAATGCTGTGATCGCCAATAGTTTGCATGGATTTCTGAAAAATAAGTCATGTCAGACTAACCTGATCTCATTTTTTGACAGAATTACAAGCCTGGTAGATGAAGGGAACGCAGTGGATGTAGCCTACCTTGATTTCAGCAAGGCATTTGACAAGGTGCCCCATGATATTCTTGTAAAGAAGCTGGTAAAATGCGGTCTTGACTATGCTACCACTCAGTGGATTTGTAACTGGCTGACTGACCGAACCCAAAGGGTGCTCATCAATGGTTCCTCTTCATCCTGGAGAAGAGTGACTAGTGGGGTGCCACAGGGTTCTGTCTTGGGCCCGGTCTTATTCAACATCTTTATCAACGACTTGGACGATGGACTCAAGGGCATCCTGATCAAATTTGTAGATGACACCAAACTGGGAGGGGTGGCTAACACCCCAGAGGACAGGATCACACTTCAAAACGACCTTGACAGATTAGAGAACTGGGCCAAAACAAACAAGATGAATTTTAACAGGGAGAAATGTAAAGTATTGCACTTGGGCAAAAAAAATGAGAGGCACAAATACAAGATGGGTGACACCTGGCTTGAGAGCAGTACATGTGAAAAGGATCTAGGAGTCTTGGTTGACCACAAACTTGACATGAGCCAACAGTGTGATGTGGCAGCTAAAAAAGCCAATGCAATTCTGGGCTGCATCAATCGGAGTATAGCATCTAGATCAAGGGAAGTAATAGTGCCACTGTATTCTGCTCTGGTCAGACCTCACCTGGAGTACTGTGTCCAGTTCTGGGCACCACAGTTCAAGAAGGACACTGACAAACTGGAACGTGTCCAGAGGAGGGCAACCAAAATGGTCAAAGGCCTGGAAACGATGCCTTATGAGGAACGGCTAAGGGAGCTGGGCATGTTTAGCCTGGAGAAGAGGAGGTTAAGGGGTGATATGATAGCCATGTTCAAATATATAAAAGGGTGTCACATAGAGGAGGGAGAAAGGTTGTTTTCTGCTGCTCCAGAGAAGCGGACACGGAGCAATGGATCCAAACTACAAGAAAGAAGATTCCACCTAAACATTAGGAAGAACTTCCTGACAGTAAGAGCTGTTCGACAGTGGAATTTGCTGCCAAGGAGTGTGGTGGAGTCTCCTACTTTGGAGGTCTTTAAGCAGAGGCTTGGCAACCATATGTCAGGAGTGCTCTGATGGTGTTTCCTGCTTGGCAGGGGGTTGGACTCGATGGCCCTTGTGGTCTCTTCCAACTCTATGATTCTATGAAATATAGAAACACTTGGAGCAGCCTTGGCTATCCTATTGGCTTATGCAAGACCACCAAGCCCAGGAAGGTGACCTCGGCCTCACAGCAGCCACTTAAAGACTTTGGCAGCAGTTCCTGCAGCATCCCTTTATTATTTCTCCAGCCCTTGTGCCCTCTTCCACCTGCATTCTTGGAGAAATACTAAAATCAGTTCCAAATTTGGAGCACACATAACACACTCCCCATCCAGTTGCATATTGTTATTCAAGTATCCACCACCGGAACCCTGCTATAGCAACCCCAAGAACGTGCCCCAAGAGACATACAAATCATGTGAAAGCTCAGAATATAAGGCTAAGAATATATGCAAGGAAATTGCTTTTTGCTGCTTCAGAAGATAGGACCAGATTCCAACTAAACACTGGAAAAAATTTCTACTGGTAAGAGCTGCATGAACTTTCTCCAGAAAGTGGGAGGGTGTTCCACATGGCGGGTGCCACCACCGAGAAGGCCCTCTGTCTGGTTCCCTGTAGCTTTGCTTCTCGCAATGAGAGAACCACCAGGAGGCTCTCGGCGCTGGACCTCAGTGTCCAGGCTGAACAATGGAGGTGGATACGCTCCTTCAGTGTCAGGGAACTGCCGTCGGAGCTAGAGGCGGAGGGAAGGCTCCAGAGGGATGCCGGAGAGGGTCCCAGTAGGGAGAGGAGCGGCCCATTTGCTGGGGAAGGAAATCAGCGTAACACCAGTGGGAAACTGCCAGGGAGATAACGTCCATCTGAGCCCCCAAGCCGGAGTTCTGGACGTCCATCGGCCTCCCGTAGTCATGCAGATCCAACAGTTAGGGGCACAAAGCCTTTGGAAATTCCTAGCCACATTCCTAGGCTGGTGCACCCTCTTTCAGCAGAAAGCACAGTCAAAAGCTTGCACCGCAGAAGAGCAGAAAAGCATATTTACAGACTTTATTTAGAACATGAACAGAACAAAAGAAAACACGTCCATCCTCAGTCAGCGTCTCTGACCATCTGCAAAAACGAAAGGAATATCAGAACATAAACATCCTGTGAATAGGACATGCGCAGACTCTGTAACTTACAAAAGCCTGCTCCCTTTTAAGGTGGAACGGAAATATCCTAACATCCTCCCCCTTTCCGTGTAACCTGTTTTACCTGCGGTTCACTCAATTGCAACCTTTGTACATAAACCTTAAGTTGTTCTCTGTTAACAACCTTAGACAACAGATCAGCAGGAATTTCATTTCCTGCCATGTAGGACACCCGAATCAGTCCTTTCTGAATACACTCTCTTGCACGATGTAGCTTAATCTGCAAGTACTTGGTTCTCTGCTTGCAACTCTCGGAGTTCAGCAAAGCCAAACAAGATCTATTGTCTTGATACACTTGTATAGGACATTTCACAGACACTCTGATGTCCTTAAACAGTTGCATCAACCATTCACAATCCATGAGTGAAAATGACAGAGCATTGAGTTCTGCTTCACAGGAACTTAGGCTCACTGTTGTCTGCTTCTTGCACAACCAGTCAAACAGGCAGTGGTTGTACATGTAGCATACTCCAGAAGTGCTTGTACCATCCGTGGTGTCACTTCCAAAACTTGCATCTGCAAAGATTTCAAGACCTCCAGTCTTCTGACTGGTGAACCTCAGCCTGTAGTGCATAGTCCCTTTCAAAGAGCGGGCTATGCGCTTCAGAGCTTTCCAATCCTGAACCGTAGGATTGTTGGCATGTCTGCTAAGCAGATTACAGCTTACAGCTATGTCAGGTCTTGAACATCTGGCAATGAAATTCAGCTTGCCTAGAATGCATCTGTATAGCGTTGTGTCAGAAAACGCTTCAGCAGTACTGTCTACCTGGTAACCTGTCACCATCGGTGTGTCTGCTGGGTTTGCATCAACCAAATTCAACCTGGTTAATACATCAGCAATTTTCTGTGTTTGGTGTACCAGAAAATTACCTGCTTGGTCCCTCTCCACCTGCAGAGAAAGATAGTTGGATACCTCACCAAGATCCTTCATGTCAAAGTGCTCCTTCAGTTGAGCTAGGGTGCTTTGGTAAAAAGCCTGATTCTTCCAAAACATCAGAAGATCATCAACAAAACATAAACAATACAGTTTGTTTTGCCCCTCCTCCTTGACCAACACACATGGATCAGCTTTGCCCTGGTGAAAACCTAGAGAAAGCAATGTCTCAGTGAGTTTTGTGTTCCAACACCTGGCACTCTGCTTGAGACCATATAAGGATTTCCGCAGTTTACAGACCATACCCTTCTGTATCTCCATCCCATCAGGTGGAAGCATGAACAGCTGTTCATTCAAAATCCCGTACAAAAAACCTGTATTAATGTCATGATGGGAAACATGCAGTTTCTCCTCCGCAGCAATCTTGAGCATCAGCCGAATGCTCTCATATTTGACTGTGGGAGAGTAGGTCTCGTGGTAATCCTGTCCTGGTACCTGTGAAAAACCTCTGGCAACCAATCTGGCTTTGTGTCTGACTACCTTGCCATTCTGGTCTGTCTTGGCCTTGAAGACCCATTTGCTGCCAACCAGTCTCATTCCTGGGACTACCGGTACCAGTTCCCAAGTTTGGTTCCTGTTCAAGGAATCAATTTCAGCCTTCATGGCATTAAGCCAAGGCTCAGCATCTTTAGAGGTTAACTCCTGAACCTCTTTGAAGCTTGAAGGTTCCCACACCTTCTCTGAGCTACTAAGAACAGCAGTTGCTGTCTTAGCAAACTCATCAGCATACCTCTTTGGAGGTCTGCCCTTGGTCGCCCTTTCAGACCTACGTACTAGACGCAAGTCTTCTGGACTCATCTCCTCTTTCTTAGGAGAAAAGTGACCAATGGTGAACAGTGGTTCTTCCAGTTCATTGTCAGACGCATCAGATGGTCTGACTGAGGCTTTTGCGCTCTGGTAGTCTGCTGTGTCGTCACTGTCACTGACACCAGCAGCAGCAGCAGCGCCGCCCACTGAACTGGAATCCGAACTCTGATCATCATCATCATCATCATCATCCTCATCCTCATCATCCTCATCCTCATCCTCATCATCTTCAGCAGCTTCCTCAGCTTTAGCTGCTTGCTTGACATCACCTTCATCCTCCTCTGGGTAACTCTGGAAAATTCCCACATTTCCCCCCCACTTAGGATTGTACTCAACACTCCTTGTGAACTTAATGGACTTAGAGTCAGTCATCCATACCCTGTATGCACCTTTTTCATACCCCATGAACAAACCATGTGCCCCACGCTTCCCAAGCTTGTTGGTTTGTTGTTTGCGTACCCACATGTCCGAACCAAAGATTTTCATGTGTTTGGTGTTGGGTTTCTTGCCAAACATCTTCTCATAGGGGGTACAGCCAATGGGTGATGACAATCTGCGATTAAAGGAGTAAACCAAATTCCCCAGAGCTTCCACCCAAAACTTATCAGGGAGATTGGCATCATGCAACAAGGTTTTGACTCCTTGCAGCAATGTTTGATTTGCTCTCTCCGCAAGACCATTCATCCATGGCGATCTGGGCGTTGACATGTCATGCTGGATTCCCTTCTCAGTCAGGAAAGCTTCAAACTGCTGAGAAGTAAACTCCCCGCCCCGATCAGTAAACAAACAAGAAATACGTTTACTGTGCACATTCTCCAACCAAGCACAGAATTCCTTAAACTTCGGAAACGCTTGCGATTTCTGTTCGAGCAAATACACATGAATGTACCTGGAAAAAGAATCAATCAGAATCATGAAGTACCTTGCTCCTCCTAAAGAGGGCGCAAGTGGCCCTACCAGGTCTGCATGCACTAGCTGGTAGGGTTTGGAAGCCTGCCTGCTAGACTCCTTGCCTTTTGGAGCAACCTTTACCTTGTTCTCTGCACAAGATACACATTTCATGTGAAATTTACAGGGTTTGATGTTCAAACCCTCAACCACCTCTGGCATCTTGGCCAGTGCCTTCCAAGAGAGGTGACAAAACCTTCGATGCGCATCATGAATGCAACCTGCATGAAGAACTTTGTTAGTTTGTGCAACACAACAAGAATCAGCCTTAGATACAACAGCAGTGTCGTCATAAGTTATATGGAACAAACCATCCATAAACTTTGCATGCAAATAGTCCTCTTTGCCTTTACTGATGACACAGACGCTCCTCTTGAAGGAAATCTGAAAACCACGCCCAGTAAGCTGTGGGACGCTCAACAAGTTGCTTGCAGCTCCTGGAACAAAAAGTACATTACTGATGGTAGTGTGCAGACTTGCAAGTTTCACAGTCCCTTCTCCAGCAATTTGCAACGTCCTTCCATCAGCCAGGTGGATCTCACCTTCCTGAGGCTTGAAGGAGATAAAGAGATGCCGATCCTCCGAGATGTGGCGATTCGCACCTGAATCAACAATAAATCTAACTTTGGCTGTTGGAGCAGTCTTTACAGCAAGCAAACCCTTGTTTTGCAGCGGCGTGGGCTTTTGCAGCTTGCCCCCCTGCTCCTGGTCAGCAGACGTGTCTTTAGTCTTTGGTGAAGCTGTGCCAGCAAGCAAAACCTTGCTTTCCACTGGCGTGGGCTTTTGCAGCTTGCCCCCCTGCTTCTGGTCATCTGCAGACGTGTGCGTATGTTTACCTTTGCCTTTCCGGCCTCTGCAAAGGCGATGACCTTGGTTCTCACGAGAAACAGAGCTCTCAGCTGCCGACTCCTTGGCTCCCCCTGGAGGCTGGAATGCTGCCTGGGATGACGTGACGGTCAGCTCCCCCTGCAGCTTGCAACCGGTGCCCTCAGCATCCCTGCATTCACTCGCATTCTGGGAAACAGCTAGGACCTCCGATGCAGTCAAACTCTGGGCTGGGATTATTGGCTTGTGAGCTTTTTTCAAAGCAGTCCACATTCCACGTGCAGTGGTGTTGCCAGCTAGCGTCTTAATTTCCTCAAGAGATACGGATAAGACTATTACGTCTATCGCTTTCGAATCAGCTGATTTCCATTTCTCTGTCAGAGGAACTGGGGGGGCTTCATTCACGGTATGCCACACCCGAAACTGACGCAGCAAAGATTCACACCATTTTGCCCAGGTTTCATAATTCTGCCCATCCAACTTAGGGCACTGAGTGGCCTCTGAAGCTTCAAAAGCGTGGAAATACTCCATTCCAGCTTTTTACTTTAGCCGTGAGTCTTTTGCCTTCAAAGACTCCTTATCTTGGCAGCTATTAATCATGAAGCCTTTTTGGCACAACTCCCAGGCCAATTAAGCCTTGCCGGAGATCAAAGGCTCCTTGCCGAGGCAAAACAGAAAAGCGTCCCTTCCTTTCGCTTTTCCCCCAACATACCTCAAACGCAGTCTGTTGCAGCTTTACTCTCCTGTAGGTGCCGTGAATCTGGGCCCGAAACCTTGTTGTTGGGAAACTGCCAGGGAGATAACGTCCATCTGAGCCCCCAAGCCGGAGTTCTGGACGTCCATCGGCCTCCCAATATAAGGCTAAGAATATATGCAAGGAAATTGCTTTTTGCTGCTTCAGAAGATAGGACCAGATTCCAACTAAACACTGGAAAAACTTTCTACTGGTAAGAGCTGCATGAACTTTCTCCAGAAAGTGGGAGGGTGTTCCACATGGCGGGTGCCACCACCGAGAAGGCCCTCTGTCTGGTTCCCTGTAGCTTTGCTTCTCGCAATGAGAGAACCACCAGGAGGCTCTCGGCGCTGGACCTCAGTGTCCAGGCTGAACAATGGAGGTGGATACGCTCCTTCAGTGTCAGGGAACTGCCGTCGGAGCTAGAGGCGGAGGGAAGGCTCCAGAGGGATGCCGGAGAGGGTCCCAGTAGGGAGAGGGGCAGCCCATTTGCTGGGGAAGGAAATCAGCGTAACACCAGTGGAGAAGGGGGGCAGATGGGTGAATCGGAGAGGAGGCTCCAAGACTCCTCACCGGAGACCAGCGGGGAGAGCACGGGTCCTCCGCTGCCCACACCCTCCCTGCGCAGAAGACTTCCGCGCAGGGAGACTAGGTGGAGACTAGGCGTCAAAGAACTTTTGTGCTGGAAGAAGTTGAAGAAATGCCCACTGACGGATTCTGCCAGCGACTGAGACAGTCACGATGCTAGAGACTGTTCAGTCAGAAAGGGTTCAACCAGGTAACCTAGCCAGGAGTGGCGGCAACTAACGCATGAGCAACCCCTAAACCAATTACATTCAGGTATGCTTTGGGAACCACTGCTGTCAAAAGAGGTATTGGCCACTTTTCTTATCCCCAAAGGAGCTCACAATGAAAGAGTTATTTATTATTATTTCTCCAGCCCTTGTGCTCTCTTCCTCCTGCATTCCTAAATACTAAATACTAAATACAAAAATCAGTTCCAAATTTGGAGCACACACAGCACGCTCCCCATCCAGCTTCATATTGTTTTTCAACAATCCACCACCAGGGGGGAACCTGCTCTAGCAACCCCAAGAACGTGCCCCGAGAGACATACAAATCATGTGAAAGCTCAGAATATAAGGCTAAGAATATATGCAAGGAAATTGCTTTTTGCTGCTTCAGAAGATAGGACCGGATTCCAACTAAACACTGGAAAAACTTTCTACTGGTAAGAGCTGCATGAACTTTCTCCAGATTCATTTCATTCTCTCTCTCTCTCTCTCTCTCTCTCTCTCTCTCTCTCTCTCTCTCTGTCTCTCTCTCTCTCTCACACACACACACACACACACAACACACTGGGACCTTAGAGTTAAGAGAATGTAATTGATAAAGGAAAGTCTGACTTCCCTGCGATCAAATAAATCATGTTACAGATGGACCTAGGAGCCAAATATTTGAATGCCCCCCCCCGCAGTCGATGGGCATTGGCATTCAGATGGTGTGCGTGCCCCGTGCCACATGATGGATTATGCAGGGCAGAGCTCATTCCACTTGGCACCCCTGCAGATGCCAGGGTGGAAAGGCTGCCTCTGGGTAAAGAACTGGAGAGGGCCAGGTCGGGGGTGGGCAGGATCCTTGGCTCCCTTGGCCCACTTCTTTGGAATGGCCACTTCCACTGGCAAGTACAACATGCCTTGGTCCAGCCAGGTCTGAGTCTCACAGACCCCAGAGAGGGAGACCCAGAAAGGGGTTTGTGGAGGAAGGAGGGTCTCTCCAACTAAAGCGCCACCACCCCTTTCTCTCTGCCGATGGTACAGCTGGGAACCTCAGGGAAAGGCATCCTGGCTTGCAGAATCTAAGCCAAGAAGCCCCTTCTTCCTTGGGGAGGGGGCGTCATTTCAAGCAACTTCAATTTCCCCTGGTCCAGCCACTTCAGAGGTACACGGGCTCCACCATCCCTTTCTCTCTGTTGATGGTACAGCTGGAGACCCCATGGAAAGGCATCCTGGCTTGCAGAACCTAAGCCAAGAAGCCCCTTCTTCCTTGGGGAGGGCAGTGTCATTTCAAGCAACCCATCTTCTGTGGAAATGTTATCTACATCTTTGCAGCTGTTGGGATGGTTTGTTACAAAACCTTGTGGGCCACAGGGTGTGGGGAGAGGCTGCCCAGCACTTTCGCCATCTTCCTGAGCCAGCTGTGATTCAGCAATCCTGGACAATGCAAGGCAGCAGGCAGGCTGGACAGTGGACTCACCGCTTAGCCTGACCCACCATGAAGTCTGGGGCCCTTGTGCTCCTTCTGGGGCCCCTCGCCCTCTGGGCTGAACTGACATCTGCCTCTGGTCGGAATCAGAAGACAATGAAGATCTGTCCTGATTTGACTGTGGGGTGTTTGCACATACTCCCATTTTCCTTCACCCATCCATCATTATTCAATGCCTTTCCCTGTTACTTCTCAAACTGCAAAAATCTGATTCTATTTTAAAGTGGAGTCATTGTGCTAAGGTCACAGAGCCAATTAATCCAGTTTAAGAGTGCAAACCTAAAGTTCAGGTATGTGGTTGTGCCCTTGAGACTGACCCAGAAACTCCAGCGGATGCAGAATTCCATGGCGAGGCTCCTTATGGGGTCCTTGCCGTGGGATCACATTTATCCAGTGCTTTACCAGCTACACTGGTGGAGTACAGGATCAGGTTTAAGGTGCTCATTTTAACCTTTAAAGCCCTATACGGCCTAGGACCCTCGTACCTACGGGACCGCCTCTCCTGGTATGTCCCGCAGAGGACCTTACAGTCTTCAAACAAAAACATCTTGGAGATCTCTGTCACCAGAGACCAGGGCCCTGTGGGACTTGACATCTTTCCGCAGGGACTGCAAGACAGAGCTTTTCCACCAGGCCTTTGGCCAACGCACAGTCTGACCCTCTCCTTTGGTAATCCTCACAGAACTCTAGCCCAATGGTTGCCATTAATTTGATTTTGAAATGATTTTAAAATGAATTGATTTTAGAATGTTGTGTTACTTTCATTGTTGTTAGCTGCTCTGAGGCCGGCTTCGGCTGGGGAGGGCGGGATATAAATAAAATAATAATAATAATAATAATAATAATAATAATAATAATAATAATAATAATTCCCTTCCAGGCCCCAGGCTCAAATCTCAGCAGTGCAGCAGCTCAGGGGCTTTGAGAGATGTTTTCCCCCCTCTGGGGCAGCAGTGGATGTGGGGCTCCTCTTGACACCTGATCTCATGCAACACAAAAGCCAGACTCAGCAGATGCAAGTAAACTCATGTTTTATTTGAGGCTAGAGGATTCCAGCAGCTTCTCCAGAGATGGAAGGAGGGAGCATGGCCACATACTGATGTCTGTTCCTGAGGCTGGGAATTTCTCAGTCATGGTAATCAGGTGCAGGAACTGGGTCCTCCTCAGTGGGGTTTTCAGTGGGAAGTGCTGCAGGAGGATCTTCTGGGATCACTTGGATTGTCAAACATAGACAACAGCCGAGAATATAGCAGCAAAACAAGAAAAGAGAAAGAGTCACAAGGGGGAAAGGGAGGCAGCCAAGTGACTGAGCATTTGGCCCTTAGGGCAGGCAGAAGTAATAATAATAATAATAATAATAATAATAATAATAATAATTTATTATTTGTACCCCGCCCATCTGGCTGGGTTTCCCCAGCCACTCTGGGCGGCTTCCACAGAAACCAAAAAACACTAAAATATCATACATTAAAAGCTTCCCTGAATAGGGCCGCCTTAAGATGTCTTCTGAATGTCAGGTAGTTGTCCATCACCTTGACATCCGATGGGAGGGCATTCCACAGGGCGGGCGCCACCACCGAAAAGGCCCTCTGCCTGGTTCCCTGTAGCTTCGCTTCTCACAATGAGGGAACCGCCAGAAGGCCCTCAGCGCTGGATCTCAGTGTCCGGGCAGAACGATGGGGGTGGAGACGCTCCTTCAGGTACTGACAGAATCATGCAATTGTAGAGTTGAAAGGGACCCTCAGGGGTCATCTAGCTCAACCCCCTGCAATCCAGGAATCACATTCCTCACAGACAGACAGCCAAACTCTGCTTTTAAACCTCCAAGGAAGGAAAGTCCACAACCTCCCAAGGGACACGACTCCACTGACAAACAGCTCTTAATGTCAGAAAGTTCTTCCTGTTGCTTAGTTGGAAATCCCTTTCTTGTATGTTATGTACTAAGCCTGGATCCTAGAGCAATAGGCAGGTAGGATCCTAGAATGCAACAACCTCATTGGCCTGCAGGAGCCGCCCAATCAGACCCCAGGAGGAAGTTAATCAGCCTATTAGGCTGGTAAGATACTAGGATACAACAACTGATTGGCCTGCAGCAGCAGCAGTCCAATCAGGCTCCAGGAGAGAAACATAATCAACCAATCAGATGGGACACATTGTGTAAATAATGTATATAAAGCCTGAGGTTTGGGGGAAATTCATTCACTGTTTTTGGCCTGCAATAAAGAGCATGAAATCACTACGCGGCTCCAAGTATATTTCAATGTAACTTAAAGACTTTGGTTCGAGTCTGTAATAATAAAATTTAATCCTATCTTCTCTCAGTCTCCTCTTTTCCAGGCTAAACATACCCAGCTCCTTAATCCGCTCCTTGTAAGGCTTAGTTTTGTAAGATGCTTAACCTGTGCAAGACATTGTGCAGATATGATTCTGTTTCAAAGAAAGTTCTGCAAGTAAAGTTTGAATAATATTTCTATGGGCCTAGACAATGTTTCATTTCTGAAGGAATTTCTTCTGATGCTTTCAGTCTCTTCAAACTGTGCAATATTTAATATCTGCAACATTTTTACGGCAGGAAAGGCGCTAGAGTTTTTAAATCCAACTTCATGTTCCTGCATTCATAGGAATAATGCAGAGCCCTTCATAAAGGGGGAAGGAATCACAGACCCTTCTCCTTCCAGGCAGAGAGGAATTCTGTGCTATTTGGTCCAGTCCAGCTCAGGAACTGAACTTGGGGACCTGCTTGTGGCTGCTGGTTCAAATCTTTGCAGCCCTCTTGCCTCTCAGCCCTTTCCCAAAGGCTCTGACTCCAAACCCTCCTTCTGAGGTCAGCAAAAACACACCAATTGCCCCAAACCTCATCTTCAAAACAGAATGATGCAGATCTGGAAATGGATATATACACTGACACCGTTTTGGGTACAGGATAGGAGTCAGCCTATTGCAAAGGCTGTTTTTCTTATTACTAAATGTGAAGGTAATGTACAAATCCTCCTTATTCTGGGGATTTGCAAGGCAATGTGTCAAATACACTGCAGCTGCCAAACTGTCATGTCCTATTCTGAGAATAAATTTGGAATCGGGGTGTCAGAATTTCTAAGGCAACCTGCATTCCTACAAGGCTCCCCACCACTGGATTTTGAATCCAAAGATTTAGCATCCTATTTCGGATACCATCTCTTATCCTGTGATTTCAAAACACTACATTCACAAACATCCGTACAAAGAATATGGCACAAAGTAATAATATTAAGAAGAACAGAAGAGAAGCCTGCTGGATCAGGCCAGGATCTGAGCACAAGAGCAGCCCTCTCCTGTGACCAGTGGAGCAACTGGTATTCAGGAGCATATCCAGCCTTTGGCCATGAAGGTCCCAAACCTTTTCTCCTAGTGGAGTTGCTCCATCTCCTCCATCATATGTCATATAAAGCCTTTACTAAAGATGCACAGATTGTCAAGAAAAGAGCAGAATACCTAATCCTGGACCCCTTCTGGCCAGCTTCTTCCACTTGCCCTATTGCCGTGGTGGGGCTGGACTTTCCAGAGGGGCTCTCGTGCATTGCCTGGTGGTCAGAGTGTTGAACTAAGACCTGGGGGAGACCTGGGTTCAAATCCCGACTTGGCCATGAGGCTCACTGGTTGACCTTGGGCCAGTGGCTTCCTCTCAGCCTAGCCTACCTCTCAGGGTTGTTGTGGAGATTAAATGAGAAAGGGGAAGAACCACATATGCAACCTTGAGCTCCACAGAGGAAAAGGTAGGATATAAGCAGAATCAATGAAGCCAGAAAAATGACCGCCTGGTGGGTCCCACACTTGGTACCTGAGATGGTTTTCCTGCAGGCTTCCTCGCAGGCCTCTGTTGTCTCGAAGTTGTTTTCGTTGCCCCCACAGCCACTGTAGTTGAATTGGAGGCACTGGTCCTCCAATGGGTTGTAGTAGTAATGGGAGATGGATTCATTGCATGCTCCATATTCGGACGGGAAGAAGCACTTGTAGTTCAGAGCTGTTGGAGGCAGAACAGATGGGTGTCCATGAGGGGATGGTCTCAGTCTCCAGGGCACTTAGGTTGGCATTGCAGCTGCTGCCCCCATCTGTTGCCCAGAGAGGAGAGGTGTGTGAGAGGGGAACAAAGGGGTCAGGGATTTTGGCAGTACCTGAGTCTACGCAGCGCATGCCGCACCCAATGGAGCAGCACTTCTGGGTGAAGAAACAGTCTTGATCATCTTGGCAGGTGTCCTTGCAGCGGGCAAAGACTGATACCTGTAGCACAGGGGGGCAATCACCAGGGTGCACTGGAAAAAAAGAGATGGTAAGGGGGAGATTGAGGGTTGGACTACATGAGCCTTTGGGCACTCTTCCAATTCAGCAATGATAGTATTTTGTGAGGTCTTTTCCTTCTGTCCTACCTGCAGAGGCAAGTGTCCAGCTTTTCCTTTGCCCAGGAAAGCCAATGGGTGGACCTGCTAAGTCCCTCCATAATGGGCTCTGCTCCCTCACCCTTCTCAAGACCAGGACCTCTGGCTTTTCCTGATCACCCACCCACCCCATAAGAACAGCAGAAGAACCTGCTGGATCAGGCCAATGGACAACCTGGTCCAGCATCCTCTTCTACCTCTCTTTCAAATTGGAACCAGTGAAGGCGGTGAAGGTCCTGCGTGAGTGTCTGGAGGCGGTTGGAGGATGGATGGTGGCTAACAGATTGAGGTTGAATCCTGACAAGACAGAAACACTGTTTTGGGGGGAAAGGCGGGCAGGTGTGGAGGACTCCCTGGTCCTGAATGGGGTAATTGTGCCCCTGAAGGACCAGGTGCGTAGCCTGGGAGTCATTTTGGACTCACAGATGTCCATGGAGGAGCAGGTCAGTTCTGTGTCCAGGGCAGCTGTTTACCAGCTCCATCTGGTACGTAGGCTAAGACCCTCCCTGCCTGCGGACTGTCTTGCCAGAGTGGTGCATACTCTGGTTATCTCCCGCTTGGACTACTGCAATGCGCTCTATGTGGGGCTACCTTTGAAGGTGACCCGGAAATTACAACTAATCCAGAATTTGGCAGCTAGACTGGTGACTGGGAGCAGCCACTGAGACCACATAACACTGGTCTTGAAAGATCTTCATTGGCTCCCAGTACGTTTCCAAGCACAATTCAAAGTGTTGGTGCTGATCTTTAAAGCCCTAAACAGCCTCAGCCCAGTATACCTGAAAGAGCGTCTCCACCCCCATTGTTCAGCCTGGACATTGAGGTCCAGTTCCAAGGGCCTTCTGGTGGTTCCCTGTCTAAGAGAAGCCAAGTTACAGGGAAGCAGGCAGAGGGCCTTCTCGGTAGTGGTGCCCTCCCTGTGGAACGCCCTCCCACCAGATGTCAAAGAGAAAAACAACTACCTGACTTTTAGAAGACATCTGAAGGCAGCCCTGTTTAGGGAAGCTTTTAATGTTTGATGCATTACTGTATTTTAATATTGTGTTGGAAGCCGCCCAGAGTGGCTGGGGAAACCAGTGGCTGGGCGGGATATAAATAAATTATTATTATTATTATTATTATTATTATTATTATTATTATTATTATATTATCACAGTGGCCTCAATGAGATTCCCACAAGCAGGATCTAGGCACATGAGCCCTTTCCTCTCCTGCAGTTTCCAGAAGCTGCCCTAGCTACCTGCAAGTAATCAGGATGAAAACTCAATAAAGCCATCAGAAGGCATCTCCAACTCATATTCTGCAAACTGACTGGCAGAGGCTCTTTGGGAACTTTCTCTCCCAGCCTGACCTGGAAATGCCAGTGGGGATTAACTGGGCATCTTCTGCATGAAATTCATGTGCTCTTCCCCTGAGCTTCCCCAGCTTCTTGTAGCATTTGGTTGCCTGCACTTTTCTGAACAACAACAAAATGATATCCAGAGAAATGTTTTCACGCATGGATCTGGCAGGGGAGAGGAGAGGCAATTTCTTACCTAGACGTTGCTCATCAGAGGTGGATGTCGACTCAGTCCAGAGGGCGAGGAGCCCCACAAGGAGCACGAGGGCAGCAGACTTCATGGTGGGTCAGGCTAAGTGGGGTGTCCCCTGCCCAGCCAGCCTGCTCCCTTATATTGTCCAGGATTGCTGAATCACAGCCGGCCCAGGAAGATGGCGAAAGTGCTGGGCAGGACAGAGTTGGCACCTCTCCCCACACCCTGTGGCCCACAAGGTTTTGTAACAAACCATCCCAACAGCTGCAAAGATGTAGATAACATTTCCACAGAAGATGGGTTGCTTGAAATGACACCGCCCTCCCCAAGGAAGAAGGGGCTTCTTGGCTTAGATTGGCAAAGTTGGATGCCCTTCCATTGGGTTCCCAGCTGTACTATCAGCAGAGAGAAAGGGATGGTGGAGCCCATGGGCATAGCCAGGATTTATGTTAGGTGTTTGTAGAACTTCAGTTGGTTATTTTGCATTGATTTGTATTTATTTGTGGAGGGCAACTGCCCACCTGCGCACCCTTGGCTACACCCATGGTGGAGCTCTGGTGGCAGAGACCCTCCTTCCTCTCCAAAATCCCTTTGGGTGTCTTCCTCTCTCATTGAAGTGCTGTTCCTCTCTGAACTGGCTCAAGTTGCAAATGGAAGATGTTCCTCCATCCCAAAGTAGTGAGCCAGGTGGTGACAGCCAAGGGTCCTGCACACCCCTGACCTGACTCTCTCCCCTGCTTTGCACAGAGATAAGATTCCCACCTTTGCACCTGTAACGTAATTTATTGGATTCCAGAGGAGCCAGACTTTGCTTTCTCAGAAGCGATAGAATTATTTTTGTTGTTTATTAATTATTGTTGTTGTTTAGTCGTTTAGTCGTGTCTGCCTCTTTGTGACCCCCTGGACCAGAACACACGAGGCCCTCCTGTCTTCCACTGCCTCCCACAGTTTGGTCAAACTCATGCTGGTAATTCGAGAACACTGTCCAACCATCTCTTCCTCTGTCGTCCCCTTCTCCTTTTCCCTCCATCTTTCCCAGCATCACGGTCTTTTCCAGGGAGTCCTCTCTTCTCATGAGGTGGCCAAAGTATTTATTAATTACCTTCTATTAACGCTAAGGTCCGTGTGTGTGTGTGTGTAAGAGAGAGAGAGAGAGACTTCATGGTTGGTCAAGTAATAAAAAAGGTTACTCCAGCTACTTCTGAAGTGAGAGGAAGAACAGTAGGTCCTCTGTGTGGAGAAGATGGAGAAATGCTATTGGGTGACAGGCAGAAAGCGGAACAGCTCAACATTTACTTTACCTCTGTTTTTACCCAAAAGGAAGGTGATGTTCAACCTGGTGATAACAGAATAAGTGACGTAAGGAGGGAGCTGCAGCCCAGGATAGGAAAAGAGGTGGTGAGGGAACACCTAGCTACTTTAAATGAATTCAAAACTCCAGGGCCTGATGAGCTGCATCCAAGGAGCTTTTGAGTGTAATCTCAGAGCCTTTGTCTATCGTCTCTGAGAATTCTTGGAGAACAGATGAGGTCCCTACAGACTGGAGGCAGGCAAATGTTCTCCCCATCCTCAAAAAGGCAAAAAAAGAAGACTCAGGAAACTACTAACTGGTGAGTTGAAATCAATACCATGAAAGGTCCTAGAACAATAACAAAAAAGTCATGAACAGGCACATGGGCGGTGGATACAGATTCAGTCTCAAGGAACGAGGCAGTTCCTTACTTGCTTGTGAAACACGGACTACTTATAAATGCCATCTCCAACTCCTTGAAAGATTCCCTCAACAGTGTCTCCGAAAAGTTTTACACATCACTTGGGAAGACAGGCAAACTAATATCAGTGTACTGGAAGAAGCAAAGATCACCAGTGTGGAAGCAATGATTCTTCAACATGAACTTCGTTGGACTGGTCATGTTGTGCGGATGCCTGATGATCATCTTCCAAAGCAACTACTCTATTCCAAACTTAAAAATGGAAAGCATAATGCTGGTAGTCAACAAAAGAGGTTTAAAAACTATCTCAAGGCAAATCTTAAAAAATGTAGTATAAACACCAACAATTGGGGAACACTGGCCTGCGAGCGCTCCAGTTGGAGAACAGCCTTGACCAAAGGTGTCCTGGGCTTTGAAGACACTCAAACTCAGGATGCAAGGGAGAAACATACTAAGAGGAAGGCATGCTTGGCAAATCCACACCGTGATCAACTCCCACCCGGAAACCAATGTCCCCACTGTAGAAGGGCTTGGGGATCCAGAATTGGCCTCCACAAATAGTGCCACTGTATTCTGCTCTGGTCAGACCTCACCTGGAGTACTGTGTCCAGTTCTGGGCACCACAATTCAAGAAGGACACTGACAAACTGGAACGTGTCCAGAGGAGGGCAACCAAAATGGTCAAAGGCCTGGAAACAATGCCTTATGAGGAACGGCTAGGGGAGCTGGGCATGTTTAGCCTGGAGAAGAGGAGGTTAAGGGGTGATATGATAGCCATGTTCAAATATATAAAAGGATGTCACATAGAGGAGGGAGAAAGGTTGTTTTCTGCTACTCCAGAGAAGCGGACACGGAGCAATGGATCCAAACTACAAGAAAGAAGATTCCACCTAAACATTAGGAAGAACTTCCTGACAGTAAGAGCTGTTCGACAGTGGAATTTGCTGCCCAGGAGTGTGGTGGAGTCTCCTACTTTGGAGGTCTTTAAGCAGAGGCTTGACAACCATATGTCAGGAGTGCTCTGATGGGGTTTCCTGCTTGGCAGGGGGTTGGACTCGATGGCCCTTGTGGTCTCTTCCAACTCTATGATTCTATGATTCTATGATTGGTTAATTCTGGAATTCTACTGTAAGCCAATCAGGTTGTGGATTCACTTATATCTGGAGCATGATTGGGTGGTTCCTGCCAACCAATCATACTGCTGCATTGTTCTTGGACCAATCAGACTGCTGCAGTTTGGATCCTATTCAACTCAGTACATAACACCCCTCCCCTCTAAGTTCCAGTCCTGCCCGGGAGGTCGCATTCATAGTCCTCGAGGTACGCCGGCGGCCTACGTGTGCGTTGTGGCCTGTGGTGTTCCCTGGTCCGGGGTTCAGGTTCTGGCTCGTGTTCCAAGGATGCTGGCTGTGATGGGCCTGTTTGGTCTGGCGCAACCAGCTCGCTCAGTCGTGGTTCTGGTTCTGGTGTCCTTTCGGCCTCGCGGGTCCTCTCTGTATTTACTGATTCTGCCTCTCCTGCTGGCCCCTCCTGGTCTATGGGCCTCACTGCCTCTCTGTTCCCTTGGGACTCCTCTGACCTTTCCTCCTCCTGGTTTTCTCCTGGGAATCGTCGCCGTATCTGGTCGCAGTGGCGGATGGCGTTCTGCTCTGTGAAGGTTTGGAATTCTCCTGACGTAAATGCAGTCCCGTTGTCTGAGACGAGAGTGTCAGGGAGCCCGTGGGTTGCAAACAGCCTGCGTAGTACCCGGATGGCTGCGGACGTGGAAGTGGACGGTACCAGTGCGACTTCCAGCCATTTGGTGTAGGAGTCCACCACTATGAAGAATGTTTTCCCCTGAAAGGGGCCAGCGAAATCCACATGCAGGTGTGACCATAGTGCTCGGGCGGACTCCCAGGACTGGACTGGGGCCCTTGGGGGATCTGGGCGGGATTCTTGGC
This sequence comes from Podarcis liolepis, assembly GCF_965112155.1. NCBI lineage: Eukaryota > Metazoa > Chordata > Lepidosauria > Squamata > Lacertidae > Podarcis > Podarcis liolepis. The sequence goes on along the minus strand of NC_139559.1, from coordinate 1,849,093 downwards.
AGGCTTGGCAGTGTTTGACCCAGGCCTCTATCTCTCCATCGATCCCTGGCCACCACACATAACTCCTGGCAAGAGCTTTCATTCGTACTACCCCTGGGTGTGTCTCGTGTAGGGCTGTGAGGACCCTTTTGCGGAGGGGCTGGGGAATAACGACCCTGCTTCCCCATAACAGGCACCCCTTGTGGGCCGACAGTTCATGTTTGCGGGTTGTGTAGCCAGCGAATTCTGGCCCAGGGCTGCAACTGGGCCATCCCCTCCACACCCAGTCCAGGACCCGGGAGATGACCCTATCTTTCTTGGAATGGTGTGCAACTTCTTGTGCCTGAATGGGGCGGTCGGGAAGCAGCTCCAGGCTCATAACCTCTTGTGCAGATGCTGGGTCGGGGCCTGTTTCCGGTAGTGGTAGCCTGCTGAGGGCGTCCGCATGGCCCATTGCCTTCCCCGGGCGGTGAATCAGTGCATACTGGTAGCTGGCAAGGAAAATTGACCACCTGAGGACGCGAGGAGACAGCACTTGGGGGGGCTGCTTTTCGGGGGCAAACAAGCCAAGCAACGGCTTGTGGTCAGTCACCATGGTGAAGGGCCGCCCGTACAAGAAATCATGGAATTTTTTTACTCCCTTCACAATTGCCAGACCCTCCTTGTCTATTTGCGAGTAGTTCCGCTCGGTTGCGTTGAGTGTCTGGGAAAAGTATGCCACCAGTACCTCTCTTCCATCCGGGAGTTGGTGTCCCAGGACAGCGCCAATGCCATAGGGCGAGGCGTCGCATGCTAGCACCACCGGCAGCTTCTCATCGAAATGTGCCAAGACCGAGTTTGAGACAAGCAAGTCCTTGACTGCCTGGAATGCAGCCTCCTGGCGCTGGCCCCACACCCAAGGGGCCCGCTTGTCCAGGAGTCTGTGTAGGGGCTCTGCTACCGCCGCCTTGTGGGGAAGGAAGGAATGGTAAAAGTTCAATAGTCCCAAGAAGGCCTGAAGTTCAGTCTTGCTCTTGGGTGCTGGGGCATCACAGATGGCCCGTACCTTGTCCTCAGTCGGGTGGACCCCTTCTGCGTCCACCATAAATCCCAGAAAGTCCACCTGAGGCACTCCTAGTAGACATTTTTCCCTCTTCACCTTGGGACCCGCCGTCTGGAAATGGTGCAGAACGGTGCGGAGGCGGTCCTCAAACTCCTCTGGTGTGGGCCCGGCAATCAACACATCATCGAAGAAGGGGGTGACGCCAGGAATCCCTTTAAGGAGAGAGTCCATTAGATTCTGGAATATACCTGGTGCCACACTGACACCGAATTGCAGCCGCTTTACCCTGAACGCTCCTCTGTGCGTCACAATCGTCTGTGCCTCTGCTGTGGCCTCATCTACTGGCAGCTGTTGATGTGCTTGGGCCAAGTCCAGCTTGCCAAAAATTTTCGACCCAGCCAGGGTGGCAAGGACATGGCTGACCACTGGCACTGGGTATGCATGGGCCGTGAGGGCCTTGTTTATGGTACATTTGTAGTCTGCGCAGATGCGGACTGAACCATTAGGCTTGACGGGTGTGACGATTGGGGTTTCCCAGGGGGCATTAGGCACCGGCTCCAGCACTCCTTGCTCCACGGGCCGGTCCAATTCCTCATCTATACGGGGTTTCAGGGCGAACGGGACCCGGCGGGCCTTGAGCCTGACTGGTCGTACTGCGGGGTCAAGCTGTAGAGCAATGGGGGGCCCCGTATACTGTCCCAATTTCCCATCGAAAACCCCTGGAAATTCCTTGCAGATGGCGTCCACGTCCACTTGTAAGGTAGTGTGGTTCACCCCGGTGATGGCTAGCCCCAGTGGTCCAAACCATGCCAATCCCAGTAAGCTAATGTAGGGGCCCTTGACTACGAGCAAGTCCAGTTGCCGCGTCCGCCCTCGGTATTGCACCCTGAAGGTCCCCACCCCCACTGTGGGGACCTTACGTTTCTGGAAGTCCCGGAGGGTGAATGGGGCCGGCCTGAGTTTGGGACCCCCAGTAGGACACAGTTTCCTTAAGGTCCTTGCCGAGATTATGGATAGAGTTGAACCCGTGTCAAGCTCCATGCGGCATGGGGCCCCCTCTATCTGTACCTCTACACAAATTTTCTCTATGTTGGGGTAGGGCAACTGGTATACCTGGCAGTCCGTGAGCTCCGTCGAGTTGCCTTGGTGCATTGGGCCCCGGGACCTTGGGCTCTTGGATTGGTCATCTGATGCCTGGTGTCGGGTGGGCTGAGCCCGACACACCCGGGCGATGTGTCCCGATTTTTTGCACTGCCTGCACTCTGCGTTGCGGAAACAGCAGGTCCCCCTCTCATGACTCTCCCCGCAGCTTGCGCAGTTCCCTCCTTCTCGTCGAGGCAGCTGTGGTATGTGGGCTGCTTGAGTGCGCTGCTGTACTTGGTGCACCTCCTCCCTGTCAGATCCTGAGTCGTCGGTGAGGTCTTCGTGGTGGACCGTCGGTTGGGATGGCAGGCTCGGCCGTGCCTCTTGCGTCGACCTCTCGGCAGCTTCCGTTGCCAGGGCCTCCTCCAGAGCGACCTGGAACGTTAGGTCCTTCTTAGCGTAGAGGCGTCGTTGCAGCTTCTCATCCTTCAGGCCACCGACGAGGCGGTCACGAAGCATGTTCTCCAGCTCTGAGAAGTTGCAGAACCGGGCGGCTTGGCGGAGAGAGGTCACAAACCCAGTTATGGTTTCCCCAGGGGCTTGCCGCTTTGCGTAGAAGGCATTTCGGCAAGCCACCACTGAGGGCTGCGGCGAAAAGTGCCCCTTCAGCTGTTCCATTATTATTTTGTATGGAACAGTAGTGACGTCTTCAGGTGCAAGGAGAGCCCGGGCGATTTCAAATATCTCCTTTCCGCAGACGCTGAAGAATATCACCCTCTTCTTGGCGTCTTCTTCATCGGTGACCCCTTTGGCTTCTAGGAGGAAGGTGAAACGGGAGGCGTACGCTTCGCAGTCTCCAGATGCTGGGTTGAATGGCGAGAAGCGGCTGTTGGCTGCCATTCTGAGTTCCTTGTGTCCCGGAGCTGAAGCCTGGATACACGGTGCGAGGCAGCGGTGCGGCAGGTGGCGGTGCTGCGATGCTGTGTGTGGCAGTCAGCTCAGCGGGATCCCACCTTCGTCGCCAGTGAAATATACTCAGAGTCGCAAAGTGATTTCATGCTCTTTATTCAGCTCATAGTGGTGAGGAGGAATGAACGCATGTCCGCTCAAAGTATCTGCTTTATATACATTATTTACACAATGGGCTGCACATGATTGGTTAATTCTGGAATTCTACTGTAAGCCAATCAGGTTGTGGATTCACTTATATCTGGAGCATGATTGGGTGGTTCCTGCCAACCAATCATACTGCTGCATTGTTCTTGGACCAATCAGACTGCTGCATTCTGAATCCTATTGTTCTAGGACCAATCAGACTGCTGCAGTTTGGATCCTATTCAACTCAGTACATAACAGGTGATATGATAGCCATGTTCAAATATATAAAAGGATGTCACATAGAGGAGGGAGAAAGGTTGTTTTCTGCTGCTCCAGAGAAGCGGACACAGAGCAATGGATCCAAACTACAAGAAAGAAGATTCCACCTAAACATTAGGAAGAACTTCCTGACAGTAAGAGCTGTTCGACAGTGGAATTTGCTGCCAAGGAGTGTGGTGGAGTCTCCTACATTGGAGGTCTTTAAGCAGAGGCTTGACAACCATATGTCAGGAGTGCTCTGATGGGGTTTCCTGCTTGGCAGGGGGTTGGACTCGATGGCCCTTGTGGTCTCTTCCAACTCTAGGATCCTATGATTCTATGATTCTATGAGCCTCTTACGGACTCATTGTTAAAATAGCATTTAACGAGTGATCACCAAAGAGAAGAAGGACTCTCCTTCTTAGGAGGTTTCAAGTAGAGCTTGGATGGCCATCTGTCAAGGATTCTTCAGCTATGATTTCTGCATTGTAGGGGGTTGGACTAGATGACCCTTCGGTACCATCCAACTCTAAAATTCTATGATTCTATGATTCTACGCTGTGTGGAGTCCCCTGCCCAGCCGGCCTGCTGTCTTGCATTGTCCAGGATTGCTGAATCACAGCAGGCTCAGGAAGATGGCGAAAGTGCTGGGCAGGACAGAGTTGGCACCTCTCCCCACACCCTCCTGCCCACAAGGTTTTGTAACAAACCATCCCAACAGCTGCAAAGATGTGGGTAACATGATTTCCACAGAGGTGCCTGAGTGAGGAGGACTGCTTGAAATGACACCCCCAAAGAAGAAGGGGCTTCTTGGCTTAAATTCTGCCAGCCAAGAATCTTGCCCACCCCGGACCTGGTCCTCTCCAGTGCTTTGCAAAGAGGCAACATTTCCATCCTTGCATCTCTGTCGTAGTTCATTTGATCCCAGAGGAACTAGGCTTTACTTTCTCAGGGGGAAAAATAAATATTGTTGTTTATTAATTACCTGCCCTGTGTGTGGAAGAGATAAAGAGAATGAAATGGTTCTGGAGAAAGTTTGTAATGTTTTCCAAAAAATGTTTTTCTTTGAGATAGAGTATTTCACATGGAACTATTTAGTGAGTTTGTAGAATACTTGAGTACAGTATGAGATATTATTTCACAGGATCATAGAATTGTTGCATTGGAAGGGAACCCAAGCATCAAGCTTCTGCAACCTTGGCCCTCCAGATGTTTTTGGCCTACAACTCCCATGATCCCTAGCTAGCAGGACCAGTGGTCAGGGATTATGGGAATTGTAGTCTCAAAACATCTAGAGGACCGAGGTTGAGGAAGCCTGATCTAGCCCAACCCCTTGGAATGCCAGAATCACAGATGACCACCCAACCGTTGAATGCCTCTTACTGGCAGAAATTTCATCTTAATGTTTAAGGCAAGACAAGAATCTCCCTTCTTGTCATTATCCTCTGGAGCAGCAGAAAGCAAGCTGGCTCCATTTACTTGCATATATTCTGATCTGTAAATCTTACAGGCATCATTGTGATCCATGCCCCTAATTGCCCATCCGTTCTATGTTTGTTTGTTTTTTGCATCTGCACAAAGAACTCTGGGACTGATAGTACTTGTGAAAGTAGATGCCATAGAAAAAGCACACACACAAAGACCTCTCTGACTCTCCAACGACAAGTCCTAGTTGGATGGCTCCAGCACATTCTCTCTCTGTTCTAGAGAAGCACCAGGACCAGCAACTTGTTGTTCACATGGGGACTTGCTCTGCCTGTGCCGCACTTCTTGCGATTGGCACCAGCAAATCTTACCAGATCTGGACCACAGGGGTGTGTGTAGGGCAGAGGTTCGCAGAGAACGTAAGAGCAAAAGGAGAACATCTCCTGGATCAGGCCAATGGCTCCTCTGCCCACAATGACTAACGGGATGCCTGGGGGAACCAGGACGAGCTGGAAAAGTACTTTCCCCCAAAACCCAGAGTCCTTTCTGTTGGGGATAATTCAGATTGAAATTCCCAGGTGTCAGAAAAGGTTATCTATGTATGCTACAACTGCAGCCCAGGTTTGGTTAGCCCAAAAAAGGAAAACGAGCGAGGTTCCAACCAAAGAAGAATGGCAACTTAAATTGACAGAATATGCACAACTTACAGACTTAACAATTCTCTTATTCAATATGTTAAGAACATACATTTAAAGAAGATTGGAAAAGGTTTATTGAATATATAGCAAATAATAGTGTGCACCTGAAAACATTGGCAGCATTAAGATAAATCCAACAGGGTAAATAAGTTTTGATGGATGCAATAATGGAATACTGGATGGTTTAGTTTTTGTAAAATATGCGGGTATTTTTAATATGCAAAATGAACCATGGAACGAAAAGAAGGGAAGTCATTGATATTTTAAGTATGTTAAAATGAATATTTTAAATTGTAAAACAGAAAATTTAACAACAATTATAAAAAAAGAAACATAGAAAGTTGCCTAATACTAAACCAGACCATTGTTCCGCCCAGAGCTGACTCCAGCTGTCAGAATTTGCAGGAGGGATTCCACCAAAAGACTGTTACGTTGGTGATTATTTTATTATTGGACTGTCTGTCAGTTTTCCTTTTTGCTACGTTTTTATTATGTTTTTCTCATTGATTTTTTGTAATGGGTTTTTAATACTGAACACTGCCCTGGGGTCTTTTGATAAAGGGTGATATATAAATTGAATAAACCATAAAATAACGACGATGACAACGACAACAACCACATACCTGAACTTTAGGTTAGCACATTTAAACTGGATTAATTGGCTCTGTGTCCTTAGCACAAGGACTCCACTTTAAAAGAGAATCAGATTTTTACAGTTTGAGAAGTAACAGGGAAAGGCATTGAATAGTGTGTGATGGGTGAAGGAAAATGGGAGTATGTGCAAACACCCCACAGTCAAATCAGAACATCTCTTCGTTGTCTTCTGATTCCGACCAGAGGCAGATGTCAGTTCAGCCCAGAGAGCGAGGAGCCCCAGAAGGAGCACAAGGGCCCCAGACTTCATGGTGGGTCAGGCTAAGCGGTGAGTCCACTGTCCAGCCAGTCTACTGCCTTGCATTGTCCAGGATTGCTGAATCACAGCTGGCTCAGGAAGATGGCGAAAGTGCTGGGCAGCCTCTCCCCACACCCTGCGGCCCACAAGGTTTTGTAACAAACCATCCCAACAGCTGCAAAGATGTAGATAACATTTCCACAGAAGATGGGTTGCTTGAAACGACACCGCCCTCCCCAAGGAAGAAGGGGCTTCTTGGTTTAGATTGGCAAAGTTGGATGTCCTTCCATTGGGTTCCCAGCTGTAATATCAGCAGAGAGAAAGGGATGGTGGAGCCCATGGGCGGAGCCAGGATTTATGTTAGGTGTGGGCAGAACCTCAGTTAGTTATTTTGCATTGATTTTTATTTATGGGGGGGGGGGATTCCCAACCTGCCCTCCTTTGGCTACATCCATGGTGGAGCTCTGTTGGGAGAGACCCTACTTCCTCTCCGAAGCCCCTTTTTGGTGTCTTCCTCACTCACTGAAGTGCTCAGCCTATGTCCCTCTGAACTGGCTGGACCAGGGCAAATGGCAGTTGCTTGAAATGATGCCCCCTCCCCAAGGAAAAAGGGGCTTCTTGGCTTAGATTCTGCAAGCCAGGATGCCTTTCCCTGAGGTTCCCAGCTGTACCATCAGCAGAGAGAAAGGGGTGGTGGCGCTCTGGTTGGAGAGACCCTCCTTCCTCCACAAACCCCTTTCTGGGTCTCCCTCTCTGGGGTGTGTGAGACTCAGACCTGGCTGGACCAAGGCATGTTGTACTTGCCAGCGGAAGTGGCCATACCAAAGAAGTGGGCCAAGGGAGCCAAGGATCCTGCCCACCCCCGACCTGGCCCTCTCCAGTGCTTTGCCCAGAGGCAGCCTTTCCACCCTGGCATCTGCAGGGGTGCCAAGTGGAATGAGCTCTGCCCTGCATAATCCATCATGTGGCACGGGGCATGCACCCCATCTGAATGCCAATGCCCATCGACTGCGGGGGGGGGGCATACAAATATTTGGCTCCTAGGGCCATCTGTAACATGATTGTTACAGGGAAGTCAAACTTTGCTTTATCAGAAGAGATAGAATTGTTGTTGTTGTTTAATAATTACATTATCTTAACCCTAAGGTCCCAGTGTGTTGTGTGTGTGTGTGTGTGTGTGTGTGAGAGAGAGAGAGAGAGAGAGAGAGAGAGAGAGAGAGAGAGAAATGAATCTGGAGAATGAAGTTCATGCAGCTCTTACCAGTAGAAAGTTTTTCCAGTATTTAGTTGGAATCCGGTCCTATCTTCTGAAGCAGCAAAATGCAATTTCCTTGCATATATTCTTAGCCTTATATTCTGAGCTTTCACATGATTTGCATGTCTATCGGGGCACGTTCTTGGGGTTGCTATAGCAGGTTCCCCCCTGGTGGCGGAGGGAGCGTGCTGTGTGTGCTCCAAATGTGGAACTGATTTTTGTATTTAGTATTTAGTATTTAGGAATGCAGGAGGAAGAGAGCACAAGGGCTGGAGAAATAATAATAAATAACTATTTCATTGTGAGCTCCTTTGGGGATAAGAAAAGTGGCCAATACCTCTTTCGACAGCAGTGGTTCCCAAAGCATACCTGAAGGAGCATATCCACCTCCATTGTTCAGCCTGGACACTGAGGTCCAGCGCCGAGAGCCTCCTGACGGTTCTCTCATTGCAAGAAGCAAAGCTACAGGGAACCAGGCAGAGGGCCTTCTCGGTGGTGGCACCTGCCATGTGGAACACCCTCCCACCAGATGTCAAGGAAATAAACCACTATCTAAAGACATCTGAAGGCAGCCCTGTTTAGGGTAGTTTTTAATGTTTGATGTTTTATTGTGTTTTGAATAGTCTGTTGGAGCTGCCAAGAGTGGCTGGGGAAACCCAGCCAGATGGGCAGGGTATAAATTATTATTATTATTATTATTATTATTATTATTATTATTATTATTATTAGTGCATGGCAGCGCCCCCTCGTGGGGAATTAACTGGGGGTGGCAGGGGATGCTGGAGGTGCAAATGACTATCAAACCTTGAAAAGCTGGCATCCTTGGATCAGGTTCATCCATTTGGCTGATTTAATTAACCTATATAGTTTGAACAAAGGCACAATTACTTGTGCAACCTGGAAATTGCCACTATCCCTTCCTTTCGTTATTATCTTTTGTCTTCCCATTCTTTTCCCCATTCATAAAATAGCTGACCAATCAGGAGCTGTTATTTGCTCTTAAAGCGGGAGCACCCATTGTTCAGGGCGTCTCTCTGCTTCCTTTACATTGTAGTTTGAGGTTTTGGTGCAACAATAAAGATCAGGCCTCCTGGCTGCTGTTTTGGTTCAGTATCTTGGCTGAAGCCTTTTGTTTGATGATCCAGCTCGAGCCTGGGGAACTCCCTGCTACACTGGTTACTGTTTGAATTTCAGTGCTATTATCTCCCTTAGTGGGCTGGCTCAAACGACAACTCTGAATATTGTTTTTTATATGGTGCGGTAAGGGGGAACTGGGGGTGAATTTATGGAACCAAGGGGGGAGTGACCCAAAAAGGTTTGAGAGCCACAGATTATCCTCTTCCCTTCCAGGCCCCAGGCCCAAATCTCCCCAGCCCAGCAGCTGAGGGGCTTTGAGAGATGCTCCCCCCCCCCCCGGGCAGCAGTGGATGTGGGGCTCCTCTTGAGGCCTCATGTCATGTGATGCAAGAACCAGACTCAGCACATGCCAGAACGCTCAGGTTTTATTTGGGGATAGATGATCCCACAGCAGCCTCCCCAGAGATAGAAGGAGGGGGGCATGGGAACACACTGATGTCTGCTCTGGGGTTGGGGTCTTCTCAGACAAGGTGATCAGGTTGAGGGACTCAGTCCTCCTCAGTGGAGTTTCCTGTGGGTGGAAAAGAGAAAGAGTCACAGGGGCAAAGGGAGGCAGCCAAGTCATTGAACACCTTGCCCTTAGGGCAGGCAGCAGCAATGACAGAATCATACAGTTGTAGAGTTGAAAGGGACCCCCAAGGGTCACCTAGCCGAACCACCTTAAAGAAGGAACCACATTCCTCACAAACAGCCAAACCCTGCTTATAAACCTCTAAAGAAGGAGATTTCACCACCTCCCAAGGGAGACCGTTCCGCTGTCAAAAAGCTCTCACTGCCAGAAGTCGGAATCTCCTTTCTTGTTACTTGAAGCCGTTGGTAAACTCACCCATGGGTAGGGCAGGATGAGGCCAGCAGGGCAGCTGAGAGAGAACCCTGTGGACCTCCACGGTCTGCCCCCTGCCCTCCACATGCACACTTATAAATATTTAGAGACAGAGATAGATAGAGAGACAGAGAAGCACAGATACCCAGAAAGACAAGAATCTTACCTGTTTGCCCACAGACCATCATGCACTCCATTTTGGTGTGAAACCGATTGCCATTCCCCTTGCAGCCCCCATAGACAAATATCTCGCACTTCCTGGTGGCTGAGTTGTAGTAGTAAAATTGTGAAAAAGCCTCACATGGACCAGGGTCCTTTGGCAGCTTGCAAACCTCTGAGGCCACAGAAGGGAGTGAAAGAGAAAGCAGAGAGGTTTTTCTTAGGGCAGGAAGGTGTCAAGAGTTCCAACTTCATGTTCCCTGCATGCATTCCTCCATAAGAAGCCCCCCCCCCCCCCCCCGCTAGAGGGAAGGAATCACAGACCCTTCTCCTTCCAGGCAGAGAGGAATTGCGCCTGGGCTCTTTGGGCCAGCCCAGCTCAGGGACTGAATTTGGGGACCTCCTTGTGGCTGCTGGCTCAAATCTCTGCAGTCCTCTCGCCTCTCAACCCTTTGCCAAATGCTCCAACCCCAAACCCTCCTTCCAAGAGCTGCAAAAACATATGATTTTGGGCACAGACTAGGAGTCACCCTATGGCAAAGATTGCTTATCACCAAACATGGAGCTAATACACAAATCCTCCTTATTCTGGGGATTTGCAAGGAGTGTCGTCCTCTCTTCATGAATCCTGAGGGCAACGCGTCAAATACACCACAGCTGCCAAACCGTCATTTCCACCTCCCAGAGAAGGACTTTGAAACTGGGGTGTCAGAATTTCTAAGGCAACCTTTATTCTTACAAGGCTCCCCACCGTTGGATTTTGAATCCAAAGTTTTAGTGTCCTATTTCAGATCCCATCTCTTATCTCGAAATTTCAAATTGCTCCAATCACAAATGTCCCTACAAAGATTATGGCACAAAGTAATAATATTAAGAAGAACATAAGGTGAGGCTCCTGGATCAGGCCAATGGCCCATCTGGTCCAGCATCCTGTTCTCACAGGGCCTGACGCTTTTGGGAAATCAGCAAGCAGGATCCGCGCCCAAGAGCAGCCCTCTCCCTTCCTGTGGCTTCCAACACCCACATCCAGCCTCTGTCCAGCTAAGAAATCCCAACCGCTCCATCCCCTCAATCATATGAAACATGAAGTCCAGAACAGAGCAGTGTACCCAGTCCTCCCAGAACTCTGGGCCCCTTCTGGCCAGCTTCTTGGATGGGGGTGCCCGCCTTCCCAGAGGGACTCTCCTGCCCTGCCTGGGGGTCAGAGTGTTGAACTAGGACCTGAGAGAGATGCGGGTTCAAATCCCCACTCAGCCATGAAGCTCACCTTGGGCCAGTGGCTTCCTCTGAGCTTAGCCTACCTCATGGGGTTATTGTTGGGGTTAAATGAAGAAGGGGAAGTTCAGCTCCTTGGAGGACAAGGGGTTATATGAACGCCATCAATGAAGCCATGAATATGAATTTCTGGTGGGTCTCAAACTTGGTACCTGGGCTGATTTTCCCGCAGGCTGCCTCACATGCCTCTTTTGTCTCAAAGTTGTTGCTGTTACCCTCACAGCCACCATAGGTGAACAGGACGCACTTCTTCTCCGATGGGTTGTAGTAGTAACGGCGGAAGGCTGCTAAACACCGTCCAGTTTTGGGCGGCAACTGGCACCTGTCACTGCGAACTGTTGGAGGCAGAATGGATGGAGGTCCATGAGTAATAATAATAATAATAATAATAATAATAATAATAATAATAATTTATTATTTATACCCCGCCCATCTGGCTGGGCCTCCCCAGCCACTCTGGGCAGCTTCCATAGAACCCAAAAATACAGTAAGATATCACACGTTAAAAACTTCCCTGAACAGGGCTGCCTTAAGATGTCTTCTGAATGTCCGGTAGTTGTTTATCGCTTTGACATCTGATGGGAGGGCGTTCCACAGGGCGGGCGCCACTACCGAGAAGGCCCTCTGCCTGGTTCCCTGTAGCTTTGCTTCTCGCAATGAGGGAACCGCCAGAAGGCCCTCGGCGCTGGACCTCAGCGTCCGGGCAGAATGATGGGGGTGGAGACGCTCCTTCAGGTATACTGGACCGAGGCCGTCCATGAGGAGATGTTCTCAGTCTCCAGGGCACTTAGGTGCCCAGGGAAGAAATGTAGGGAGGGTGGAAGGGGTCAGGGCCTTTGCCAGTACCTGAGTCCAGGCAGCCCCGGCTGCACATAGTGAAGCAGCACTTCTGGGTGAGGGGGCAGTCTCGGTCGTCTCTGCAGGTGTCATTGCAGGGCACAAAGGTATTCACCAGTTCCCTTTTGGGGCACACGCCAGGGTGCTCTGGAAGAAGGAGATGGAGAGAAGAGGACAGCAGTCAGTAGTGAGATGGAATTTTGTTTTGAATGCCAGGACTCACTCTGGAGCGTGTGAGGATATCATCAATAGGAAATAAACTCCTGAGCATGTGCAGAGTTTATTCCCCCCTCCTATGCTCCTGTTCGAGTGAGCCCCAGCACCTCTTCCTTGGCAGAATCCTCTGCCAGCCACGCACGTGTGCACACAACTGCCCTCCCCACCAGGTCCCCATATCTCCCCCATATCATCCAAGAGATACCTTCTTCAGCCGCTTGGCAAGTCTTCCCGCACCCATTGCTGCAGCACTTCTTGCGTGGCAAGTAGACTGAGGCACAGTCCTGGTCATTGTTGCAAGTCGCTAAGCAGTTCGCAGCCTGGCCTGGCTGGGGGCTCAGCCTGGGGCAATATCCAGGGTAGACTGGGGATGAAAGGAGAACCTAAGAAGAACATCTGCTGGATCAGGCCAGTGGCCCACCTGGTCCAGCATATCCTGTTCTCACAGTGGCCAGGCAGATGAAGAACACTTACTCCCCTCTGTCCTTGCCATGACTGGTATTCAGAGGCATGTATGGGCTGTAAGCCAACACTGAGTGCATTCCCAACATTTTCTGATATTAGGCATATTTTCTTCAGCTGAAATCTTGTCTAGGACCGACAACTATCTGGCTGCACAAATTAAGTCAGAAGATGAACTAATTATTTAATTTGCAAATCATGGAATTGAGTGTTTACTTCAATCTTTACACAACTGAGATAATTCAGCTTTGAATTTATGCACGTTTTTGGTTCTTTGTCAGTCTTTCTGAACCGCACTGTGATCTTGGGATGAAGGGCTGTATAGACATTTAATAAATGAATAGGTCTGTTTTCATTTTTAAAAAACAAAACAAAACCCACATTAATACTTGCAGGGAAAGGAGCCAGTTCCTCTTTGCCTGGAATGAATGGGGTCCCCCTGATCTGACCTGCTTGCACACCTGAGAGCAGGTGAGTCTCTGGACTGAGGCTGTGCACAGCCTGCCTCCCACCTGTTGGTTGGACCCACTGGCAGTGCGCCTGGTCAGCTGCCATGTTTGGGCAAGCCACACCATGGCGGGTGGGATTCTGCACTGCAATGCCTCTTGCCTGACTATGAACTACATGGATCCAGGCAGGATATGCACCAAACCCCCTTGTGTGCATGGATGGGTGGTTGAGAGCATATCTGGGTCAGAAGGTGAGGCAGATGGGAGGTTCCCGACTTCATTTCTCCCCCCAGAAAGAGGGGCTGCTGCTTACCCTCGCGTGGGAGCATGCACTGTTGCCCACAGCCGGTCTGGCAGCAGCGCTCGCTCCCTGGGCAGCTGTTGTCTCTGGAGCAGAACTGGCCGCACTGGGTGTCATTGTTTTGGATCAGAGTAGGACAGGTGCCAGGCTTCTCTGTAATGGAGAAAGAGAGAAAGAGGTAGAGAGAGGGAGAGAGAGAGAGGTAGAGAGAGAGAGGGAGGGAGAGAGAGAGAGAGAGAGAGAGAGAGAGAGAGAGAGAGAGAGAGAGAAATTGATTACCAAGCCCTTCATCAGTGCTGGAAAAGAAAGCATTTCAACTCCACTGTGAAAATCGAAAGCTTCTGCCGCTTAAAGAAAGAATGTAAGAGCAGCTTGCAGGATCAGGCTATTGTCCCCTCTATGCCAGCATCCTGTTCATATCTTCATCATTTCCTGGGAGATGGGTGGGGCTTGCTTCCAGGTACAAGGTGTGTCCTTAAGTCTCTCCTGCAGCTTACCTGAAAGTGGGTCTGGGCTGCAAAGGCCAGTGTTCCTCCTGCCCTGCCTCAGAAGCCCAGCAGGTGGCACCAAATCTGCACCCCTCAAGTCTGCTGCTCCCAAGGGGTGCTCCTCTTGGCCACAGCGGGGGGGGGGGGTGTCAGAAAAGGACTGGCATTTCAGAGGCAATGTATCCTCGCCTCATCTTAATGTGGATTGGGAATCCCTTTTCATTAGTTACCTGCTCTTCAACCTAAGGCCCCAGGGAACATTACAACCTTAAAACAAAACATTAAAAGCAGTTTGAAGCAAGTTACATCCACAAAAATAAGGAGATTCTGATTCCCTGTTCTTTGAAAATCTGAACAAGAGAGCTGAATCATTGGCTTAGGGCAGTGGATTTCAAGCAGTGTGTTGTGGGGTTCCTTGAATGATGGGCAACACTGGCCTCTGTCTCTCCTTCCCTCCCTCTTGTGTCTCTGCCTCCCAAAGGCTTGCACAGCTGTTTATTGCAGCAGCCCTGGCTATAAGCTCCACAGGCAAATGGCACCTATGGGGCTGGCCGGGGGATGCTGGTTGCCAGGAACTGAGACGGCCTCAGAGTAAGCAGGTGGGTGAGGGAGCCCAGCCAGGCAGTCCACCAGCCCTTGCTGCTGGGAATGGACAGACGAGTGGCAGGCTGGCCGGCCGACTGGCCGTCACTGCTTTGGTCTTTCTTGTGCTCGCTGTGGTCAAGGCCTGCCTGGGAGATGAGTGCCCACTGCTGCTGTTGCTGCTGCCTGCCAAGGTAAGGTGCTGGACTCACGTTCACCTTCGACCAGTCTCCGTTGGGCAACTAAGGCTGGGTATATGCTCTTCCCAGGCCATTGTGGGGCAGTGTGGGGAGGGAGGCACCTCTCTTTGGGGCAGGAGGGGCAGCTTAGAGACTGGGGCAGTGGTAGCAGCTGTCCGGAGGACTCCCAATGAGGGGGGAGAGGAGAGGAGGCTGAAGGAACACTCCACAAGAAAGGGCCAAAGCTAGGCTTTCTGTCACCCGGGTCAAAGACCCAGTCTGGCTGGCACACACACACACACACACACACACACACACACACACACACTCAACCCATTTATTCACAGAAGCCCTGGCAAAGTCTCATTGCTGGGAAGGGGAGGAAATTATATAAGGAACACCTTGGCAAGAGGGGGAACCTTGGCTGGTGGGAGGTGTCCAGTGGCACAGCAGAGTGGCAGAATGCCCCCCTCTCACTGAATTTCAGCATTCCCAGTGGGGAATGAAACCACACACCTTCCGCATGCAACTCAAGTGCTGTTCCCCTGAGCTTCCCCAGCTTCCTGAAGGAATTTTCATGACTGCACTTCTCTCAATAATTCCCTGAGAAATGCTTTTGACACATGCGCCTGTAAGGAGAGAGGAGACAGGATCCCTTACCTGGAAGCCTCTGAGCAGAGGCAGGTGTCAGCTCAGCCCAGAGGGCGAGGAGCCCCACAAGGATCACAAGAGCACCAGACTTCATGGTGGGTGAGGCTAAGTAGAGAGTCCACTGCCCTTCCTTATATTGGCCAGGATTGCAGAATCACAGCAAGCTCAGGAGGATGGTGGAAGTGGTGAGCAGGACAGAGAGGAAACTCTTTCCTCCCAGACCAGGTTTTGTAACAAACGGTCCCAACGGCTGAAAGGTTGTGGGCAAGCTTTCCACAGAGGTGCCTGAGTGAGGAGGAGAGCTAGAAATGACAAGCCGAGGATCCTACACACCCTCAAACTTGCTCTCTCCAGTTCTTTGCACAGAGCTAACCTTTCCACCCTTGCACCTCTAACGTAATTTATTCGATCTTAGAGGAGCCTGACTTTGCCATCACAGAAGAGGTATAATTATAGTTATTGTTTGTTAATGACCTCTTGATTAATTACAGGTTGAAAAAATAAAGCACAGTCTTATAAACAGTCTAAAACAACTTGCAATTATAAAAACAAGGTGGGTCCTAAAAACACACATCTCAAGTCTCAAAAAGCCAGGTAAAAGAGTTCCTTCTTCAACCAGCTCTGGAAGCTGAGCCATGAAGATGCCATCTGCTGTGGAACCAGGTTCAAGCTCCTTGTATTACTGGCAAAGCCCTGAACAGCTTGGGTCCAGAAGACCCCGGGGATCACCTGAACCCTGATATTCCAGCTCGATGACTGAGACCATCTGCAGGAGCATCTTTGGTCATTCCTTGGGTTACTGAGGCTTCTTTGACAACAACCAAGTCGTCATTGGCCCACTCCTGTGGAACTCCCTGCCACTGGAGACTCAGCAGGAGCCTTCTGTGCCAACATCTAAACACCTGCTGAAAACTTTTCTATTCTTCCAGGCCTGAACAGGAAATTGAGGATATTTTTCCCCATAATGGTCTGCTGGTGTACGTTTCTAATTTGTTTTTTTGCTTTCAACTTTTCAACTTTTAATTATTATATTGCCTGGTTTTATGTCTTTATATTGATGTAAACCACTGTGAAATGTTTTATCAATCAATCAATCTATCAACCAACCAACCAACCAACCAACCAACCAACCAACCAAACAAACAGTACAGATTCAGATACAAATAAACAGATCAAAATGCAACAGCATCAATAAAAAGGGACAACCCAAACAAGGTAACTGCCAATCTACGTAGGTGTCCCCCTGTCCCAGGAAGGAAAAAGGGAGCCCAGCTTGCCACAGGGGCATGGACACACCATGTGGGGTCTACCCTCCTTGCTCAGCTGCGCACCATGTGTCTCACAGGAGCAGAGGGAGACTGAGTGCTGAGTCAGCCTGTGGGTGGTGGGGAGGCCTCTCTCTAGCAAGCAGATCCAAACTTCAACCATGACGTCCCAGGGCCAGATCCTACGCCTGCCTGCCAGGACTCCTTCAGCCAAGAGCAGGGAGTGAGCGATGTTTCCTCCCAGGAAAGGGAGGAACAAAAGCTGCTATCTGACCTGCTAGAAAGGAGTGGGAGAAACCTGGCCGAAGGATCCCTCATGAGGACGTCGTGAAAGGAGGATACAATGCCAGCTCAGTTGGTGGATGCTGGAAATCAGGACTCTTTCAGCTACTCATGAGGGGTGTCTCAACTTGGTGCCCACCAGACTCCACCTCCCATCAGCCCCAAGCCAGCACAGCCAGAAGATGCAGAGGCTCATGAGAATTGTGGCCAATTCAGAGGGAGGCTGCCTTAGAGAGTCTTTCCCACAGGGGCTTAGAAAGATGGAGATTGGGACAAGGGAGTCCAAGGAGACACTCACCTAGAGGCATCTGACCAGACACAGGTCCCAGCTCACCCCAGAAGGCAAGGAGCGCAACCAGGCAGAGGCCGATGGACTTCATGGCGAAGCAGGTCTGAGTCCCCTGCCTGCGCCCAGAAGGCTTTATATCCCAGGCAGAAGGAACTGACAGCACATTTGGAAATCTCTCAGCTCCACCCAGAACGAACAGAAAGCAGAAAGGAATGGATTGGTTGGGAAAGGCTGGAGTATCTGAGTGACTGGAGATGAACCTTTCCAAGCCAGCACCCCATTCGTAGGCAGGCGATGACTCTGTCCTGGGCGTGGCCCTTCTGTTATCAAAATGCAAAGGATCACAGAAATGAGGAGCTGCCTCCAGGCGCTTCCAAGTGCCAGGGGAAGTGCAGCCAAAACCCAGGAGACCCGATGCCAGCCTTGAGTCTGGGTGGGCTTGTGCTTGGGGCATTCAGAAAGAGGGCATCAGCCGTGCCAAAGAGGAAAGGGCCCCTTGGCTGCAGGAGGCAGGTGTATTCCCCTCTCCAGAGTGGATGTCATTGCCCACCTGGGCTGTTTTCATGAGAAGAAGAGGTTCCAGGTGAGGTGGGAACAGAGCAAAGTTACTGCTGGGGCTGACAAGCCTCACACCCCAAAGAACATAAGAAGAGTTTGCTGGATCAGGCCAATGGCACATCTAATGAAGCATAAGGTAAAGGTAAAGGGGCCCCTGACCACTAGGTCCAGTCGTGGCCGACTCTGGGGTTGCAGCACTCATCTTGCTTTATTGGCCGAGGGAGCCAGCGTACAGCTTCCGGGTCATGTGGCCAGCATGACCAAGCCGCTTCTGGCGAACCACTAGAACCTTCCCCAGAGAATCCAGGAATCCATCAGATTTCATAAGTCTCTGGAACACTGAATGGGTCTCCCACCCCTTCGGGGGGGGGGGATCATGACCGTGAGACCAAACTTCATCAGGAAATGATCAGACCACAACAATGGGGCTAGTATGACACATGAACCCCAGTTTTCAGACCACCTTTTTCACACTCTCAGGCAAAAAACAAACCAAGATGCCCCACTTTGTGTTTTGGGTCTGTGACATCTGGAAACAGCCCCGTGTGGAGCTGGACTTCACAGAGTGTCCTCCACTAAAGGAACATTGAAGTCCTGCACAATCAACACCATGTGCCAGGCTGCCTTTACCAGGTTGGTCAACTCCAGCCCTCATCAATCTCTTTGGCCAAACACTGGGTCCGGCCCTCAAAGATCATCCCAACTTGGAAAGGCTTCCTGGAGAGCAAAATAGTAAATCTGTGGACCTGTGATGGCCTGGGAATCTGATTCAGAAGCTGAACCTGAGGAGTCCCAGCCTGCACAGGAGTCCCCGCCTCCAGGGCCGGCTGAGCCGGGGCAGGGGCTTGAATCTGAAGGGCCTGCACCTGTGCCGGTTCCTCAGGAGCAGACACCAGATGTATCAACTCTGGCTCCGGAGGTGACGGAGGACCCATTGCCTGCAGGTGCGCCTCTCCCAGCCCTGTCAGGAGAAGGTGAAGCTGCCCCTGGGTCCAGTAACCCTCCAGCCTCTCCTGAGCTGCAGAGGCTCAGGGCAGAGAGGCGGAGGGAACTAGGTTCTCTCAGGAGGAGTGCTTGCCTCCAGGCCAGGAGAGGTGAGTCACCTGAGGATCAGGGCCGCCCTATGCCTCGGGGCAGTTAAAAGCCGGCCAGCTCCAGTCCCAAGTTGCGGAAGCAACATTGTTGGTTGCTAGTTCTTGCCTGAACCCTGTCCTGCTTTCCTCTCTGAGCTCCTGACCTGCCCTGGCTCCCTGCTTGCAAGCCTGTTCCTGACTTCACCCGACTCCCTGCCCTGCACCCAGCTTCAGCTACTACAGACTGCCTCCACGTTGCACCTTTGACCATGGACTGGACTTGGACCTCGCCTCTCGGGTAACCCATGGGACCAGCACAGTAGAGTTGGAAGGGACCCCCAAGGGGCATCTAGTCCAACTGCCTCCAGTGCAGAAATCAGAACTAATGAATCCCTGAAAGATGTCTTCTGCTAAAAAGCCTCCAATTTCGAAGATAAATTTTGGAACAGTTCCCTGCACAATTTAGTGGAAGAGTTCCTTACAAAAGCTAGCCCAGCTGTGGGATTGTAAAGCCACTGGTGGAGGAGAAGGGAGAGGCTTGAGAAAGGACTTTGAGTGGAAAGTGTCCTTTCCCCAACCTGGGCACCCCTTGTGGAGCTCACCAAAGCTGCCATACTAGAGATTGGGTGTGAAGGGGGTAAAAGGTAAAGGGGAAGGGGAAGCTGCCCCTGGGTCCAGTAACCCTCCAGCCTCTCCTGAACTGCAGAGGCTCAGGGCAGAGAGGCGGAGGGAACTAGGTTCACTCAGGAGGAGTGCTCGCCTTAAGGCCAGGAGAGGCGGGTCACCTGTGGGCCGGGACCACCCCTGGCCTCAGAGAAGATAAAGGCCAGTCAGCCTGGTCCCAGGCGGAAGCAACGTCGCTGGAAACCTGCTTCTGCCAGCACCCAGTCCTGTTCTTCCGGAGTTCCCGACCATGCCCGGCTTCTTGCTTTGGACCCTGCTTCGCCCTTGGTGGACAGTCTCCAGACCCTCGACCCAGGACAGGACTCTGACCACGCCTCTCTGTACCCCCCCCCGGGTCCAGCACAGGACCAATAGACCTAACTCTCCTTCTTCAGTGCTCCAGCCTAACTTGGTGCTTTATTGGACACCCAGGTGGACAGAGCTGAGTGAGAGCAATCCCCTTCCCAGCTCATCTACCCAGGTCTTCGTAACACATGCCAAGTCAGGGCCCTCATCTACAACAATAGAATTACACAACTGTAGACCGTTGGGATCCCTTCCAACTCTATGATCCTATGGTTCTACTTCAAAGATTCCTGAGTAAGTCGAGCAGTCAAGGAGTAAGAGGAGAGGTCCTCTTGTGGATCTTGAACTGGTTAAGTTATAGGAAGCTAAATAAATGGGCAGTTTTCCGAATGGGGAGGCATGCATAGATGGGTCAGCAATCTTTCTGTGAAAGGGAAAGGGTTCTGTGGAATTGGGAGAAGGAGGAGAAAGTGCTTACCTAGAGGGTGGCTGGAGGCAGGTGTCACTTGACCCCAAAGAGCAAGGAGCCCCACGAGGAGAAGGCCACTCCACCACATGGTGAACAAGCTAAGTCTACTGCCCAGCCCATGACTCACTTATATCTCAGAAAACAGGTTCTCTGGGGAATTCCCAAAGAAGGAGGTGAAGGAAGAAGAAACAGAGGTCAGGACAGGAAGTGTGACAGAGAGGACGTTCTTTTCTTTCTAAGAAGGTTTTGCAACAAGCGATCACAAAGCAGCTAAAGCAACCTGAACTATTTAGTATCCGCAGCAATCTTGGCCACCTCACTGCTCATCCCATCTTTGGATTGTTTGTGAAGAAGTTGAAAAGCACAAGTCTCAATACCGGTTCTCGGGGAACTCTGCTTTCTATTACTCTCCCCCTAGAGAGCTCTCTGGAGAGCAGTTCCTCCTCTGCTCCCCCAGGTTTCCTTATGATACACCTGTGAGCCTGCAAGAGCCCCTCCCACCCAGATCCCCAGATGGGATCACACCTTCACGCCTTCCTCAGCCTCCAGCCTTACCCGAGGGAAGAATGGTCCCTAAGGTTCAGTCATGGCACCTCAAGGATGGAGGCAGCAAGTCTGGCTCAAACAGAGGACGTGGCAGCTCTTATCAGCTGGCTCTACCTGTGCTCAGGTGTGCCAGGAAGCTCTGTAGTTAGAGCTCTCCTGGCGCTTTTCCATTCTTATCTTGTGCAACAAAGAAGCATTTCCCAAAACTCTTTGGACAGTGCACTTCTGCTGATGCAGCTTAGAATAGCATTAGCCTTTTCCTCTTCCTGCATCACAGTGTTTTTTTTTAAAAAAATATTTATTAGAGTTTCCAATTTTTTACAAACAAAAAGCCAAAAGCAAACATAAAAACATTAAAAACACATAAATTTCACAACTTATTTTCTCATAACATATTTCCCCGACCTCCTCATACCTCCCCTTCTTGTATATCCAGTTCAAATTATTTATACAGCAAATCCTTATCTCAAAGCATTACAGCTTAAAAAGAAAAGAAAACACCTTACTTTCTCTCCAACATCTTAGGTTATTATAGCTTTAAATTCTTACTTACAAAAAGAAAACCATTTTATCATATTCCTTTTACCATTACAGCTAGAAACCACTTAATTTCAATCTAACATCATTCAACATTCCTTAATTTTACTGTACTTTTGTAGATAGCCCTTAAATTTTTTCCAGTCTTCTCCTGCCGACTCTTCTCCGTGGTCTCGGACTCTGCCAGTCATTTCCGCCAGTTCCATGTAGTCCAATACTTTGCGATAAGTATTCTTGCTGCTGTTGTAGCATGCATAAAGAAAGTTCTATCCTGCATCACAGTGTTGACTCATGTTAAGTTTGTGACCCCTAGAACTGTTCCACGTGGTCAATGGAAACAAAAGCCAAAGAGAGATCTAGAAGCAGGAGCAAAGCAGCATTTCTGCATTACAGGGGGTTGGAATAGATGACCCTCAGGGTCCTTTCCAACCCTACTTTTTATGATTCCCCCTGTCCTGCTCTCTGCAGAGGTCATCCATCAGGCCTGAACCCAGGTTGGAATGGGTCCAACTCTTCAGCATCATTCAAGAATGCTTGCAGCTGCCACTAGCACAGCCTTCTCTGGGAACTTCTCCATGAAGGACTTGCACCCTGGACTTTAAGAAGGCCAATTTCAAAAACACTGAAGGAGCTACTGAGTGAGACCCCATGGTCAGAAATATTCAGTGAGAAGGGAGTCCAAGAAGGATGGGAGTTTCTAAAAGGAGAAATATTGAAGGCCCAAACGCAGACAACACCAACAAGAAAGGAAAGTGGGAGGCATCTAAGGAAACTGGTGTGGCTGCATAAGGAGCTTGCAGATGAGCTAAGAAGGGCATGTATGAGAAATGGAAGAAAGGGGAAATCACAAAGGAGGAGTAGACACAAGTAGCCAACAGTTGTAGGTTGAAGGTCAGGCGGGCTAAAATTCAGAATAAGCTCAGGCTCAGTGGTTAAAAATAATAAAAAAGGTTTCTTCGACTACGTCTGAAGTCATAAATATTTTTTATTTATTCTCCAATATCGTTCCAATAGCAGCCTCATTATAACAATGTCAATTTTATCAAATTAATACAATTATTAAAACCAATTTGTGTGTGTGTGTGTGTGTATAATTATACAATTTAGTTAAACTGGCCTCCTCACATGCTAGTTTTGATGGGTTCCTCTTTTGTTTTTTATTTTATTTTCTGGGTTCCAAAATCTTAATAATTTCAATTACACTCCCTTCAAGATAGCAATCCATTGTATAATCTTATGGTTTCAATTTGTTACGGTAAAATCTGGGTGCGAGGCTGCTCTGCCACCCAGCTCGTCGGACTAAGTCCACGGGTCCCTGCAGAAGAAAATGAGCTCAGCCGGAGACAGGAGCAAACTGCAGAAGATCCAAGTTTATTGCGCAACAGGTTCAAGACGAGATTGAACAGCCAGAAAGGGGTGACATGAACTTTTGAAACTTCCCTGGATATATTGTAGCGGAGAAGAAGGTGAAGAAGACATGCCCCCCCACTTCCGTATCAAATTCATGTTAATATGTTAAGCAACATAAAGTTTCAAGTGAGGTACTCAGTCTGTAATCATTGTTCTTTCCTGCGTGTGGTAACCCCCCCCCCCGATATTGTCCCAACCATATACAGTATGGTGTTGTGTCCTCCATTCCTCTGACTTCATGGTCCCAATCCATGGGGGTGGATGACTAAAGGGACAGACGCAGCTGGCTCTGGGGCATTCCTGCCACAATTCATAATAATTTCAAGGGGTTGGACAAGATAACGCTTTGGATCCCTTCCAACTCAGCAAGTTTATGATTCTGTGAAACGAATGTGCTTTGTTTTCCCAAGGAGGAGGAAGACCATTTATGGGAAGAGCGTTCTTCTGAGAAAAGGCACCTCCACTTCCCAGCTGGCAAGACCCATTTCGGGGAACAGCTCCCCAGGCAGAACAAGGCAGGCAGGCCTGGGATCTGCTGACTGGTGGAATGAAGTCTGCTCCCACCAAATCCTTCTTCCACTCCATCTGGCCTGCTCAGCATTCCAGGATTCCCAAGTGCAGAACGGAGGACCACAAGGGCAGGCAGTGTAGGGCTGGAATGACTGGCCACTGGATCTTCTCCCCGACCCAAGTGCAGCTCCTGGGCAATGCTGGGGGCTGCCTCAGGTTGGGTCTTGTAGAAACTCTGGCAGATCCAAGGCAGCCACTTGCTCCAGCAGCCAAACTGAGCATTCTTGAGTCTCTGCCCCCCAGCAGCTTCTTCCGAGTTCTGCCCCCTTGAACAGTCCAACCCTCTCACCTGAAGGTGGGCCCTCCATGCCTTCCCACCTGCTGCCCCCTCTGGGCATTTGGCCAGTGAGGGGCTGTGGGAAGAACTTGGTTCCCAGGTTCAGTGGAAGGACCCTCCTGGCTCTGGCTTTGTAATGTGAATCTCACAGTGTTATTATTTTCTTTATGGGGTTGGTTCAAACCACTACTCTGATGCTCCTTTTCACAGGGTAAACTCACTGGGGATGAGTTTATGGAACCAAGGGGGCAGTGGCCCCAAAACGCTGGGGAGCCACTGAACTCAACAAATATCCTCTTCCCTTCCAGGACCAAATCTCACCAGCCCAGAAGCTGAGAGGCTTTGAGAGATGCTTTCCCCCCAGTGGGGCAGCAGCGGATGTGGGGCTGCCCTTGAGGCCTCATGTCATGCAATGCAAGAACCAGACCCAGCACATGCCAGAACACTCAGGTTTTATTGGGGGTTAGATGATCCCACAGCAGCCTCCCCAGAGATAGAAGGAGGGGGGCATGGCAACATACTGATGTCTGCTCTGGGGTTGGGGTCTTCTCAGACAAGGTGATCAGGCTGAGGGACTCAGTCCTCCTTAGTGGGGTTTCCTGTGGGTGGAAAAGGAAAAGAGTCAGCCAAGTAGTTGGGCATGTGCCCCTTAGGGCAGGCAGCAGCAATGATAGAATAATAGAATTGTAGAGTTGAAAGGGACCCCCAAGGGTCATCTAGTCCAACCCCCTGCAAGAAGGAATCTCATTTAAAGCATCCATGACAGGTGGGCATCCAACCTCTGCTTATAAACCTCCAAGGAAGGAAAGTTCGCCATCTTCCACTGTTGAATGACTCTTACTTTCAGAAGGTTCTTCCTGATGTTTAGTTGTAATTTCCTTTCCTGTAAGTTGCAGACATTGGTTGGAGTCCTACCATAGCTGTCAACTTTTCCCTTTTCTTGCAAGGAATCCTATTCGGAATAAGGGAATTTCCCTTAAAAAAGGGAAAGGTTGACAGCTATGAGTCCCACCCTCAAGAGCAGGAGAAAACAGGCTTGCTCCATCCCCCATTTGACAACCCTTTAGGTTTTTGAAGGTGTCTGTCATATTTCCTCTCAGTCTCCCCTTTCCCAGGCTAAACATTCCCAACTCCCCCAACTGTTTCTCATGAGGCTTGGTTTGCAGACCCTCGATCATCTTGGCCGCCTTCCTCTGCACACCTTCCAGCTTGTCATTATCCTTCTGAAACTGAGGTGCCCAGAACTCGAAACACAACTCCAGGTGAGCCTAGAGCAATACTATGACTTCCCTTGATCTGGACAATAGACTTCTGGTGAGGCAGCCTAGGATTGCATGAGCTTTCTTTGCTGTTGCATCACTCTTTTGACTCATGCTAAGCTTGTGGTCAATTAGGGGTCCCGTTTCCTTTTCACATGTACTGCGGTCAAGCCAGATGTCCCCCATCCCATGTGCTCCAGATCTGGCTCCTCTTGAAGCTCCGCAAGCCCCTTCCTCCACTGTGATAAGGGGGAGATCCACCATCCTTAAGTTCGTCCGTGCATAGGACAGGATGGTGCCAGCAGTCCAGCTGAGATAGACGCCTGTGGAGCCCCACAGTCTGCTCCCTGCCCACCACACACACACACACAGAGAATGAATCTTACCTAAGTTCCCGCAAACCATCATGCACTCCAGCATGGTACGAAACCGATTGCCATTCCCCCCGCAGAGCCCATAGACGAATATCTCGCACTTCCTGGTGGTTGAGTTGTAGTAGTAAAATTGTGAAAAAGCCTCACATGGGCCAGGGTCCTTTGGCAGCTTGCAAACCTCTGAGGCCACAGAAGGGGGAGAAAGAGGAAGCAGAGAGGTTTTTCTTAGGGCAGGAAGGTGTCAAGAGTTTTTAATTCCAACTTCATGTTCCTTGCATGCATTCCTCCACAGGAATAATGCAAAGCCCCTCCATAAAGGGGGAAGGAGTCGGCAGCCACCAGGTGGCGCGTTGGAAGATGGCCGACAATAACACCTCTCTGACCCATACGAGGTAATTAAGGGGCTGCTATGGGAAGTATGCAGCCTTCCCACCCCCCCAGGAGGTGGGGGGCACTGCCTTGCCAGCGGTGTTCACAATGCACCCCCTGATCCGAGAGATGGGGGTGCCGAACACTTGGCACGAGCCCTCGGTGAAGTCGGATCTTCCTGATGCCGATTCCAATTAGCGCGTGCTGGTTGCTTCAGCTCGGAATTATAATTGGAAACATACGATTGGAAATGAAGCTTAAGCACATACATCAAGTAAAGCTCGACAGATAAGACTGCTGATTAATGGATCTCTGTGACCGGGAGTGACGGATGGATAAGTAAATCTTCTGATGAATCACCACTAGGAGACTGTATGTTTGGAACAAGGGGGGGGGGGTGGAGGAAAAAACTTCTTTTTCTTTGCACAATGTGATAATAACCCTTCACCCCAGAAAGAAATAAGATCGTCACATTTTTATTAATCATAAGCAGGATTTTAAGAACTGTGTGGGATGGATTACTACAGGAGAGAAGATTGGTGAACGGTGAGAAAGAGGAAATTTTTTATGACGCAGTTAAAAAATGGCGTCTCGCCAAGACAGGCTTGCCGGAGAAAGAAGAACAGGGGGAGGAGAATCAGGATCGTTCGAAAGAGAAGGAATGTTGGAATGCAAGTTTGACCTGACAGAGCCCCCTGATTTATTTGATTTATTTGGCTAGCCTGTGAAAAAATAAAGGACAGACCGAAGATTAATTTTGTTTATGGAAGCATTGAACAGAGGCTGTCCCTGAGTGATATGGTCTTTGAAGAGTATAAAACCCACACAGAGACGCCAGTTTTCAACCTGCTTGTGAAAATCATCAGGGATCGCAAAGAAAGGAATATATGATAACAACAAGAAGAGAAAGAAAGTAATAAAGGACTATCCGGATCGAACTGGATAGAACTGTCTAATTAAAGCAGTAAAATAAGTGATGCCTGGAGTTATCCGGAATTTTGGACTCGTGTGGAGCTTGATGTATGGGTACCCTCAACAAAATTTAAAATTTGGCTGTATAATTTGGAACTAATGTGATTTGAATAATGTGATGTGATTGGCCTGTTAATAAAAATTATTTTTTTTAAAAAAAACATAAAGGGGGAAGGAGTCATGGAGCCTTCTCTTTCCAGGCAGAGCGGAATTGTGCCTTGGGCTATTTGGGCGAGTCCAGCTCAGGGACTGAATTTGAGGGACCTGCTTGTGGCAGCTGGTTCAGATCTCTGGAGCCCTCTTGCCTCTCAACCCTTTGCCAAAGCTCCCGCCCAAAGCTCTCCTTCCGAGGTCTGCAAAAACACACCAATCCCGAAAAACCTCAATTTCAAAACATGACCAAGCTCATTGGGTGACTTGGGCCAGTGGCTTCCTCTCTTAGCCTCCCTCACAGTGTTGTTGTTGTGGGGATTAAAGGAGGAAGGGAGAGAACGACGCATGCAGCCGTGAGCTCCATGGAAATGAAGGTGGGCGATAAACACCATCAACGAAGCCAATAAAATGAATTTCTGGTGGGTCCCACTTTCAGTACCTGGGCTGATTTTCCCGCAGGCTTCCTCGCAGGCCTCCTTTGTCTCAAACATGTTGCGGTTGCCCGAGCAGCCACCGTAGATGAACTGGTTGCACTTCTTCTGTGACGGGTTGTAGTAGTAACGCATCAAGTGTGCGCTGCATATTCCATCTTCAGGCAGCAACTGGCATCTGTCACTGCGAACTGTTGGAGGCAGAATGAATGGCGGTCCATGAGGGGAGCTTCTCAGGCTCCAGGGCACTTAAGTTGGCACTGCGGCTGCTGCCTCCACCAGTTGCCCAGAGAAGAGAGGGTGGGGGGAGAAGGGGTCAGGGCCTTTGCCAGTACCTGAGTCCATGCAGCTCCGGCTGCAGCCGGTGAAGCAGCACTTCTGGGTGAGGGGGCAGTCTCGGTCGTCTCTGCAGGTGTCATTGCAGGGGGCAAAGGTGCGCACCAGTTCCACTTTTGGGCACACGCCAGGGTGCTCTGGAAAAAAAGAGATGGGGAGATTGGGGGTGGAACTAATAATAATAATAATAATAATAATAATAATAATAATAATAATAATAATAATAATTTATTCATACCCCGCCCATCTGGCTGAGTTTCCCCAGCCACTCTGGGCGACTCCCAATCGAGTGTTAAAAACAATACAGCATTAAATATTAAAAACTTCCCTAAACAGGGCTGCCTTCAGATGTCTTTTAAAGATAAGATAGCTGCTTATTTCCTTCACATCTGGTGGGAGGGTGCTCCACAGGGTGGGTGGGTGCCACTACCGACAAGGCCCTCTGCCTGGTTCCCTGTAACTTGGCTTCTCGCAGGGAGGGAACCGCAAGAAGGCCCTCAGCGCGGACCTCAGTGTCCCGGCAGAACGATGGGGGTGAAGACGCTCCTTCAGGTATACAGGACCGAGGCCGTTTAGGTCTTTAAAGGTCAGGACCAACACCTTTAATTGTACTCAGAAACGTAATGGGAGCCAATGTAGGTCTTTCAAGACCGGTGTTATGTGGTCTCGGCAGCTGCTCCCAGTCACCAGTCTAGTTGCCGCATTCTGGATTAGTTGCAGTTTCCGGGTCACCTTCAAAGGTAGCCCCACGTAGAGCGCGTTGCAGTAGTCCAAGCGGGAGCTAACTAGATGACCCTTTGGAGCCCTTCCTACTTGACAGAGGCATGTGTCCAGCTTTACCTCTGGACAGGAAAGCCCATGGATGCCCCTACTCCATGCTGGGCTGTGCAACATCACCCCCCTTAAGTCGAGGTTCTCTGACTTTCCCTGCTCACCCACCCACTCCATAAAAACACAAGAAGAGCCTTCTGGATCAGGCCAATGGCCCATTTTCTCCAGGGGCCAACTGGAAGCTTCAATGGGAAGCCCACAAGAAGGACCCAAGCACGAGCCTTCTGCCCTCCTGGGGTTTCCAGCAACTGGCCTTCAGAAGCATCGCTGCCTCCAACCGTGGAGGCAAACAGAGCCATCCTGCCAAAAGTCACTGAGAACCCTCTCCTCCTCTGTGAATCTGCCTTCTAAAGCCATCTAGTGTGGAATCTAGACACGTATAAGAAAGGTTGTGAAAGTGCTTTTTGAAAAACAGTTTTGAAAAATATATGGAATTTGCCATAGCTCACCATCACCACCTAGTGTTACATTTGTATAATGCACTTTACAACACACTGAAAATGTTTTATTTGCGGCTGTAGAGCTGAGTCCCAGGTTGGTGGCCGCCATCGCCTCCTGTGGGAGGGAGTTCCATAGCTCAACTATGTGCTGCTGTGTGAAGACGTCCTTTCTCCTAATGAACTCCTGTGTTTACAGCTTCATATGCATATCTCTGGATATTTCTGAAATGCGCTAGGTGGCCCATGCCACCAAGAAAAGCCCTGGAATTGTGTTTGGTGTGCCAGGACTCACTCCTGGAACACCATATAGCTTGGCATTAGGGAGTGGAGACTGCGTGAGCGGCAGCCAAGTGGGCCTGAGCCCCAACATCTCTTCCTGGGCAGAATTTAATACTGGTTCTCCCACCCACAAGCACTCAACTGCTCCCCCCACAATCAGGTCCCCATCTCTTTCCCCACCCAAGAAATACCTTCTTCAGCCACCTGGCAAGTCTGTCCACACCCGTTGCTGCAGCACTTCTGGATTGGCAAGTAGAGTCCTGAGCCACAGTCCTGGTCGTTGTTGCAAGTCGTTGAGCAGTTCGCAGCCTGGTCTGGCTGGGGGCTCAGCCTGGGGCAGTATCCAGGGTAGACTGGGGATGAAACTAGAATGTAAGAAGCTAAGAAGGGCCTGCTGGATCAGGCCAATGGCCCACCTGGTCCAGCATCCTCTTCTCGCAGTGGCCAAACAGGTCACCCAAAGGGGATGCCTGCCTGAGTTTTCCACCCCAATAGACACCAAACCCCCTTGTGTGTATGCATGGGTGGTCAAGAGCACATCTGGGTCAGAAGGTGAGGCAGATGGGAGGTTCCCGACTTCATTTCTCCCCCCAAAAGAGGGGCTGCTGCTTACCCTCAAGTGGGAGTATGCACTGATGCCCACAGGCAGTCTGGCAGCAGCGCTCGCTCCCTGGACAGCTGTCATCTGTGGAGCAGAACTGGCCACACTGGGTGTCATTGTTTTGGATCAGAGTAGGACAGGTGCCAGGCTTCCCTGTGATGGAGAGAGAGAGAGAGAGAGAGAGAGAGAGAGAGAGAGAGAGAGAGAGAGAGAAATGGATTACTAAGCCATTACTAAAATGGACTGTTGTTGTTTAGTCGTTTCCGACTCTTCGTGACCAGAGCACGCCAGGCACTCCTGTCTTCCACTGCCTCCCGCAGTTTGGTCAAACTCATGCTGGTCGCTTCCAGAACACTGTCCCACCATCTTGTCCTCTGTCGTCCCCTTCTCCTTGTGCCCTCCACCTTTCCCCACATCAGGGTCTTTTCCAGGGACTCTTCTCTTCTCATGAGGTGGCCAAAGTCTTGGAGCCTCAGCTTTAGGATTTGTCCTTCCAGGGAGCACTCAGGGCTGATTTCCTTAAGAATGGATAGGTTTGATCTTCTTGCAGTCCATGGGACTCTCAAGAGTCTCCTCCAGCACCAGAATTCAAAATCAGTAATGGGTGGACTAAAATGAATTACTAACCATTGATAATCTTAAAATTCAGGTGGGTCTGCAAAGCATACGCCTGAAGCATTGAAAGCCAGGGGAAAGAGATGCTTCTTCAACCTCCTTCCGAAGCTGCACCATGGAGGTGTCATCTGCTACTGAGTCAGGTTTCAGGTCCTGGCATTGATTTACAAAGCCCTGAACAACTTGGGTCCAGGAGAGCCCGGGGATCACATGAACCCTGATGTTCCAGCTCAATCACTGAGATCATCAGCAGGAGCATCTTTGGTCATTTCTTGGGTTGCTGAGGCTTCTTTGACAACAACCAAGTTGTCATTGGCCCACTCCTGTGGAACTCCCTGCCACTGGAGACTCAGGCCTGTACAGGAAATTGAGACTATATCCCCCACAATGGTCTGCTGGTGTTTGTTTCTAATTTGGTTTTTGTTTTTAATTTTAATTTTTTATGATAAGATACGATAATCTTTATTGTCATTGTCCCATACAAATCAACAAAATTGAAAAAAAATCTACACTAGACATTCAAAAACCAACAAGCCTGATTTCCCAGCTATCCCAGCCTGGTTAACCCCCTAAGAACTCTGATGCCCCATAATTAAATACAATATACTCCCACAGAGACTACCTTACACTTCGTTTAAAACCAAAATCGCATTTGGACAGAAACTGTTTCTCAGGCGGCTAGTCCTAGTCTTTATAACCCTGTACCTTCTTCCAGAAGGCAGAAGCTGAAAGGGTGCGCACTATCCTGCGCTATCTCTGCTGCTTTCTTATGGCACCTGGAAGCATAGATTTGATCCAAGGTGGGAAGAGTGCACCCAAATATTCTCTCCGCAGTCTTTACAACCCTGGACAGCATTGTTTTTCCCCTGGCCGTGCAGCTCCCAAACCACAAACACACAGACCATAAGTTGATACACTCTCAACAGTACAATGGTAAAAGGCCATCAACAGGTCTTTTGAGAGATTGTTTTTCCAGAGGATAATTATTTTATTGCCTGGTTTTATGTCTTTATGTCTAAACCACTGTAAAATGTTTTATTCAACAAACAAGCAGTACAAATTCAGATACAAAGAAATAGGTCAAAATGCAGCGGCATCAGTGAAAAGGGACAACCAAAGCCAGGGAGCCGAATCAATGAATCCTGCCAATCTACGTAGGTGTCCCCCTGTCCCAGGAAGCAGAAAGGGAGCCCAGCTTGCCACAGGGGCATGGACACACCGTGTGGGGTCTTCCCTTCTTCTCTCAGCTTCCCACCACGTGTGTCACAGGAGGGAGGCTGGGGGCTGAGTCAGCCTGTGGTTGGTGGGGATGCCTCTCTCTAGCAAGCAGATCCAAACTGATGTGTCAGGCATGGAGGAAAGCCCCAGGGCCAGATCCTACGCCTGCCTGCCAGGACTCCTTCAGCCAAGAGCAGGGAGTGAGCGATGGCTCCTCCCAAGAGAGGGAGGAACAGAAGATGTTATCTGACCTGGCAGAGGCAACTGTAGCTCAGGTGGAAGAGTGTGAGACTCCTAAATATTCCTGCATTGCAAGGGGCCCTCGTGGTCTCTCCCAACTCTCCCATTCTGTGTTCCTAGGATCCTACGAAGGCTCATGCTAGCTTCACTGTTAGGAGAGAGGCAGCGGGAAAACAGCAATAAAATGAAAGCAGAGCAGGAGGAGGAGTGAGTCAAACAACAAGAAGGTTTCTGTGAACACATCATAGACAGCGGGGCTTTTAAATAGAGGAAGTGTCAGATCATTGCTACACCTTGCCCAATATTGTCGGCAGTGGCTGGCAGTAGACTTCAGGGGAGGTATTCTGCCCACTGAGCTTCAGCCCCATCCCAAAGGGGGGGAGAGGGAAAGACCAGGCGGAAACTAATACCTTCTGATCACAGAATTATCAGAGGGTAGAGTTGGAAGGGATGAAGAGGGTCATCTGGTCCAATGCAGGAGTCATGGCTAAACAGGACCACAACTTTAATGCAGTTTGAAAAACCCAAACAATGTACAAAGGGGGGGGGGATGAATAAACACATCATAACCATATGTAAAAGCAGCACAGCTGCATAGTGACCCGTAATATCTATGTCTGACCAATAGCACTATTCTGAAATGGTTTGGGTGAATTATTGTTATCAGGGCTTCTTTTCAGCCAGAACTCAGTGAATTCCTCTCAGGTGGGTGCCATTGCCATTCTTAGAGAATGAGGGAGGTGTTCATGGTGAGTTCTGACACCTTTTTTTCTAGAAAAATAGCAATTCTTCTTCTTCTTCTTCTTCTTCTTCTTCTTCTTCTTCTTCTTCTTCTTCTTCTTCTTCTTCTTCTTCTTCTTCTTTGCAAACCACCCTATACCTCAAGTCTCAGGGCAGTTCACAGGATAAAGTCACAATATAAAAACACAAAATACACAATAATCAAACAAACCCCCCCCCCCAATAAACACCAACCCAATAAACCACCCCAAGGCGTTTTAAAAGGGCATTGGGAGGAGAATCAACTAAAGGCCTGGTTAATGAGGAATGTTTTTGCCTGGTGCCTAATGGTTTATAATGAAGGTACCAGGCAAATCTCCCTGGGGAAAGCATTCCACAAACAGGGAGCCACTGCAGAAAAGGCCTGCTCTTGCGAACATAAAGTTCTTTCTTAAATTCTGAAAACATAAGATCATCGGCCCATAAGATCATTTCACCCACCTCAAGTCTGATCCGTCTTGCCCCTGACAGCAGGATCTATAGGGAAGGGGAAGCTATGGAACAGGAGATGGTGGTTTCCTGGCAATGAGGACTCTTTCAACTACCCATTCAGGGTTTCGTACAGGAGCCCCAAGCCAGCACAGCCAGAAGATGCAGAGGCTCATGAGAATTGTGGCCAATTCAGAGGGAGGCTGCCTTAGAGAGTGTTTCCCACGGGGGCTTAGAAAGATGGAGATAGGGACAAGGGAGTCCAAGGAGACACTCACCTAGAGGTATCTGACCAGACACAGGACCCAGCTCGCCCCAGAAGGCAAGGAGCGCAACCAGGCAGAGGCCAATGGACTTCATGGCGAAGCAGGTCTGAGTCCCCTGCCTGCTCCCAGAAGGCTTTATATCCCATGCAGAAGGAACTGACAGCACATTTGGAAATCTCTCAGCTCCACCCAGAACAAACAGAAAGCAGAAAGGAATGGATTGGTTGGGAAAGGCTGGAGTATCTGAGTGACCGGAGATGAACCTTTCCAAGCCAGCACCCCATTCGTAGGCAGGCGATGACTCTGTCCTGGGCGTGGCCCTTCTGTTATCAAAATGCAAAGGATCACAGAAATGAGGAGCTGCCTCCAGGCGCTTCCAAGTGCCAGGGGAAGTGCAGCCAAAAGCCAGGAGACCCAATGCCAGCCTTGAGTCTGGGTGGGCTTGTGCCTGGGGCATTCAGAAAGAGGGCATCAGCCATGCTAAAGGGAAAAGGGCCCCTTGGCTGCAGGAGGCAGGTGTATTCCCCTCTCCAGAGTGGATGTCATTGCCCACTTGGGCTGCTTTCATGAGAAGAAGAGGTTCCAGGCGAGGTGGGAACAGAGCTGAACTGGGAGAAGGAGGAGAAAGTGCTTACCTGGATTCTGGCTGGAGGCAGGTGTCAGTTGACCCCAGGGAGCAAGGAGCCCCACAAGGAGGAGAAGGCCACCCCACCACAGGGTGAACAAGCTAAGTCTGCTGCCCAGCCCACGACTCACTTATATCTCAGAAAACAGGTTCAATGGGGGATTCCCGAAGAAGGTGGTGAAGGAATAAGGGACAGAGGTCTGGACAGCATCAATAAAAAGGGACAAACCAAGCAAGGTAACTGCCAATCTACGTAGGTGTCCACCTGTCCCAGGAAGCAGACAGTGATCTCTGCTTGCCACAGGGGCATGGACACACCATGTGGGGTCTTCCCTTCTTCTCTCAGCTTCCCACCACGTGTGTCACAGGAGCAGAGGGAGACTGAGTGTTGAGTCAGCCTGTGGTTGGTGGGGACGCCTCTCTCTAGCATGCACATCCAAACTGACGTGTCACGCATGGAGGAAAGTCCCAGGGCCAGATCCTACGCCTGCCTGCCAGGACTCCTTCAGCCAAGAACAGGGAGTGAGCGATGGCTCCTCCCAAGAGAGGGAGGAACAGAAGATGTTATCTGACCTGGCAAAGGCAATAAAATGAAAGCAGAGCAGGAGGAGGAGTGAGTCAAGCAACAAGAAGGTTTCTGTGAACACATCATAGACAGCAAGGCTCTTAAATAGAGGAAGTGTCAGATCATTGCTACACCTTGCCCAATATTGTCAGCCCTGGCTAGCAGTAGACTTCAGGGGAGGTATTTTGCCCACTGAGTTTCAGTCCCATCCCAAAGGGGAGAGAGGGAAAGACCAGGCGGAAACATTAGCTTCTGATCACAGAATTATCGAAGGGTAGACTGCAAGAAGATCAAACCTCTCCATTCTGCAGGAAATCAGCCCTGAGTGCTCGGTGGAAGGACAGATCCTGAAGCTGAGGCGCCAATACTTTGGCCACTTCATGAGAAGAGAAGACTTCCTGATGTTGGGAAAGATGGAGGGCACAGGGAGAAGAGGACGACAGAGGACGAGATGGTGGGACAGTGTTCTCAAAGCTACCATCATGAGTTTGACCAAACTGCAGGAGGCAGTGCAAGACAGAAGTGCCTGGCATGCTCTGGTCCAGGGGGTCACGAAGAGTCGGACACGACTAAACGACTAAACAACAACAAGAGTTGGAAGGGCCGCAAAGGGTCATCTGGTCCAATGCAGGAGTCATGGCTTAACAGGACCACAACTTTAATATAGTTTGAAAAACCCAAGCAGTGTACAAAGGGGGGAAAATGAATAAACACATCGTAACAATATGTAAAAGCAGCATAAAAATACAACCACACAGCTACAATGTGACCCGTAATATCTATGTCTGACCAATAGCACTATTCTGAAATGGTTTGGGTGAATTATTATCAGGGCTTCTTTTCAGCTGGAACTCAGTGAGTTCCTCTCAGGTAGGTGCCATTGCCATTCTGAGAGAATGAGGGAGGTGTTCATGGTGAGTTCTGACACCTCTTTTTCTATAAAAATAGCAATTCTTCTTCTTCTTCTTCTTCTTCTTCTTCTTCTTCTTCTTCTTCTTCTTCTTCTTCTTCTTCGCAAACCACCCTATACCTCAAGTCTCAGGACAGTTCACAGGATAAAGTCACAATATAAAAACACAAAATGAGCTTCCAGGTGAGGTGGGAACAGAGCTGAACAGTGTCTGGGGCTGACAAGCCTCACACCCCTAAGAACATAAGAAGAGTCGAGGGGCCACTAGGGGCGCATCAGAAGATGGCTGACAATAACATCTCTCCGACCCACATGAGGTAATTAGGAGGCTGTGATGGGAGTAAATAGGCTCCCTACCCCCCCCAGGATTGTGGGGGGGGGGGGCTGCCCTTGCCTGCTGTGCCCTATACCACCCCCGAATTTGTGGGGATGGGGGCACTAGGCAGAATGCCCTCCTGTGGGATCTCGGCGCTCCTGGACGCTGTCTCTGATCCGCGCCACTAGCTGCAAGAACTTCAAAAGAAACAATTAGGAGGAAGCGAATGCACATATTTCAAGGAAGGAGGGGGAGTAAAGACTGCTAACAGAAGAGATCTCTGATAAACAAGACGAGTCGGAGGAACAAGAATTAATCAGATGAAGATACACCAAGACTCGGTATGGCAAAAGGACTGGATGGGGGAGGGGAAAAAAACCTTTCCTTTCTTTCCTCTATGTGATTAAACAAGAATCCCCCCCCCCCACAAGTCAGAAATGTCGTTTGAAAGAATTAAGCTGTGGATTTATGTCTGTGTGGAGATAAACTTTCTAACCAAAGCATGCTTTAAGAAGAGCGTGGAATGTATAAGGGCTTTGGAATGACGCAGTTAAAAATACCGTCGCCATATTGGGAAGTTCTGTCGGAGGACTTAAGTCTGGGAGGAGAAATAGAGAAATAGAGCTGTTTTTATATTGTGGGTGAAACTCCTCAGAGGGACTTAAGAATGACAGTTCTGTGATTAAAATAAAAAAAATCCTTCCAGTAGCACCTTAAAGACCAACTAAGTTAGTTCTTGGTATGAGCTTTCGTGTGCATGCACACTTCTTCAGATACCATGCACACGAAAGCTCATACCAAGAACTAACTTAGTTGGCCTTTAAGGTGCTACTGGAAGGAATTTTTTATTTTGACTATGGCAGACCAACACGGCTACCTATCTGTAACTAGTTCTGTGATTAATGATGGAAAGAGCGATATTATCTATGAATGCGATGATATATGGAAACCATCTCGATTTGAGGATTGGACGAACGGAAAAATTCACACAGGATTATTATTGGTGTTTATCGGCTTAAGGAGATTATCAGAAGAGATTGTAAAGAAAAAAGAGAAAATATACGAACAAGATGAGATGTGGAAACAGCAAGATAAGACTGGATAGAATTATGAACTATGTTTGGACTGATTTGAACATTAACGCAGTAGCAAGAAGATGATCAGAATCCCCCTTCGGATCTTGAAATATGGGTCCCCTCAACAAAATTTAAAATTCGGCTTTGTAATTCGGAATTTATGAGATGTGATTTGATTTGATTGGTCGGTTAATAAAAATTATTTTTTAAAAAAAGAACACAAGAAGAGTCTGCTGGATCAGGCCAATGCACCATCTCATACCCTCCAACATTCCTCAGGTGAAAATAGGGACGTTTCTCACTTCACCACAACTGACCCTCCTTGACCCCTCATCCCCTCACAAAATACTTCCTATCAGAAGAAGGGCGAGTGCCGCCATTGCCAGTCTAGCTTGGTGATTTACTGGATACTCACTTATAGCAGCTTCAAGGCAGCCACTTGCTCCAAACTGAGCCTTCTTGAGTCTCTGCCCTCAGGCAACTTTGCCCAAGGTCTGAAGGTGGACCCTCCATGGCCTCCCACCTGCTGCCTCCTCTGCGCTCTTGCACCAGGGACTGTGGGGAGGAAGCACTTGGTTCCTCAGGTACAGCAGAAGGCACCTTTCCAGGCTAATAATAATAATAATAATAATAATAATAATAATAATAATAATGTCTTCTAAATAATAATAGTCATGATGATGATGGAATCTAGATAGATTGCCTCTTGCACTGGAGGTCTCACCAAGGTCAAGGCTGCCTTGATTTCTAATCGGCAGTGTATGTGTGTGCAGAAAAAGATAAAAAATCAAAGTCCGCTTTGGAAAGCCACTCCCCTGGAGGAAGGGTATTTCCCAAGGAGACCGCAGAGCAAACCAAACTGAGTAAACGGCAGGAGGAGAAAGGGTGACACCAAGGAGGTGGGTTTGATTCCTATAGGTGCCAGCTGAGAAAGGTGGAAGGGACTCCCCAGAGGTCATCTAGCTCATCCCTCTGCAAGGCAGGAATCATAGCTATTAAATCCTAGAATAACTGACAGCGAAAGGACCCTGAGGGTCATCTAGTTCAGTGTTTCCCAACCGGTGTTCCGCGGCACACTAGTGTGCCGCCGGACGTTGCCTAGTGTGCCGTGGGAGGGAGGCGGGCGAGTCGGGCTAATCCTCCGGCCCCGCTCCCCCGGGGAACGTGCCCCGTCATCCGCTTCTGCCTTGCTCCCTGTGACAGGAATTCCCAAAACTGCATCAGCACCTGCCGCTTGCCCAGCAGCCCCGGCGCTGCCTTGCGCCCGGCGCCCCCGCCATCCTCGGCGCAGGGAGCGAGGGGCGCGCAGGCAGGCGCTGCCCGGCGGAGCGACGGCTCCTTCCGAGCGGCTGGCAGTGTCTGGGCATGACTGGCCTCCCGCCTGGTCCCGCGGCGGCTGCAGACGCGGCCGAAGCAGCGCAGGGAAGGAGACGCCCGGCCGCCCAGCCCAGCCCCGCACGCTCCCACTCTCTCTCGGCGGCCGGGGAGCGGGGCCAAAGCGGGCCCCCACCTGAGTGGCGGCTGCGTGAGCCAATAGGCGAGCTGGGGCAGAGGGGGAGGCGGGGCTCCGGAGAACAAAGGAGGGAGGGGGCACCCGGGAGAAGGGTGCGGGGCGGGAGGAGCGGGGAGCGCGGCGCTGCGCCCGGGACGCCCCAGTTCCGCCGGGTTAGAAGCCGGCGGCCTACCTCTGCTGGCCGTGGAAGGCAGCCGGGTCTGGGTCGCGCCCCGAGAGTGGCGGGGTCCGCGCACAGCCTGCCCTCCAGGCTGGGAAGTGGCTCCTAGGCTCTGCCTGAAGCCACGCAGAGCCCGCAACGCGCCCTCGCTCTGCTGCCTCCTCCCACCCCGGCAAGGGGAAGGGAAAAAACTTTCACATTTGTGCGTCCCTCCCGGCGTGACGCTGCGCGCTGACGTCACGGGGCGGGGCTTTAATGGTGGTGTGCCGCGAGATTTTTTTCCGGTAAACAGGTGTGCCGTTGCCCAAAAACGTTTGGGAAACACTGATCTAGTTCATAGGGTGTTGCTTAGGGAATGCTATTCAGCCCCGTGGAACCTTCAATGTGGGGTTCCGCAGGGCTCAATCCTGTCCCCCACAATAATAATAATAATAATAATAATTAAAATAATTAAAATAATTATAATTATAACAACAACAACAACAACAACAACAACAACAACAACAACAACGATGCTTAACATCTATGTGAAACCTCTAAGTGGGATTATCTGGAGGTTTGGAGTCTGCTGTGAGCAATATGCTGATGACACTCAGCTCTGTTTCTCCTTTACATCTGCAGGTGAGGCAGTGGAAGTTCTGGATCAGTGTCTTGCCTCAATAATGGAGCCAACAAACTGAAGCTCAACCCAGATAAGACAGAGGCCCTGTTAGTGAGTGGTTCCCTAGAACAGATGACTGGGAGGTTGCGTGCTCTTGGTGGGGTTACGCTTCCCCTGAAGGAGCAGGTTCATAGCCTGGGGGTCCTCCTGAATCCTTTGCTGTCGCTCGAGGCTCAGATGGCCTCAGTGGCCAGGAGTGCCTTCTATCAGCTTTGGCTGGTGGTCCAGCTACGCCCCATCTGGACAGAGACAGTCTAACTCCTGTTGTCTATGCTTTGGTAACCTCAAGGTTAGATAACTGCAATGTGTTCTATGTAGGGCTGCCTCTGAAGACAAGTTTGGAAACTTCAGCTAGTGCAGAATTCAGCGGCCAGGTTGCTCACCAGGGCAAGGACAGTTTGAGCCTATTACACCGATCCTGGTCCCACTGCTCTGGCTGCCAATTAGTTTTCAGGCCCAATTAAAAGTCCAATTTTGACCTATAAAGCTTTAAACAGCTTAGGACCGCAATACCTCAAGGACTGCCTATTTCCATATGAACCTACCCGGGACCTTAGATAATCTTCCGAGGCCCTTCTTGTGTGCCTCCTCCTTCAGCGGTCCAGAGGGTGGCAACACGAGAGCGGGCCTTTTATTTTCTTTTTGTGTATAATTTTTATTAAATTTTCTGTTTTACAATCTAGAATATTCATTTAAACAACCTGAAAAGTCAATGACTTCTCCTTGCTCTCTTTCCATGGTTCATTTAGCATATCATAAATTCCTTCATATTTTACATAAACTAAACCATTCAGTAATCCATTATTACACCCATCAAAACTTGTTTACACTGTTGAATTCATCTTAATGCTGCCAACGTTTTCAAGTGTACACAAGGCAAGAATCACAGTTATAAGAACATGGGGTGGTACAATAGGATGGGATGCCACGGGTCATGTAGCCCAAACCGCAGCAAGCCAAGAATCTCCAATAAAAGGATGGTCTCCCCGACCCCCTAGCAGGGGTGGGGGGTGGGTGGGAGGAACCCCAAAGAGCTACAGCAGCTGACTCCATTCCGCAAAAGGGAGAAAGAAAATCCTCCTTTACTTGGCCCATAGCTAAACCCTGGAATTCACAGCTGCAGGAGGTAGTTTTGGCCACCAACTTGGACGGCTTTAAAGGAGAGGTCGATAAATTAACGGAGGAGAAGAGAGGTGAGGACGACTCTCAGCCATTATAGCTCTGTTTCTGGAATATCCCATTGGAGGTTTCCAAGCAGAGGTTACGTGGCCATCTGTCCTGGAGGCTCAGGTGGAGATACCTGTATCACAGGCGGTTGGGCCCGGCTGGATGGCCCTCGGGTCCCTTTGCCCCTTCCCCACCACTCTCGGCTCCCAGAATGAGGCCACTCTCGTCTCCACTGCCCAAGCCCTCAAGCACTTTCGCAGCTGCTTGGCCGGCGACAGCAGGAGGGGCGAGGGGCGCCACTCTCGAATTCGAATCCTTTTCGGGCTCTGCAAAGCGCTTCCTGCTCATCCGAAGGCTGCTCTTGAGTTCGAATCCTGCTTCCAATGCGCAAAGAGCCTCCCGCTCTCACGTTCCAATCCTGCTTGCCCTGTGTAAAGCGCTTCCTTGCCTCCGAATCCTGCAGCCCTTAGAAAGGCCCCTCCCGCGAAGATGGAGAGCCACTCCTCTCCTATCCGACGGAACTCACCGCCACCTCTCCAGGATG
This sequence comes from Podarcis liolepis, assembly GCF_965112155.1. Classification (NCBI taxonomy): domain Eukaryota; kingdom Metazoa; phylum Chordata; class Lepidosauria; order Squamata; family Lacertidae; genus Podarcis; species Podarcis liolepis. Next base: position 1,808,429 of record NC_139559.1, on the reverse strand, counting down.
GCGAAGAGCAGAAAGACCACCAGCAGCGGCAGGAAGAAGACCAATAGGCTGAGGGTCTCGGCGGCCAGCAGCCCCAGCAGGGCCAACCGGTAGAGCCAGCGGCTGCGCCGCTCCAGCCGCTCCAGCCCCTGCACCATCCCGAGCGGGTAGCGCAGGCAGGGCAGGGCGCCGTGCTCCGGGCGGCTGGCGCGGAAGCGCATCTGGAAGCGGTGCTCCAGGCGGCCCCAGGCGCCGGCCCGGCGTTCGGGCAAGGGCTCGTATTCCGCGGGCCCGGCCGCCGATTCTTGCGGCGACTCGAGCAAGAGCATCTCTTCCTGCAGCTTCCGGATCTCCCACTCCATCACCGGCGTCTTCTGGCGGCACAGCGGGCAGCGCGCGCGGCCGATTTCGGCGGCGCCCGACGCCTCCAGGACAGCGCCCAGGCAGCGCGCGCACAGCTCGTGGCCGCAGTTCAGGCGCGACGGGCGGTGGACGTCGCCGTCGTAAAACTCTGTGCAAATCGGGCACTCCGCATCCTCCTCTCCGTCGGGGGACGCGCGGGGCTGCGCCGAAGGAGGCTCGTTCTCGCCCGTTCCTGCCGCGCCCTTCGCATCCTCCGGTCCACCGGGCGCAGGGAGAATGCAGTCGAACTCCCCTTCAGACACAGACGCCGCCCGCTCGGGCTCAAGCGCGTCCCCGAGGAGCCCTGGGGACTTTCTGGACGCGCCATCCTCCTCGTCGCCACTCGTCGCCGCGTCTTCGGGCACCACCCGGTCTCCTTGCCCTGTTGTCGAGGCGACAGAGGCTTCATCTTCCCCCAGCGCTCCCTCCTGGGCCTGGCAAAGGGTGCCGGTGCCCCGCGAGCCGCCCTCTCCTTCCTCCGGCGCGGCGAACCCCTCCGAACCGCTGGGGCTGGTGCTCGAAATCTCCGCGGGCGAACCAGGCCTGGGGCCCGCGACTCCGCCGCTCCAGGCCAGGCTTCGCTCCGTTTGGCGGCGTCGAGGCTCCGGGTTCGAGGTCAGAGAGCTGCGCCAGGCGGCCCCTGGCGATCCTCGGGGGCCGGTTCGGGGGTCCGCGCACCCCACGGGTGGGTGCGGCTGAGCGTCTCGGAGTTCGCCGGCGTCTTTTTGCCCGTAGAGCGGTGAGCGCTTTCGGCTGCCAAATAATACGAGGACAGATTCTCGACGGACCGGTTTGGCGACTCGCAAGGCGGCTGTTTCCGTATCTGGAGACAGGCGCGACCTGCTCCACAGAAGAGGCCTTCCAGGTGGGCGGCTGCTCAGCCGAAGCCACCCACGAATCTTTCGACGGAACGACCTGGCGCCCTTGGGCTGTTGGCTTGTTTTTGACGGAAGGAAGAAGGGGTCGATCCGAGGACGGAGTCCCGAGGATGAAAATGTGGTTCTCTCTGCCCCCCAAGCCACTTCGTGGTTCGAGGAGAAATGTCCTAAATCGTAGAAGGGGAGGAGAGGAGAGTGGGAAAGGATCCTTCAGATATAAAAGCATAGAGTGGTACAATAGAAGGGGATCCCGAAAGTCATCGAGCCAAAACCCCCAGTGGGGCAAGAATCAGAGAGATAAAAACACAGAAGGGGAGAGTTGGAAGGGGCTCCCAAGGGTCATCTAGTCCAACCTGCTGTAAAGCAGGAATCAGAGCTATAACCTCCTAGAAGGGAAGCCTAATGGTCATCTAGTCCAACCCCCCTGCCCATAGGAGTTCCTCGGTTGGCTCAAACCACCAACCTTCTGCTTAACAGCCAGACACCCTTAGTCATTGTGGCACTTTCAGGCAAGGTGAAATAATAATAATGTTGTTATTGTTTTGTTGTTTAGTCGTTTAGTCGTGTCCGCCTCTTCGTGACCCCCTGGACCAGAGCATGCCAGATACTCCTGTCTTCCACTGCCTCCCGCAGTTTGGTCAAACTCATGCTGGTAGCTTCGAGAACACTGTCCAACCACCTCATCCTCTGCCGTCCCCTTCTCCTTGGGCCCTCCATCTTTCCCAACATCAGGGTCTTTTCCAGGGAGTCTTCTCTTCTCATGAGGTGGCCAAAGTATTGGAGTCTCAGCTTCAGGATCTGTCCTTCCAGTGAGCACTCAGGGCTGATTTCCTTCAGAATGGATTGGTTTGATCTTCTTGCAGTCCATGGGACTCTCAAGAGTCTCCTCCAGCACCAGAATTCAAAAGCACCAATTCTTCGGCAATCAGCCTTTATTATGGTCCAGCTCTCACTTCCATACATCATTACTGGGATTAGCTTGAACCATATGGACCTTTGTTGGCAAGGTGATGTCTCTGCTTTTTAAGATGCTGCCTAGGTTTGTCATTGCTTTTCTTCCAAGAAGCAGGCGTCCTTTAATTTTTTGACTGCTGTCACTATCTTAGAATTACAATTCTATTATTCTGGGGTCACTAGGATGTAAGTTTGAATTGTTTATTGCACAGATGGATCCCTTTACAGACTTAACACTTGATGATCTTTTTGGACATTTAATATAATGTGTAGAGAGAGAATAGCAATCTCCAATAAGGAGTTCAAGACATTGTAACTCAAGCTATGTGTCCCAATTGAAAGAAGGTGGGGCAAGGCTCAACCCAGAAAAGTCATTTGCTTTAATTGCAACAAGGAAGGACATGGGGCAGTTTTGTAGAGCCCCCAAAGCAGGGAAATCTTCTGAGAGTAAACAACCAAACCAGAACACATGAATCTCACTGCAACCAGTAGTGATGAGAAATCAGACAGATGGTTGATAAATTTGGGGTGGCCACTTCACTGTTCATAAGCAATATAGAGTTAGGGTTGAACACTAGATTGCTTATGAACGGGGGGGGGGGGCACATGTCCCAAAAGTGATCCTTGGGGGAATCCACTTTCTTCACCCCTCCATTGCGGGAACTGTCCATTTATTCCTACTCTCTGTGGAGATACATTTCCACAGCTACTAACACTACATGTGACCTTCCACACAGGGTTGTTGTGAAGATCCATGGGGAGAATGATGAACATGAACAAAGAGCTGAACTGAAGCCACTTCCTCTTCACTTTGTTCAGCCTCCAACTGGATTCAGTCACCCAAAAAATATTCTTAACCCTGCTTAAGTACTTACAGTCACTCTAAGCACTGAAAGCACTTGCCGTCACATTTCGTAACTAAGGAATAGGCATTGCACAGAGCCATCTAGTGGATGCCTCTGAAAATTCACAGCATTCCTTCTGCAGAATCAAACTGAACTTACTCTGCATAACTGTGGCAGCAGTTGGCTTCCGTGAGCTTTATCGGGGCAGGAAATTTTCAACTGCTTCTCAGAACTTTGCCTAATTAGACCCAGCACTAACATATCCCCCAATTGTACTTGTGGAAGACTCTGGAAGGTGGTTTTGAGGGGGTGGGGGAGATATTCAATGAACTGATTAAACAATTACAGGTATGACTTTTCCTACAAGGGCAGAACCTCTCCACCAGCTTTAACTATCTCTCTCTCTCATCTACAGCAGAACCCAGGTGGAGACCCAGGATCATTGTCCCATCCTGCATGGTGTCTAATGCTCTAGAGGTTAAGGCACATCATCAAATCACAATGCCATAAACACAAAATCAAAGAGGCTCTTCTCTTCTCTCATTCCAATAAAGAATAGTCATCCCATCCCACTTAGTCTCCTTCTTGAGGGTTTTCCCCTTCTCTTCTGAAACCAGCTCCTGCCTTTTGCCATATTGCTGCTCCCAAGTGGAGAGGGAAGGGGCTGAGAGCGGGGGCCACTTTCAAGAGGAAATTACTCAATGAAGTCAGGGTGTCCTTTTGGCATCCTGCAGTTAAGGCTGCAATCGTGCACACATATGATTCATCAAACATAATCACCATCTTTTATTATCTATACCCCGCCCATCTATCCCCAGCTACTCTGAGTGGCTCCCAACTAAATATTAAAAGCACAATAAAACATCAAACATTAAAAACATCCCTAAACACCGGAGGTTTGATCAAACCTTCCACATCCCTCAAAGTGGCTTCTGAAAATCATGGTAGCACCCATTGCCACTGAAAATGGCAATTAATCAGGTTGCATGCCACCCCAACCTCCAAGCAGTGCAAGAATCCAGGGCTACCAGTCACTTAGCCAGGCATTGGTTTCCTTGGATTCAGGGACAGTGGAAACTATGGTGTCTTTATGATATATTTATTTACACATATACACAACTTAGCAACTCTGCAAGTCTATGATTCTGTGAAATGAATGTGTCTTGTTCTTACATGGAGGAGGAAGGGCATAGGTGGGAAGAGCATTCTTCTGAGAAAAGCCACCTGCCAGGAACCTCCACTTCCCAGCTGGCAAGACCCATTTTGGGAAATGGCTCCCCAGGCAGAACAAGACAGGCAGGCCTGGGATCTGCTGACTGGTGGAATGAAGTCTGCTCCAACCAAATCCTTCTGCCACCCCGTCTGGCCTGCTCAGCTTTCCAGGACTCCCAGGGGGAGGCGACATAAGGCTGGGATGACAGGCCACTGGATCTCTCCCCATTCCCAAATGATTCTCCAAGCCAATGCTGGGGGATGCCTCAGGTCAGTGTTGAGATTTCCATTCCACCTTAAGGAGCAGACGTGTGGAACCGTTGCGTGTCACATGTCTGTTTACATTCCAGCACAGCCTGCTGGGAACTTCCATTGTGTGTATAGCTTTTGCTTTTCCCTGTCTCTCTGAGAAGACGAAAAGAGAAAGACGACATGTTTCTTTGTCCGTAGTTGTAGTATACTTTCACAAGCCTCATGCCTATTTTGTGTGTGCAGTTCACTCTGCTGATAGTGTGCCCTGGCTCTGAAGCCCAGGTCGCTGATTTACGTCGGAGCAGAGGCCGATGGGTCTTCACAGCAGGATGGCTGGAAGGAGACAGCCAAGCTGGGGCTAGCCAGCTGGCCTTGCGGCCCTCTGCATGTCTACAGTCAGGTCTTGTAGAAACACTGACAGCTGCAACTCAGCAGCTTGTTCCAGCGAGCCAAACTGAGCCTTCTGAAGTCTCCGCCCCCAGGCAACTCCTTCTAAGCTCTGCTGCCTTGAAAGGGCCAACCCTCTCGCCTGAAGGTGGACCCTCCATGGCCTCCGACCCATTGCAACCCCCTGTGCTGGTTGCTGGGTGATTTGGGAGCCATCCAAAGTGGGCTTTGTGCAAGCTGCACCCTATTTCTCAAGGCCGCCCATACCTGTATCACATCACGTCCAGGGAAAGGGGCGTATGGCTTGCCCCAAATGACCTTGAGGGCCAAACATGGAAGGCTGGTGGGGCAAGATTGGCAGGTGGGTTGAAGGTTCCTCAGCCCTGCTCCATTGGGACAATAAAGTTGGGGACAACACTGGAGAAGGAAGCAGGGAACACAGACACACAGAGTCTAGCATGCAAATGAGTCAATGCCTTTATTGTGCAAAAGAGAAAAGAGGGTGCCGGATGGAGCAAACTTTGCTCAACCACCAGAAACCTGACAAGCTGGTGGAAAGCCAAGGTCTCTGATCATGGTGCCTTGATTGCCATATTTGGAGAGGTCAGCAGGTCTTCAGATGATACAGTCTAAGCTCCACTCAATGTTTCTGGGCATCCGGTCCATCCAAGGTCTGCTGCAGAAGAAGAAGAGAAGAGTTTGGATGTGATATCCCGCTTTATCACTACTCGAAGGAGTCTCAAAGCGGCTAACCATCTCCTTTCCCTTCCTCCCCCACAGCAAACACTCTGTGAGGTGAGTGGGGCTGAGAGACTTCAGAGAAGTGTGACTGGCCCAAGGTCACCCAGCAGCTGCATGTGGAGGAGCGGGGAAGCGAACCCGGTTCCCCAGATTACAAATCTACCGCTCTTAACCACTACACCACCCTGGCTGAAGGGAAGAAGACCAAGAAGACCAAGAAGACAATGGACAGCTGCAACTTCCACACACAAGCTCAGTACTAAAGTCCTTTGAGCCATTGCAAGTGCTCTCCACTGCACATGATGAGTGGGCAGGGAGAATCATCCCCTCGTCTTCTCTAAGGTGGCCACTAGCAGAGTCAGCCACTTAGGGTGTGTGGATTCCGGTGGCAGATGCACCAGCCCTGGCAGGCAGAAAAGCCAGAGGAGCAGGGCAGCTGCTGCAGTCCGCTGTGTACCCTTGTGGGCTGCTCATTCACCAACTCTCATCATGCCTGCATCAAGCTTGCAACTCCACGTTCCTGTGGCCACACTGCAGTGTGGCAACATTTCACTATTTCATATATTAGATTGATATTGAGGGCCATCTACAACACCTTCAAATATATACATTAAACAGAAGAAATTCGGGAAAGAAGGAAAGGCCAACACATATTCTGAGCTCAGTCAGGCTGGGGATCCTCTCCAGATGTATGTGTTTGAAAGGGTATGTGAAAGGTCATGCATTTAAGTTCTGGGTAGCAAAGCATAGACAGATTTACAGAGGAAAGGCAACCGGATATTTTGAGCTCTGAGACTCCAAAAGCTTCCACAAACCCCAGCCATTTTGGCTCCTGCATTAAAGAAAAAGTCTGTGGCACTGCACCCCACCCTCCACCAAATTCAAAATCATCTCACCTTAGACAGGATTACTGCAATCTCGTGGGCAACTGCCGCAGCACTTCTGAACACCGGGGCAGGACCAGTCATCTTTACACCGTACAATGCAGATTCCTACACCTGTATTCGGGGGGCATCGTCCAGGCTTCTCTGCAAAAGAACAAAACTTTTGGTGACCCTTGGGCTCCCTTCCAACCTGACAGTTCTAGGGTTCTGTGGCTGAGAGACGCCTTCTGGCCAGAGAGACCTTCCCTGTGCAATTGCGAAGGAGTTCTCTCGTGTCTGGAACCCAGAGGAACCCAGCAATCCTCAAGTGGGCACTGTCATCTTCAGAGGTCTGCCTGGAACTCTCCAAAAACAAGACACCCCAATGACACAACCACTCGCTTCTCCTTTGCTGTTATCTAGAGAAGGAGAAAGGAAGGCATTTGTCGATGGGTAGACAATGCTGGAGATCTTGCTAGAAGCCGATGTTCATGCCAGCACCTTGGAGGAAGAACTGCCTTGGGAGGAAGAGAAGAAAGTTCTTACCTGGCTTCTGGCTGGAGGCAGGTGTCAGTTGACCCCAGAGAGCAAGGAGCCCCACAAGGAGGAGAAGGCCACCACAACGCATGATGGACAGGCTTTGTCTGCTGCCCAGACCACCAGCTGACTTCTTGATCTCAGGAAGCAGGTTATATAGGGAACTCCTGAAGCAGAAGGGACAGAGGAGGGGACTGTAAGTGGGACGGGGGGGACATTCTTTTCTTTCCAACAAGCTTTTGCAACAAACCGTTGTAAAGAAGCTAAAGCGTTTTGTGACCCGCAGGCAGTACTGGACTCTAGGAAGGGCAGCAGGAAGTGCAAATTGTCCTTTGTCATCTCCCTGGTAAAAATCCCCCATAATTGAGATTCTTGGGCCTTAGGAAATATCTGTTCTCCCAGGCCTTCTAAGACCTTTGTGGTACAGGTGGCAGTTAGACCTGTCTATGCATTTAATTACTAGCTTCCTTTTTCATTTTCAGTTCTGTGCTGTGTATTACGCTTTCCTGTGCTAGTTTTCTTGAACTGTTATTTTATTTATTTATTTATTTATTTATTTATTTATTTATTTATTTATTTATTTATTGGTTTTCAAATATTACATTACAATACAGATTTACCAAAGCCAAACCATTTCTTCCCCATCCCCCCATACATTTACATTTATATTTCCTCAATCCATCATATTCTTTTCTCCTTCCTCCCACTTCCCTCCGCCCCCACTCGATTTCCTCCACATTATACAATTTACAATTTTAGAATAATCCTTGAATTCTACAATCCTCTCAAATCATCTATATATTCTTATTATCTTTCCTTACTAATTTTTCTTCCATCCACTACTTCACATTTTAATCTAGGCATATTAGCGTATCTTTTTTTTGAGCAATATTTTGCCATATACGGTATTCATTAAAACATTTCCACTCCTTTTTAAATTTTTGACTTGACTGATTTCTTATTATAGCAGTTAATTTTGCCAAATTAAATATTCATTTAGTTTACAAATCCATTCCTCCTTTGTGGGTATAGTTTGTGACTTCCACCTAGCAGCAATCACTATTCTAGCAGCTGTACTTGCATTAAGGAAAATTCTCTTCCCCCTCCCCCCGGTGGTATCTCTTCATCTATCAATCCAAGGAGATATGTCTCTGGTTTCTTTGTTATTGATATTTTCAACATCTTCTTTAGTTCTTCATGTACTACTACCCAAAATTTCTTAATTCCCTCACCCCTCCACCACATATGTATTGTTGTTCCTATTTCTCCACCACATCTTCAACAGTGGTTAGATTTCAATTTATATATCCTTGCCAACTTAACTAGCGTTAAGTACCACTTATAGAACATCTTTACAAAATTTTCTTTAATTGTATATGAGGCAGTAAATCGTATATCCTATCGCCAGAGGTTATCCCGTTGCTCTAGATAGATAGTATGTCCGAGATCCTGAGACCTTGAACTGTTATTTAAGAACATTTTAAAAACAGGCTTTGCCTGCTGTGCAGACCACAGGCTCACTTATATCACAGAAAACAGGTTCTATGGGGAATTCCTTGAGCAGGAGGTGAAGGAAGGAGGGACAGAGGTAAGGGCAGCAGGTGGGACAGAGTGGACATTCTTTTCTTTTAACCAGGTTTAACAACTAATGATCAAGGAGTAAGCCATAGCCCTTCTTGTGACCTTGCTGCAGGGATTTGCGGTCCCTAGGAAGGAAGTGAAAATTTCCCCTTGTCATCTCCCTGGTAAAACAACAACAACCCATCACTGAGACCCTTGGGTCTTAGGACATTTATCTTCTCCCAGACCTTTTAAGATCTTTGTGGTACGCGTGGAGATTAGACCTGTCTATGCATTTTATTACTAGCTTTCTGAAATATACTCGGAGTCCTGTAGTGATTTCACGCTTTTTATTGCAGCTTGTAAAACAGTGATTAAATCCCCCCCCCCAAAAAACCCTCAGGCTTTTATATACATTATTTACACAATGAGTCCCGTCTGATTGGCTGAGTCTGCTTCCCTCCTGGAGCCTGATTGGTCTTTTCCTGCAGGCCAATCAGTTGTTGCATTCTAGGATCCTACCTGCCTATTGTTCTAGGATCCAAGCTTAGTACGTAACACTTTCCTTTTTCATTTTCAGTTCTGTGCTGCATATTATGTTTTACTGCGATGAGGGGAGGGAGACTTTCTGCTTCTCCATCCTGCCTTGCTCCACCCTCAGCCCAAGGAGCCTTTCATGGAATCATAGAATCATAGAATTGTAGAGTTAGAAGGGAGCCAGGGGTCCTCTAGTCCACCCCTTATTTCAACGCAGGAATCTTAGCTAAGCCATCCATGACTTTCCCCGACCCCAGCGGCGTAGCGTGAGTTGTCAGCACCCGGGGCAACGCAAGTAATTTGCGCCCCCTAACCCGGGGCAAGGCAAGTAATTTGCGCCCCCCTAACCTGCGAGTTGCCGCTGGCGCTGCCGCCCAAACGACGCCACTTGCCCAGAGGAGGAGGGGGGCAGAGAGGCGAGGAAAATGCAACGGCCAAGCAGCTGCAGCAGCACTGGCGGAGGCGGGGCTGTGAGGAGGGGCTGCCTGGCGCGTCCTCCGCGGCCCTGATGCGCGGGGACCGCGGCGAGCGCTGAGAGCCGCTGCCTGCCGGAGGCCTTCAGCCCGGACGCGCGCACAGCTCGTCGGTTCCGCGAGACATGCGGCTCCGCTACAGCCTGCGCCCGAGGCTCTTCGGCGACTCCGGAGGCAGCGAGCGCGCCCCCCAGATGTTGCGCCCGGTGCGGCCTGCCCCCTTGCACCCCCCATGCTACGCCACTGCCTGACCCTGACTTTAGGAACAGCAGAAGCGGCTGGAAAGAGAGAAGAGGCGTTCAGCTATTTTGCCTTCCCGCTATATCAATAATTTTATAAGTCTTGTGTCTTTGCTTGCCAATTTATTTTGTGTTATTTTATGCACTGTGACATGCTGTTGTTATTACTGATTATAGTTTAGAAATTATTGGCTGTATTTGTTAAGAGTGAATTCCTGCTTAATTATTATTTGCTGGTATTTAGTTTTATCGTGTATCATTATGTTTTAATTGATTATTGAATGTTATTTTATTTAATATAAGTGGTTTATTTTAAAGTTATGTTTTTATTATGACATTTTTGTATTGGATCAGGTTGTTATAAGGTGTGTAATCATTGTTGTTTCTTCAGCTTGTAAGCCCCCTTTTGCAGTGTACAGTGATATAGAAAGGCAGTATTCAAATTCATAGAACCATAGAATTTTAGACTGGGAAGGGATCTAAGGGTTATCTAGTCCAACCCCCTGCAATGCAAGAATCTCAACTAAAGCATCCATGACAGATGGCCATCAAACTTCTATTTTAAAAAACCCACCTCCCAAAGGAGACTGTTCCACTGTCAAACAAACCTAACTGTCAGAATGTTCTTCCTCAAGTTTAGTCAGAATCTCCTTTCTTGTAACTTGAAGCCATGGGTTCAAGTCCTACCCTCCAGAGCAGGAGAAAACAAGCTTGCTCCGTCTTCCATGTGATATTTGAAGATGGCTATTATATCTTCTCTCATTCCCCTCTTTTCCAGGCTAAATACACCTAGCTTCCTCAACCATTCCTCATAAGGCTTCATTTCCAGACCCTTGATCATCTTGGTTGCCCTCCTCTGCACATGTTACAACTTGTCTGTATCCTTCTTAAATTGTGGTGCCCAGACTTGGACACAGTATTCCAGGTGTGGTCTGACCAAGGCAAAATAGAGTGGGACTATGACTTCCTTTGATCTGGACACCAGATTTCTGTTGATGAAGCACAGAATAGCATTAGTTGTTAGACCCCTAGATCCTTTTCACATGTCCTGCTAGTAAGCCAGGTGTCCCCCATCTTATATTTGGGCACCTGGTTCTTCCTGCCTAAGTGCAAAAGCTGACATTGGTCTCTATTGAAATTCAAATTAAAAGTGAAATGAAATGAAACATTTAAGCACATTTTTCTATTGTTGTGACCCACCCTTCATCATAAGGTCCCTGGTAGGGTAACAACAACAACTACTACTACAAGCACAACAACAGCAGCAGCCCTTTCTTCATTTACCTGTTTACTCTCACTTTAAGCTAGCAGATTATGGATCTCTCTGCAATTTTGGCAAAAGCTGCTAATACTTGATTAAAACCCAAAGATCAGGGATGGGATTCTTTTCCAGCTGACAGGCAGGATTCTGGGCTCCCTCGTCCCTGGCAGGTCACTTTGACAGGTGAGTGAGGCACAGGACATCAAAACCATTTTTTCCTTTGCAGAGATGCTTGAGTTTGGTCCTCATGACAGAGGATGACCCAAGCCCATCCAGGCAGAGCTTGAAATAAACATCTATAAGCAGATGGGTGCCGACTTACAGTCCTGTTCTAAGCGTGGCTCAGTTAGGAATTCTGTTTTGCAGCCATGGCTGTCCGATGGGGATTGCAAGCTTCTCTCTTTCAGCGAAATGACCTGTTGGGGAGATAATACTTGTGATGGATCTAATTTGGCAAAGTTCTGAGGAGTGGATCAAAAGTCACTTAGAATTTCCTGCTCCATTAAAGCTCACAGAAGCAAACAGCTGGCACAGCTAATTCACCAACTATCAGCAGCTTTTGCCAAAGCTGGAGAAAGATCTATGACCTGCTGGTTTAAAATGAGAGAAAATGGGGTAAACTAACAAAGTGTTGTTGCAGTAGTGGTTACGCTGCCAGGGACCTTATGATGAAGGGCAGGTCGCAACAATTTTAAAATGTGCTTAAATAGCAGTTCAAGAAAACTTGCACAGGGAAGCTTAATACACAGCACAGAACTGGAAAAGAAAGAGAAAAGCCAGCCATCAAATGCATAGACAGGTCTAATCACCACCTGTATGACAAACATCTTAAAAGGCCTGGGAGAACAGAAATGTCCTAAGGCCAAAGAATCTCAATTATGGGGGATTTTTACCAGGGAGATGACAATTTTCACTGCTGCCCTGCTGCCCTTCCTCGAGTCCAGTAATGCATGCAGTTCACAAAATGGCTTTAGCTTCTTTGTTGGAAAGAAAAGAATGTCCCCTCTGTCCCACTTACAGTCCCCTCGTCTGTCCCTCCTTCCTTCACCTCCTGCTTCAGGAGTTCCCTATATAACCTGCTTCCTAAGATCAAGAAGTCAGCTGGTGGTCTGGGCAGCAGACAAAGCCTGTCCATCATGCGTTGTGGTGGCCTTCTCCTCCTTGTGGGGCTCCTCGCTCTCTGGGGTCAACTGACACCTGCCTCCAGCCAGAAGCCAGGTAAGAACTTTCTTCTCTTCCTCCCAAAGCAGTTCTTCCTCGAAGGTGCTGGCATGAACATCGACTTCTTTTTTTAAAAAAATATTTTTTATTAAGTTTTCCATTTTAATAAACCAATCAAATCACATTAAATATTCCTAATTGTGCAAATACATATCATAAAGTCCAAATATTTTGCCAAATTATAATTTTTTTGTTGGGGGTTCCCATGCTTCGAGTTCAGTGGGGTCCAATCATCTCATGGTTTCTACTGCCTTGAGTGTCAATAGTCCCTTCTTTAAATCTTCTTGTTATCATCCTTCTTTCTTTCATAGCCTCTGAGTTGTTTCCACAGGCGAGCTGAAGTGAGCAATAATATACTTCTGTGTGAACTTTGTATGACTCTCCTTTTTTCCCCCTTTTGCAGCTGGTAAGTCTTTTATTTGCAGTATGTCCTCACATGCTGGTATTTATGCCGAATCTATCCAAAAGTCCTTCTCAAGTGGCAGACACCATCTTTTCTCAGTTCCGATGAAATACAATCTAGGCGTTTGCTCATTAATTTTCTCAGACAGGTTGCACCAAACATTAGTCTTTCCAGGGGAGGTTTGCCAAATCGAACTTGGAATGCAGATATAATAACAAAATAAGAGCTTGCCTCCCCCCATGACTATCAATCTCTGCAACACAGTCTGACTCGTAATGGCGGATCCTGATTAAATAGTGCATCACAGGAAAGTCTTTTATCTTCTTCCAAATATTTCAAGAAGCAAAAGCTTTAGTTAATATTATTATTTCCACACAGTTTATATTTTCCGATCTCACTTGCTATAAGTAGTATAGACGGTTTTTCTAGGGGGGGTGGTTGTTAGGTAGTATCGTAATAAGAAAAGAAAAAGTTTTATCCCCCCTCCTTTCCATTCCGTTTCAACATACCAGCTTAGATGTTATTCTTCATCTTTCTTCTAGTCCATCACTCTTAGTATTTCAGTGGCTGACTTAATTAGCAGAATAAATACCCGTTCTTCGCTCGAAGCATGTCCATAAATCTTAAATCCAATCTTTTATCTTAAGAAAATGGAACTTCAAGTGCTCACAGAGACAGCGTCCAGGAGATCCGAGCTCCCTCGAGGGCTTTCCATCCAGTGCCCCCACCCACTCCTTCTTTACAAACTTGGGGGTGGTTTGTGGGCAGCTACGGATGAGACTGCAACTTCCCTTCCACTGGGAAGAAAAAGGGAGGCTGATTACTCCCATCTCAGCTCCTTAATTACCTCGTGTGAGCTGGAGAGATGGTATTGTCGGCCATCTTCCATGGCGCCCCTAGCGGAGTCCCGGCATGAACATCGACTTGTAGCAAGATTTCCAGCATTGTCTGCATTGACAAATGCCTTCTCTTCTCCATCTCAAGACAATAGCAAAGGAGAAGTGGGTGGTTGTGTCATTGGGATGTCTTGTTTTTGGAGAGTTCCAGGCAGACCTCTGAAGATGCCAGTGCCCACTTGAGGATTGCTGGGATTCTCTGAGTTCCAGACACAAGAGAACACCTTTGCAACTGCAAAGGGAGGGTCTCTCCGGCCAAAAGGCATCTCTCAGCCACAGAACCCTAGAACTGTCAGGTTGGAAGGGAAAACTCACCGAGAGTTTTGTTATTTTGCAGAGAAGCCTGGACGATGCCCCCGGGATCCAGGTGTGGGAATCTGCATTGCACGATGTAGAGATGACTGGTCCTGCCCCGGTGTTCAGAAGTGCTGCGGTGGATGCCCACGAGATTGCCGTAATCCTGTCTTAAGGTGAGATGATTTTTAATTTGCTGGGGAGGGTGGGGTGCAGTGGGACAGACTTTGTCTTTAATGCAGGAACCAGAATGACTGGGGCTTGTGAAAGGTTTTGGAGTCTCAGAGCTCAAAATATCCAGTAGCCTTTCCTCTGTAAATCTGTCTATACTTTGCTACCCACAACTTAAATGCATGAAGTTTCACATACCCTTTCAAACACATACCTCTGGAGAGGATCCCTAACTTGGCAGAGAGACAGAGACAGAAAAACCGAAATAGAGGACAAACTTCATCCTATTGAACCAATACATGATGTAACATTTTACATTGAAATTAGGTAGGATCCTTTATTATACAGGATGGGTGGGAACCCAAGCAGTGAAGGGTTCTTGCAATGGCCCAAAGGACTTTAGTACCAAGCTTGTGTGTGGAAGCTGCAGCTGTCCATCGTGACCCTTTTGGTCTTCTTCCCTTCAGCATCTCAGCCGCAGAAGACCTTGGATGGACCGGATGACCAGAAACAAGGAATGGAGCTTAGCCTGTATCATCTGAAGACCTGCTGACCTCTCCGAATGTGACCATCAAGGCACCATGATCTGAGACCTTGGCTTTCTACCAACTTGTCAGGTTTCTGGTCATTGAGCAAAGTTTGCTCCATCCGGCATCCTCTTTTTCTTTTGCACAATAAAGGCATTGACTCATCTGCATGCTAGACGTGTGTGTGTGTGTGTGTGTGTGTGTGTGTGTGTGTGTTTTCCCTGCTTCCTTCTCCAGCGTTGTGCCCAACTTTGTTGTCCCAGTGGAGGAGGGTTGAGGAACCTTCAGCCCACCTGCCAATCTTGCCCCACCAGCCTCCCACGTTTGGTCCTCAATGCCATTTGGGGCAAGCCATACCCACCTGTCCAACACCTGATGTGATACACGTATTGGCTACCTTGAGAAATAGGGCGGGGCTTGCACAGAGCCCACTTTGGACAGCTCCCAAATTGCCCAGCAGCCTGTTTGTTGTCCGGAGCCATTGACACTGCCAAGTGCAGAACAGCACTACGCAGAATTGCACTCCCTTCCCATCAGCTGATGCAAAGGGAGAGGGATCCTGTTTAGCACTGGGTTCAGGTTCACAAGCCCAGTACTAAGCAGAATTATTCTCCTTCCCCAATCAGCTGATGGCAAGGGAAAGTGACCCTCCTGAGTTTCGGCCCACCAGAGAAATCCTTACAGAGGAGCTCCAGAGACTAGTGAGGATCCAGAATCTGAATCAGGGTCTCCAGAGGCTCCTGCTATGGAGTTCAACGAGGCACAGGGCTCTGAGCTTGTCTCTGCAGACTGGGAGATCACTGAGCCAGATCCTGACAGACAGGATCCCAGGGAGCAACTTCTCATGGCAAAGCCACAGCCAGGATGGGTGTCTTCCCCTTCCCCTTAGGAACCAAGTGCTTCCCACAGTCCCTCACTGGTCCTACAGGACAGGAGGCGCAGCAGGTGGGATGTCATGGAGGGTCCAGGTGAGAGGCGTGGCCCTTTATTAGGGGGCAAAGCTTGGGAGAAGTTGCCAGGGGGCAGAGACTTCAGAAGGCTCAGTTTGGCTCACTGGAGGAAGCTGCTGCCTTGGAGCTCTCAGTGTTTCTAACAACACCACTTATGGACTCATTGATAAAACCGTGTTCATGTAAGACAATCTTACTCGGCTACAAGTGATCGCCAAAAAAGAAGAAGACCTGAGGGAGCCCCCATCACTGCCTTGGAGAATCATTTGGGAATGGGGAGAGATCCAGTGGCCTGTCATCCCAGCCTTATGTTGCCTCTCCCTCGGAGTCCTGGGAAGCTGAGCAGGCCAGATGGGGTGGCAGAAGGATTTGGTGGGAGCAGACATCATGCTCGCAGTCAGCAGATCCCAGGCCTGCCTGCTTTGGTCTGCCTGGGGAGTCTTCATCTCCAACATATCTCCATCTCCCCTTCTATAGCTCTGCCTCCACTACAGACCCTCTTGTCTGGGTCAAGAGGGAACACCCTCACCCCTTGAGGATAAAATTGGAATGGGTCAATTATTTTATGTTTTCCTTGTTTACAAAAGAACCTTTATGTTCTGCCAAACCATTGGTCAAATATAAATATTACTGGTCACTTTTTAGCAGCGAAGCTGTATTGTTCTCTTTCCACATGTTTTTATGATGCATTTTTGTGCTATTTATGCTCATTTTCACTGCTTGGGGCTTTTAAAATATTATGAGCAGCTTGCTAACCCTTGGCTGGCACCCCTAAGCTCCTGCCGTCCACTCCTTTGGGGTGGAGAAGCATCTTCAGTTTGCCCCTGAGTTTTGCCATGGTCCCGGCAGCCTTCAGGGACCCAGGCTGAGCCCTTCAGGGGGCTTTGGGAGGGCAGAAGAACTTCCCCCACTGGAGCTCCACTGTAGAATCACAGAATGGTAGAGGCGGAAGGGACCTTGAGCGTCATCTAGTCCAAGCCACTGCAATGCAGGGATCACTTTGCTTCCCTCTCTGCTGCCAGTGCAATGGGGACCAGCATGGAAGGGCATCCTGGCTTGCAGAATAGCAGCCCCATGCAGAGTTATGACAAACTAAAGTCCAAAGTACGAGACTGGTTGCACTACCATCAGATAAACGAGGTATTTAAACAGGACAGGAAAATAGGTTTCCAGATGGAGAGGTCGAAATTAGAATCAGAATTGTTAGAACCCAATACTAAGAACTTGTCGAGAATGTACAATTTGCTGCTGAAGTGGAATACACAAGATGAAACAGTAAAATCAGCTATGATCAAATGGGCACAAGACATAGGTCATGACATAATGTTTGATGAATGGGAACAGTTATGGAATACAGGTGTTAAGTTTACGGCTTGTAATGCATTGAGAGAGAATATAATGAAAATGATCTACAGGTGGTACATGACCCCAGTCAAACTTGCAAAAATTTATCATTTGCCCAGTAATAAATGTTGGAAATGTAATGAGACTGAAGGTACCTTCCACCACCTTTGGTGGACCTGCCCGAGGGTAAAGGCCTACTGGGAAATGATCTACAATGAAATTTAAAAAGTCCTTAAATGGACATTTTTGAAAAAACCAGAGGCCTTTCTCCTGGGCATGGTGGGCCAATTGGTGTCAAGGAAGGACAAAACATTTTTTATGTATGCTACTACAGCGGCAAGAATTCTTCTGGCAAAGTATTGGAAGACGCAGCAGCTACCCACTCTGGAAGAATGGCAAGCGAAGGTGATTGAGTACATGGGAATGGCAGAGATGACCGGCAGAATCCGTGACCAGGGGAGTGAGACGGTGGAAGAAGATTGGAAGAAATTCAAAAAATATCTTAAAGACTGTTGTAAGATTGACGATGGCTGAGATGTTATGGTCATAAGAAATAGAGAATTGCAGCTGTAAATCATAACTTTAAAGAATGTAAAATGAAAATGAGCGAATTAATTGAACGAAGGGTTGCTGAGAAAGGGTTAACATAAGGATGCAGAAAAAGGGAGGTATGGGGAAGTCCGGGAAATAAGGTGTATGAAAATAAGTTTGAGAAATTATACATGTTTATTTGTTTGTATGTTTTGTATTGTTTTGTCTTACTATCTGTTTTATTATATGTTTGGAAAATCAATAAAAATTATTATTATAAAAAAAAACAGAATAGCAGCCCCAAATCCCCTTCTCCCTTGGGAGGTGACAGGTGTGGTTTCTAACCACCCTCCTCACTCTGGCACCGCTGTGGAAAGGCTGACCACAGCATTTCAGCCGTTGGGACGGTTTGTTACAAAACCTGGTGAGGGAGGAAAGAAGATCTGCTCTGTCCTGCTCACCACCTTCCTGGGCGTGTTGTGGTTCTGCAATCCCCTGATGCTTCTGGGAGATATAAAGACAGAGAAGCCAGGCTGGGCAGTGGACTCCCCACTTAGCCTGCCCCACCATGAGGTCTGGTGGCTTGGTGCTTCTTGTGGGTCTCCTTGCCCTCTGGACTGAGCTGACACCCACCTCTGGTCAGAGGCCACCAGGTAAGAGATTGGGTGAAGGCAGGTGGTATGTGTTGTGAAGTGGGAGCCTAGACAGGGTTAGTGGAGCCAGAGGGACTGCAGAAAACTCACTTCCTGGTCCCTGGTAAAACTGCCAGGCATGTTCTTTGTCAAGGAAGCAGCAGAATGGGTGACTGGACTAAGAAGGCCAGGACTTCTTTGGAGAAGCCAATTGGTCCAAATCAGAGATGATGATATTTACCAACTATGAAGAAGATGAAACACGAAATTTTTTGAAGGAAATAAAAATAGATGTAAAAGTAAGAAATGTAATCAAGTACCGGTACTTGGGAATAAATATAACAAGAAATTAAAATATTTAGAACAGGCATAGGCAAACTCCGGCCCTTTAGATGTTTGGGACTACAATTCCCATCACCCCTGACCACTGGCCCTGTTAGCTAGGGATGATGGGAATTGTAGTCCCAAACATCTGGAGGGCCGGACTTTGCCTATGCCTGATTTAGAACAAGTGAATTTTAACAAATTAAAGAAAGAAATTGAGGAAAAGCTAGAGGAATATAAGAAAATTAAGCTTTCATGGTTTTGAAGAATAGAAATTATTAAAATGAAAAATTTTTCTAGACTATTTTGTTATTTAGAAAGTTACCAGTTAAGATATCAGAGACAGAGATAAAGGGTTGCAAAGCATGATGAATAAATTTTGTAATGGGGATAAGAAACCTTGAATTTATAAGGCTGTGAAGGACTTGCTCACAAATGTATTGACAGCTGCACAAATTATTATAGCTAGGAAGTGGAAGGAGCAAGCAGAATATAAAATGGAAGAATGGTATAAAGAGGTGTGGGATACAGTGGTACCTCGGGTTACAGACACTTCAGGTTACAGACTCAACTAACCCAGAAATAGTACCTCGGGTTAAGAACTTGACCTCAGGATGAGAACAGAAATCGTGCAGTGGCGGCGCAGCAGCAGCAGGCCCCATTAACTAAAGTGGAGCTTCAGGTTAAGAACAGTTTCAGGTTAAGAACAGACCTCCAGAATGAATTTAGTTCATCACCCGAGATACCACTGTATAGCTATTAATGATAAATTAGCATGGGCCATTAAGGTAAGACGGGGAATATGCAGGAGAAATTATTCTGAGGAGATATGGAGGGTGCTTGTACAATTTGTGCCGTTAAAACGGAAAAGGGGTCAAACCACCGCAAGAAATCTTGGGAAATCGGATAGTTACAATGGAATGGTCTCGGGGGTTGGAGGCACAATGTTTATTTATGATTATTACTTGTCCCCCCCCCAAAGAAAAAATTAAAAGGGGCTCTTGCAATGGAGGGAGGGCCAAGAAGTAAAGGGTCTGCAAACAAAACGTTATGAGGAATGGTGGAGGGAGTTGGGTCTGCTTAGCCTGGAGAAGGGACAACTGAGAGGAGGTAGGAGAGCTATCTTCCAATACTTGAAGGGCCACCACATGGGAGATGGAAAAAATTGTTTCCTGCTGCTCCGAAAGACAGGACTTGTTCTGCTCCTGAGCTACTGAGAGTGCAGGGACCACCCTACAGCAGGGGTGGGGTGCCACTGGGAAGTCTAGTTTTGTGTGACACCTCAGACCCCTGAGCAGAACAGAGGCCACCTTAGGAATCCTGGGCTCCTCTGGCTACTGGGTGCAAAGGAGCCCTATCCCACATGAAGAGAGAGAGCCTCTATGGCCAAAGACATCTCTCAACCTTGGAATTCTGCTCTCTTGCAGGGAAGCCTGGGCAATGTCCTGGGGCTCAGCCAGGTATGGTTGGACCCTGCGTGGTTTGGTGTGAGAATGACTGGTCATGCCCTGGAGCGAAGAAGTGCTGTGGGAGTTGCCCACGAGCTTGTGCCAATCCTGTCAGAGGTGAGACCATTTATTCTGTGGAGGGAGGGGTGGGATAGAAAGCTCTTCTTCTTCATGAACCAAAGAATTGCAGAATCTCTATACTCAGAAGTGCTTACCTGGATTCTGGCTGGAGGCAGGAGTCAGGTGAGGCAAGGAGCCCCACAAGGAGGAGAAGGCTACCACAACACATGATGGACAGGCTTTGTCTGCTGCCCAGACCATCAGTTGACTAGAACTTTCAGGTTGGAAAGGGAGCCCAAGAGTCAGTGAGGGCTTTGCTCTTTTGCAGGGAAACCTGGACGATGCCCTCCAAATCGAGGTGTCGGAATCTGCATTGCAAAGTGTAGAGATGACTGGTCCTGCCCCGGTATTCAGAAGTGCTGCGGTGGATGCCCACGAGAGTGCCGTAAACCTGTCTAAGGTGAGATGATTTTGAATTTGGTGGAGGGTGGGGTGCAATGGGACACAGCTTTTCTTTAATGCAGGAGCCAGAATGACTGGAGTTTGTGGAAGATCTTGGAACCTCAGAGCTCAAAGTATCTGCTAGGCTTTCCTTCTTTCTTCACTTGCTGGACTGAATGAACTAATGCTTCTGTTTAATGTATGTATTTAGTTGCATTGTGGATGACTGCTAATATCTATCTAATACAGTGGTACCTCGGGTTAAGAACTTAATTCGTTCCGGAGGTCCGTTCTTAACCTGAAACTGTTCTTAACCTGAGGTACCACTTTAGCTAATGGGGCCTCCCACTGCTGCTGTGCCACCACCACACAATTTCTGTTCTCATCCTGAAGCAAAGTTCTTAACCAGAGGTAATATTTCTGGGTTAGCAGAGTCTATAACCTGAAGCGTCTGTAACCTGAGGTACCATTGCATATAAAATGATGAAATGTTGCCACACTGCAGTTTGTCCACAGGCAGGTGGTGTTGCAAACTACAGAAGGTTGCTGAGATGTGGCAGTTGGGCAACCCAGACAGGCCTGGCAACAGACTGAAGCAGCTGCCTTGCTCCTCTGGCTCCTCTGCCTGCCATCTTATGCAGAAGTGACTTGTATTTTTAATATTTTGTTGGGAGCAGCCCAGAGTGGCTGGGGAAACCCAGCCAGCCAGATGGGTGGGGTATAAAATAATAATAATAATAATAATAATAATAATAATAATTATTATTATTATTATTATTATTATTATTATTATTATTATTATTATTTCAAAGCAATCCATTGCAATCCATTGGAGCCTAACCGGACGGCCCTTCTGAATTGGTCACACAAACATGCACACAGACTTGAATTTGTAAATCTGTCTATGCTTTGCTACCCACAACTTAAATGCATGACCTTTCACATACCCTGTCAAACACATACCTTTGGAGAGGATCCCTAACTTGGCACAGAGAGAGAGAGAAGCAAAAATACAGGACAAACTGTGTCCTATTGAATCAATACATGATGTAACATTTAACATCAAAATATGGAAGGATCCTTTATTATACAGGATGGGTGGCAACCCTAGCAGTGTGTGGGAATGTTGTGGATAGTAGGAGAGGATAGCTTGACTAAATATTATCATGCTACTGAGTCAGTAGCAGAATACATTCCCTGGTATATAGCAAAAAGCTAGTTGGTAGATTCATTTGAATCTCTTTACTTAAGCAATCCAATTTGGCTTGTCCAGATTGGGTTTGATCCTGGTAAATTCCCCTTTAATCCCTCTTAAAAAGAATAAAGACACAACAGTCTTCTTTCAATAGGAACGATAAGAAGTTAACTTACATTCAGTTCACAGTGAGTTCCCTGAAGGAAGGCTTTAGCGTCTGGTTACAGAAAAAAGTGTGGCTTACATCCTTTGTGAGGATGACCCCATGTGCTGCTGGCTGAGAGCCTGTAGACAGCAAAATATATCAAGATAAGACCATGAAGAGAAAGAATGGCTTCGAGAAAGATGGCTGCATGACCAGCCTTTTTATGGGGTCTCTCAGGGTCATGCCCATCTACCTGGTCACATGCAGGGGGAGGATGCTCCAGACCAGGTGTGACAGGAAGTCCTCCTGGCTGGACCAACATTCTCCTGCATGTCCCTTCTAGGCAAAGAGGAAATGTTGCACTTGACTGCTTATGTTACATCTCACACAGTGAAGGGCTCTTGCAATGGCCAAAAGGACTTCAGTATTGAGCTTGTGTGTGGAAGCTGCAGCTGTCCATCGTGACCCTCTTGGTCTTCTTCCCTTCAGTTTCTCTGCCGCAGAAGACCTTGGATGGACCGGATGACCAGAAACAAGGAACGGAGCTTAGCCTGTATCATCTGAAGACCTGCTGACCTCTCCGAATGTGACCATCAAGGCACCACGATCTGAGACCTTGGCTTTCTACCAACTTGTCAGGTTTCTGGTCATTGAGCAAAGTTTGCTCCATCCGGCATCCTCTTTTTCTTTTGCACAATAAAGGCATTGACTCATCTGCATGCTAGACTGTGTGTGTGTTTTCCCTGCTTCCTTCTCCAGCGTTGTGCCCAACTTTGTTGTCCCAATGGAGGAGGGTTGAGGAACCTTCAGCCCAGCTGCCAATCTTGCCCCACCAGCCTTCCACGTTTGGTCCACCTGTCCAACACCTGATGTGATACATGTATTGGCTACCTTGAGAAATAGGGTGGGGCCATACAGAGCCCACTTTGGAGAGCTCCCAAATCACCCGGCAACCATTGTCCAGAACCATTGACACACTGCCAAGTGGAGAACAGCACCAAGCAGAATTGCACTCCCTTCCCATCAGCTGATGCACTGATGCAAAGGGAGAGTGATCCTGCTTAGCACTGGATTCACAAGAGAGCTCTGTACACCCAAGCCCAGTACTAAGCAGAATTATCCTCCTTCCCCAATCAGCTGATGGCAAGGGAAAGTGATCCTGCTGAGTGATGGCCCACCAGAGAACTCCTTGCAGAGGAATTCCAGAGCCCAGTGAGGACCCAGAATCTGAGTCAGGGTCTCCAGAGGCTCCTGCTATGGAGTTCAACGAGGCACAGGGCTCTGAGTTTGTCTCTGCAGACTGGGAGATCACTGAGCCAGATCCTGACAGACAGGATCCCAGGGAGCAACTTCTCATGGCAAAGCAGGATGGGTGTCTTCCCCTTCCCCTTAGGAACCAAGTGCTTCCCACAGTCCCTCACTGGTCCTACAGCACAGGGGGTGCAGCAGGTGGGATGTCATGGAGGGTCCAGGTGAGAGGCGTGGCCCTTTATTAGGGGGCAGAGCTTGGGAGAAGTTGCCAGGGGGCAGAGACTTCAGAAGGCTCAGTTTGGCTCACTGGAGGAAGCTGCTGCCTTGGAGCTGTCAGTGTTTCTTCAAGACCTGGCCTGACACAGCCCCCAGCACTGCCTTGGAGAATCATTTGGGAATGGGGAGAGATCCAGTGGCCTGTCATCCCAGCCTTATGTTGCCTCCCCCTGGGAGTCCTGGAAAGCTGAGCAGGCCAGACGGGGTGGCAGAAGGATTTGGTTGGAGCAGACTTCATTCCACCAGTCAGCAGATCCCAGGCCTGCCTGTCTTGTTCTGCCTGGGGAGCCATTTCCCCAAATGGGTCTTGCCAGCTGGGAAGTGGAGGTGCCTGGCAGGAGGCTTTTCTCAGAAGAACTCTCTGCCCATCAATGGTCTTCCTCCTCCTTGGGAAAACAAAGCACATTCATTTCACAGAATCATAGACTTGCAGAGTTGGAAGGGATCCAAAACGTCATCTAGTCCAACTTCCTGAAATTATCACTGGGAAATAATATTGTGATGGATATACCCAATGGCAGCTGCTTCTGTTCCTTTAGTCATCTAGCCCAATGGGTGGGGGGCAAAGTTAGAGCATTACTTGTTATTTTCATTTATTTCATTCATTGTTCCCTTTACCCAAAAAGAAACTGTCTCAAAGACACTTGACATCTGACCATGTGCCCTCTTAACTCCTGTCCCTCCTGCCCTATTAAGTGACCCTGATGATTTTGGAGGTGCAAAAGCCTCTCCTCCAGGCCCCCCCTCCCTTGAAATAGAATCTCATAGAGGAGGTTGCTGATCTGGTCATACAAGTTTCTTCCTAAGATGATGACTTTAGCTGGCCACCCAAGTGTCCTCATCAGCATCCCAAAATAATGAACCAGGCTACAAGAACTACCTCCAGGTCAATGGGTGGGCTTTTCCTTCACCGGCTTCAGCTACCTGCTAGATAGAAGAACAAGAGCCAGAAATAGTTATGTGAGCCAAACTGAGAAGTGCTTGACACCACGTTTCTCCACTGCCCATTACAAGGAAACCAAAGCTGGTTGGAACCCCTGGAGCCTCTCAGCACTTGGAGGTTTAGGTGGCATTTAACAGGGGCTATTTAAGCTGCGATCCTGCTTGGGAGCAAGTCTCAATAAAGTCCATGGGCCTACTTAAGGGCAGACATGCATCGGAGTGTGTTTTTAAACCCAATGGTATCAAAGCCCTTGGCTTCTTCCTCGCTTCTTGGAAGTGGCTGGAGGATGCTTGTTCCTGCCATGAATCTTGTTCTCCTCCAGCACATGGAAAGAGGTGTGTCCCTGAACCCCTGGACCCTTCTGCTTCTTCTGCAATCTGGAACTGTGGTGCATATTGGCCACACCTTCCTCCACCACCCCTGTCCTCCTGAGGCAGGTTCTGTTAAAACTCCGAAGCCTGTGAGCACTTTCTGAAGTCCTTTTGCATCCTACTAGGATTCAGTCTCTTCACTTCTGAACTTCTTTGATGATGCACAACTTAGCAGAGCAGTGCAGCTTTTCCTAGGCAACCATTGAGACTGCTCAGTCAGGGCGACGATCAGGAACAATGCTGACAACTAGTAACTTGTAATTTATTATATACGGCAGTAAACTCACAAGCTATGTACAAGTTACTATATACAGACATGAACTTCATCACTCTCCAAGCACACCAGAATACTCCTAAGGATGTTGGATAGAAACTAAGTGGTTTCCAGCTGTAATGCTTTAGGAGACATGAAAAAAGGTTTACAAATGGGTAAAAGATTAATGGTAAGGATTTGCTGAACTAACAAATTGAAGTGGAATACAAAGAAGGGAGGTATGAGGAGGTCTGGGGAAATAAGTGTAAGGAAGATATGTTATGGAAAATTATTTGTTTTTTAATTGTTTTTATGTTGTGTTTTGTATTTTGTCTATTTTTATTTTCAATGTTATACTTTAAAAACCTTAATAAATATCTTTATAAAAAAACAACAACAGAATACTCCTAACTAGCCAAACAATGTCATAGGTCATGCTGCCTATGTGAGAGACCTCAGCCAATCACCCTGTTACTAGGTCCTCTTATCTCCAGGCAAATTTCTCCCGTGCTCTGTCTCCCTAGCCTGTAGTCAAAACACTAATTGCTCACTTGCCCAAGCTGCACATAGACTATGAACTCCAACGGGTTCTTGAGTTACTAAACTTGGTTTCTGGCAGGCTCACCAGCATTTCCCAACCTCTCCTTTCCGTGCTGTTTTCGTGCTCCATAAGTGGGGCAAAAATGAGTGAGTATGCAAGGGGGTGTGAGTCATATGAGCAATGGAACATGCAGCACATAGTCAAGCGATGGAACTCCCAAAGAGGGCAGTGATGGCCACCATCCTAGATGGAGAAGAGAGCTCACAATGATTCGGCTCTGCCTCCAAAGTAAGAGGCAGAAATGCTTCTGAATACGAGCTGGTGGAAACTGCAGGAGGGGAGAGTTGCTGTTGTGCTTGGGATCTCCTTGTGGGTTTCCCACAGGCAACTGTTTGACCCCTCTGAGAACAGGATGCTGGACTAGATGGGCCTGTTGACTTGGAGCAAAGGTTCAAAATCGTTGTCCTTCCCGGTCAATAAAAACAAAGGGGCAGTGGTTGGAAAGGTAAGAAGAGAGCTTATTCTGGCTGCAGCCCATAGTCCCGGTCTGGATGAACCCAAAGCTACCAGGCCCCAAACTTTTATACAACTGTAGCACAAACCCCACAACACATGATCTCCAGCATCACCATTGGCTAGGAAATCACGTGATCAAGGCATGCTTGAGTCAGGTTCTTCCACCTGGCTTCAGGACAGTTATCCACTGACCTTTATCATGCTCTCTCTCTCTCTCTCTCTCTCTCTCTCTCTCTCTCTTTTGTAAATAATTTTAATTAATTTTCAATTAAAAACACCCCAATTAATGAAATCACAATGCATTACATTCCAAATTAAAAAGATGGGGGGGGGGCGCTTCCCATGTTCTGGATGTCCGGAGCAATCTTCTCACACATTGCCCAGAATAACTAAGGAGATAGTACAAGAATACTTGGCTAGTTTAGATGTATTCAAGTCTCCAGGGCCAGATGAACTGCATCCAAGAGTATTAAAAGAACTGGCAGATGTGATCTCAGAACCACTGGCAGTCATCTTTGAGAATTCCTGGAGAACAGGCGAAGTCCCAGCAGACTGGAGGAGGGCAAATGTTGTCCCTATTTTCAAAAAGGGGGAAAAAGAGGACCCAAATAATTACCGCCCAGTCAGTCTGACATCAATACCAGGGAAGATTCTGGAGCAGATTATTAAGCAAACAGTCTGTGAGCACTTAGAAAGGAATGCTGTGATCACCAATAGTCAGCATGGATTTCTGAAAAATAAGTCATGTCAGACTAACCTGATCTCGTTTTTTGACAGAATTACAAGCCTGGTAGATGAAGGGTACGCAGTGGATGTAGCCTACCTTGATTTCAGCAAGGCATTTGACAAGGTGCCCCATGATGTTCTTGTAAAGAAGCTGTTAAATGCGGTCTTGACTATGCTACCGCTCAGTGGATTTGTAACTGGCTGACCGAACCCAAAGGGTGCTCATCAATGGTTCCTCTTCATCCTGGAGAAGAGTGACTAGTGGGGTGCCACAGGGTTCTGTCTTGGGCCCAGTCTTATTCAACATCTTTCTCAACGACTTGGATGATGGACTCAAGGGCATCCTGATCAAATTTGCAGATGACACCAAACTGGGAGGGGTGGCTAACACCCCAGAGGACAGGATCACACTTCAAAACGACCTTGACAGATTAGAGAACTGGGCAAAAGCAAACAAGATGAATTTTAACAGGGAGAAATGTAAAGTATTGCACTTGGGCAAAAAATAAATAAATGAGAGGCACAAATACAAGATGGGTGACACCTGGCTTGAGAGCAGTACATGTGAAAAGGATCTAGGAGTCTTGGTTGACCACAAACTTGACATGAGCCAACAGTGTGACGCGGCAGCTAAAAAAGCCAATGCAATTCTGGGCTGCATCAATAGGAGTATAGCATCTAGATCAAGGGAAGTAATAGTGCCACTGTATTCTGCTCTGGTCAGACCTCACCTGGAGTACTGTGTCCAGTTCTGGGCACCACAATTCAAGAAGGACACTGACAAACTGGAACGTGTCCAGAGGAGGGCAACCAAAATGGTCAAAGGCCTGGAAACGATGCCTTATGAGGAACGGCTAAGGGAGCTGGGCATGTTTAGCCTGGAGAAGAGGAGGTTAAGGGGTGATATGATAGCCATGTTCAAATATATAAAGGGATGTCACATAGAGGAGGGAGAAAGGTTGTTTTCTGCTGCTCCAGAGAAGCGGACACGGAGCAATGGATCCAAACTACAAGAAAGAAGATTCCACCTAAACATTAGGAAGAACTTCCTGACAGTAAGAGCTGTTTGACAGTGGAATTTGCTGCCAAGGAGTGTGGTGGAGTCTCCTACTTTGGAGGTCTTTAAGCAGAGGCTTGACAACCATATGTCAGGAGTGCTCTGATGGTGTTTCCTGCTTGGCAGGGGGTTGGACTCGATGGCCCTTGTGGTCTCTTCCAACTCTAGGATTCTAGGATTCTATGATTCTATAATTCTATGATTCTAGGATTCTAGGATTCTAGGATTCTAGGATTCTAGGATTCTAGGATTCTAGGATTCTAGGATTCTATGATTCTATGATTCTATGATTCTATGATTCTATGAGTATAGCTGCAAGGCAGCAGAAGTTTAAATTTAGCTTTAGCCAGGGCAGTGCCTCTTTTATATCTCAGAAAACAGGTTTAACAGGGAATTTCTGAAGCAGGAGGTTTAAGGAAGCTGGCAGACCCGATGAGGGCAGAGAGGACGTCCTTCTCTCTCTAACGTGATTTTGCAACCAACTATTATGAAACAGGTAAGGCACTTTTTGTGACCTTTCTGAAGGTATTTCTGCCTCAGAAATGCATTGCTTTCCTCCATGGGCAAGACCACATGTAGTGGGTGACTTGGGTACTATGGCGCCCTGTGAGAAGCAAAATACCCTGGGCCCCTCCAGCCTTCTCAATTTGGGAAGGAGACAAGAGTGCTCTGGGAGGGTTCTAGAACCTTCCCACCCACTTTCCCAAGGGGAGAAAGCGATAACTAGGTTTTGGGAAGGAAGCAAGAAGACTCTCAGAGCCTCATGGCTCCTTCCAAAAGTCCAGCACCTCTCTTACCAGGCTTTGAGACAGCGCTCCCTCAGCTCAGCACCCAGTGCATGCGTACCACTCACGCAGCCCTAAATCTGCCCCTGCTATCTGGATGGATCCATTTTCCACATGAGTGGGGGTCCTAGTGGGGCCCCCTTCTGAGCTCTACCACCTTCCAGATTTTCAGGCTGTTGTTGCTGTTTAGTCATTTAGTCATGTCTGCCTCTTCGTGACCCCCGGACCAGAACACGCCAGGCACTCCTGTCTTCCACTGCCTCCCACAGTTTGGTCAAACTCATGCTGGTAGCTTCGAGAACACTGTCCAGCCATCTCGTCCTCTGTCGTCCCCTTCTCCTTGTGCCCTCCATCTTTCCCAACATCAGGGTTTTTTCCAGGGAGTCTTCTCTTCTCTTGAGGTGGCCAGAGTATTGGAGCCTCAGCTTCAGGATCTGTCCTTCCAGTGAGCACTCGGGGCTGATCTTCTTGCAGTCCATGGGACTCTCAAGAGTCTCCTCCAGCACCAGAATTCAAAAGCATCAATACTTCTTTATGGTCCAGCTCTCACTTCCATACATCACTACTGGGAAAACCATAGCTTTTACTATATGGACCTTTTGTTGGCAAGGTGATGTCTCTCCTTTTTACGCTGTTCAGGCTAGGGGACTGCAAGTGTGCCATGGAAGGCTGAAAAGTGACTTGCCCAGGTGCATTTTCATGGGGCCCCACATTCTCAGCCTGCGTTTTGTGCTGCTTCACCCCCTGAGTGTGTATTATTACTGCATCTCAGAGGGTTATACTGCCATGTGCAGCACAGGAACAAGTGAGGAAGGAGAATTCAGAGTAAATAAAACTGCAACTGCCAACCAGGCACTTAATATGGCATTTTCTTTGAATGTTGTATCTCCAATAAATTGATATATGAAGAGAATTTAAGAGAATACGCAAGAGAATTTTGAGGCCACCCAGACTCAGTGCTGGCATTGAGCCTCTGGGTTTCAGCTGCACTTCTCCTGGTGCCTGGAAGTGCCTGAAGACAGCTCCTCATTTCTGCAATTGTTTGCATTTTGATCATGAGAAAGGCTCACCCCTGCCTAGACTCAGCCGGTTCCTCTTCTGCCTACTAAGGTGTTGGCTTGGAAATGCTTCACTTCCAGGCACCCAGGACCTCCAGCCTTTCCCTGCCAATTTTTGCTTTTTGTTTCATCTGGGTGGAGCTCAAGAACTGTCCAGTCAGTTCCTTCTGGATGTGCTATAAAGCCTCCTGGGTGCAGGCTAGGGACTCAAACCTGCTTCGCCATGAACTCCATCAACCTCTACCTTGTCGTGCTCCTAGCCTTCTGGGGTGAGCTGGCACCTGTCTTTGGTCAGAAACGTCCAGGTGAGTGACCCATTGAATTCCTCTTTCTCGATCCCCTCCATATTGCTAAGCCCCCAGAAGAAACACTCTCTGGGTCAGCCATAGATTAGCAAACTGCCTATGGGTAGCTGAAAGAGTCCTCATCTCCAACATCTCTCCATCTCCCCTTCTATAGCTCTGCCTCCACTACAGACCCTCCTGCTTGGGTCAAGAGGGAACACCCTCACCCCTTGAGGAAAAAATGGCACGGGTCAATTATGTTATGTTTTCATCATTTACAAAAAGAACTTTATGTTCTGCGAAACCATTTAAAATTAGTTGTTGGTCAAATATAGATATTACTGGTCACTTTTTAGCAGTGAAGCTGTATTGTTCTCTTTCCACATGTTTTTATGATGCATTTTTGTGCTATTTATGCTCATTTTCACTGCTTGGGGCTTTTAAAATATTATGAGCAGCTTGCTAACCCTTGGCTGGCACCCCTAAGCTCCTGCCGTCCACTCCTTTGGGGTGGAGAAGCATCTTCAGTTTGCCCCTGAGTTTTGCCATGGTCCAGGCAGCTTTCAGGGACCCAGGCTGAGCCCTTCAGGGGGCTTTGGGAGGGCAGAGGAACCTCCCCCACTGGAGCTCCACCTTAGAATCACAGAATTGTAGAGGCAGAAGGGACCTCGAGGGTCATCCAGTCCAAGCCACTGCAATGCAGAAATCCCCTTGCCTCCCTCTCTGCTGTCAGTGCAACGGGGAATAGCATGGAAGGGCATCCTGGCTTGCAGAATATCAGCCCAAAATCCCCCTCTTTCAAACCACCCTCCTCACTCTGGCACCACTGTGGAAAGGCTGCCCACAGCTTTTCAGCTGTTGGGACAGTTTGTTGCAAAACCTGGTGAGGGAGAAAAGAAGTTCCATTCTGTCCTGCTCACCACCTTCCTGGGCGTGTTGTGGTTCTGTAATAATAATACTTTATTATTTGTACCCCACCCATCTGGCTGGTTTTCCCCAGCCACTCTGGGCAGCTTCCAACAAAGATTAAAAACACATTAAAATGTCACACGTTAAAAACGTCCCTAAACAGGGCTGCCTTCAGATGTCTTCTAAAAGTCTGGTAGTTGTTTTTCTCTTTGACGTCTGGTGAGAGGGCGTTCCACAGGGCGGGCGCCACTACCGAGAAGGCCCTCTGCCTGGTTCCCCGTAACTTGGCTTCTCAGAGTGAGGGAGCCGCCAGAAGGCCCTCGGCGCTGGACCTCAGTGTCCAGGCAGAACGATGGGGGTGGAGACACTCCTTCAGGTATACTCCTTTAGGTTCTGTAATCCCCCTGATGCTTTTGGGAGATATAAAGAGAGAGAAGCCAGGCTGGGAGGTGGACTCCCCACTTTGTCTGCCCCACCATGATGTCTGGTGGTTTGGTGCTTCTTGTGGGGCTCCTTGCCCTCTGGATTGAGCTGACACCCACCTCCAAAACAGATAGATCTAGGTAAAGCAACTGACAAACACAGAGTTGTCCATTCCATTACTGTTGCAGTGGTACACAGAGCAGATATCTGCAGGGATTCAAAGTCTGTTCTGCCCAAAGCTGCAAAGTCCCTTGGAAGCAAGAGCCAGTGACCACAGCAAAGGGTGGTTTTGCAGATCTCTGCTTGAGGTCAAGTAGGCAGACTCCCCAAGGGGACCACCCCCTGCAAAACAATAATGCAGCTGTGCTTCTTCAACTCAGCCACCAGGACATGTGCATGTTGTGCACCTGGCACCTGTGGAGGTAATCTGACACCCCTACCAGGGTGTGGCAAGTGAAAGACCTGCTGGGGCAAGTGCAAAAAGTGCCCAGTGAACAAAGGTGGGTTTCTTCAAGGCAGCTGTTCTTCTGCTCCCCCTTCATCCACACACCTGCATTCCCCCTACCTGAGAGCATCCAGTGCAGGAGTCCTAATGAGACTTGACCTGGCCCCGGTGCCTCATACCTCGTGAGACAGGAGCCCCAGGGAGATCAGGCAGAGCCCTTCTCCTAGTTACATCACAGATTTGGTGTCCATGGAGACACTTCACTAGGCCTCCCACAGGAGATAGCCTTGGCGTGTGTTCCTGACTTACTTGAGGCAGAGGAGGTCCTGCCTTAGGTAGGGGTGCTGCTGGGTGGTGAGTCTGAAGGAATCCTCAGCCCTCAAGGGGGTTGGAGGCAAATGTTGCAGGCTGAGGCAGCTGGTCAGCCAAGGAGGGCACCCCTGAGAGCCCAATGTCATTACACTGGAGTAAAGGGCTCTTGCAGGGGAGGGAGGACCAAGAGGTAAAGGGTCTGAAAACAAAACGTTATGAGGAATGGTAGAGGAAATTGGGTCTGCTTAGCCTGGAGAAGAGACGACTGAGAGGAGGTAGGAGAGCTATCTTCAAATACTTGAAGGGCCACCACATGGAAGATGGAGCAATCTTGTTTCCTGCTGCTCCGAAAGACAGGACTTGTTCTGCTCCTGAGCTGCTGAGAGTGCAGGGACCACCCTACGGCAGGGGTGGGGTGCCACTGGGAAGTCTAGTTTTATGTGTGGTTGGACAGTGTTCTTGAAGCTACTAACATGAGTTTGACCAAACTGTGGGAGGCAGTGGAAGACAGGAGGGCCTGGCGTGCTCTGGTCCAGGGGGTCACGAAGAGTCAGACATGACTAAATGACTAAACAACAACAACAACAAAGTTTTGTGTGACACATCAGACCCCTGAGCAGAACAGAGCCCACCTTAGGAATCCTGGGCTCCTCTGGCTACTGGATGCAAAGAAGCCCCATCCCACATGAAGAGAAAGAGCCATAGCTGTCAACGTTTCCCTTTTTTAAAATGGAAATTCCCTTATTCTGAATAGGATTCTTCGCAAGAAAAGGGAAAAGTTGACAGCTATGGAGACAGCCAAAGACATTTGTCAACCTTGGAATTCTCCTCTGTTGCAGAGAAGCCTGGGCAATGTCCTGGGGCTCAGCCAGGTATGGTCGGACCCTGCGTGGTGAAGTGTGAGGATGACTGGTCATGCTCTGGAGCTCAGAAGTGCTGCGGGAGTTGCCCACGAGCTTGTGCTAATCCTGTCAGAGGTGAGACCATTTATTCTGTGGAGGGTGGGGTGGGATAGGAAGCGCTTCTTCTTCGTGAATCAAGGCCATTGTGACTTAGGAAGAATTGCAGGATCTCTCAACTCTGAAGATTCATGGAGGAGGCGAGCTATCCAGGGTGGTGGCCCTCACTGCCTCCTGTTAAACTACCATACTTTTCTGTGTATAAGACGTGTTTTTTCCCACCAGCTGGCATTCGCTGTCTCCAACCATGGAGGCAAACAGTGCCATCCTGCGAGAAGTCATTGAGAACCCGATTGGTTGATTGGCTGCTGCTGTGGCAATTGGCAGCGTCAGTCAGGCGGGTGAGCGATTTATGGCACCCCCCCCCCCGAAAAAAGCTCAACAACTCTGGGCAATCTCCCTCCTGTGTATAAGATGTGTCGGTGTCACTGAATCCACAACCATCTGCCCACTTGCCGCCAGCAGCCACCAATCATCCGCCCACTTGCCACAGCAGCAGCCAATCAACAGCAGGCCTTGCCACAGCTACCCATCAGCCACCCAATCGCCTCTGGCAATCTCCTGCTTGTGGCTGCAACCAATCGCTCATCCCCCCTCTGCACTATCTGTGTATAAGATGACCCCCAATTCTTAACATTCTTTTATAATTAAAAAAAAACACGTCTTATACAGGAGGCAGTGAGGGCAACCAACCTCGATGGCTTTAAAAGAGGATAAGAAAAATCCAAGGAACAGGTTATATTGAGGGCTCCTACCCAGGACGGCTCTACTCTGCCTTCACAGTCAGAGGCAGCAGTGCTTATGAACACCAGTAGCTGGAAACTGCAGAAGAGGAGGGTTGCTCTCGTGCTGGAATTATCCTTGCTTGTTCCCCATTGGCAACTGTTTGGCCACTGTAAGAACAGAATGCTGGACTAGAATAAAAGGTCTCCACACCAAACATTCTCACCCCACCCTCCAAAGGACATTTTGGTTCTCTGGCTGCGGGAATATGCTTGAGCTGCAGCCCACCATTTGGGGAGGGTCTGAGAGCCTTGGGGTTCTTTTGTGTTGCAGAGAGGTCTGGAAGATGCCCTGTACCACCTCAAGGTACTGTGACAACCTGTGAACTAGGGTGTATGAATGACTATGAATGTCCCTGGCCCAAGAAGTGCTGCAGATATGGGTGCAAGAAAGACTGCTTCTACCCCGTCTAAGGTGAGTTCATCCAAATCATCCTTGGGTTACCCTGGAGGCAGTTGTCAGAGAAATTTCCCTTGGGAGTTCCAGTACTGAGGGTCACACCAAACTCCCCGCCGGTCAACAAGAGTTTTCCATTATGACTCCCTCTGTATAAGAAAAATATACACCATCTTAGCTGTTCATCCTCTGGTCAACAATTTATGACACCCCCACTGCCCCACCATTGCTTCATCCAACCACAGTCCTCTAAATGCAACTTTACTCAACCCATTTTCACCAGCAGAACCCCCATTGTACCTTATATGGAGTCGGTCTTCACTTTAATTGTCATTGTTAAGTTCCTCCTAAACTGGTTCTTACCACTTTGTGCTCCGGCTGCACTCTTGCGCATGTGACACTGGCCTTACTGATAATGTGTCAGCATGGATGCCTGTCATCACCCCAAAAAAGCACTGGAGGCTCCCTCTGGGGTGCTTGTCTTCCTTGCCCCATTAAAGCAAGGGAGGAGGGTGGGAGGGAGCAGTAGCAAGGCTTTGCACAAGGCATTGGGAACACGAATCAAGGAATACTATACAGATAAAGAATTATAAGGAAGAAGGAAGAAGTCAAGCAGATGCCTTTTACTGTGTTGCACCATAGGGTCATCAAGCTCAGCTGATGCCTATACTGGCTGGCAGAAGCACCCCAGGATTTCCAGCAAGTCTCCTTTCCCAGTCCTACCCAGAGAGGCCAGGGAACTTGGGCCCTTCTGCATGCAAGGCAGAGTTCTGCCGCTGAGCTACAGCTCTGAAGAGGGTCCCTGAGAGTGGAACTTCAGCCTATCTTTGGGTTCTTCTTCTTCTTCCTCCTCCTCCTCCTCCTCCTCCTCTTGTCTGACTCTGTTTTCTATCCTCAGCAGAGCCCTGAAAGAAGTCCAGCACCACGGACAGCAGCCAGTCCTGACTTCTCGAAAGGGGTCTCTGAGCTGGCCCCTGGGAACTGAAGACCTCCTCCTGGAGCCAGCTGTCT
This sequence comes from Podarcis liolepis, assembly GCF_965112155.1. Classification (NCBI taxonomy): domain Eukaryota; kingdom Metazoa; phylum Chordata; class Lepidosauria; order Squamata; family Lacertidae; genus Podarcis; species Podarcis liolepis. The sequence continues at coordinate 1,773,428 of NC_139559.1, read as the reverse complement.
CCCTGCTCCTTCTTCTTCCTCCTGGAGCCCATTTCACTCAAGTTCCCCTTTGCTATTTGCAATAAATAAACCTGGATATTTGCACCTGAATCCTAGAAATGTGTCTGAGTTGGTGGGTGGGTGTTTGGCAGGGAGAGGGCTCTCTTTTTCTGACTGCGCTCTGCTTGCTGAACTCCCATGACATTATTCCTCGTTGGGAAGCAGAAAGAGGCCTTCCTGGGCTTCCACGGGTGATACCTTTTTCAGAAAAATAATAATTACAAAAAAGGCCAGAGGCTTCAGAATTTCCTCTCTGTGTGGATGCCTCAAATCCGACAGCAGCAGGATGTATTTTTTTCCTGATTAAACAATATTGCAGAATCATAGAATTGTAGAGTTAGACGGGACCCTGAATGCCATCTAGTCCAGCCCCCTGCAATGCAGGAATCTCAGCTGAAGTATCCCTGGCAGATGGCCACCCAACCTCTGCTTCAAAACCCACCAGCTTCCAAGGGAGCCCCTTCCTCTTTCCAACAGCTCTTACCGCTAGAAAGTTCTTCCTGATGCTTAGTTGGAATCTCCTTTCTTGCTATTCATCTAGTCCAATGCAGGAATCACAGCTAAATCATCACTGGCAGAACAAAGTAAAGCAGAACAAAGTCAACACTGACACGCCATTATTGTGGCAGCAACATGCTCTTTCTCCCTTCTTCCCAAAACAATTTCTGGACGATAAAAGCAAATGAGACTCAAGAACAAGACACTCTGGAGTGCAGTGATGTGGGTCATTTTATTGCAGGGAGGGGAGGGGGCTTGGGTGAGCCCACCAGGGTCAGGAGGGAGCTGGAACAATCGTTCCCTTTGCATGCTGGGTCCTGAGTTCAAATCTCCAAAACCAAGACTGCAGAAGCTGCTGGGATTTCAGACTTGGTGTTACTGTCATGGCCCTGATGAGAGAAGAGAGTAGTCTTGAGACTTGTGCCTAATTATTTTGTCTTTGACAATACTTACTGTCAGAGCTGCTTCCAGATCCTAGCTCACAGAGGATCACGCTAGCCAGCGATCATTAAGTAAAAGTCTTTATTGAGTTACAGTTTCCATTCTCAAGCTGCTGCGTGCAACTCTACATCTTATGGGTTAGACCGGCGAAGCTCCGTCTGAGTCTCCGCCCCTTGTGCACCAACTTAATATCCTAGCCCTGCTCCACCTTTTCCGCCTGACTGTTCTCCTCTGGGTCCCTCTGCCCCCCGGGGTCTCTTCCCTCCGGGATTCCTCTGACGCCGACCCCCCGGACCCTCCTGTCTCCTTGCGCCGGGCTATAGGACCTGGCTCCCTCTCCGGGCTGCCTACTGCGCCACCTTCCTGTGCATTTGAACTTGGCGCGCGCGCCCAACCTTCCACTTTCCGTCTGACCGTTTCTTCGCTCCCCGATGGAGGTGTGGCCACTCCTGACTCGTGCCCTCCCCCCTGTTGTGAGCTGCCAGCGCTTGATCCCTGGCTCCCTTCCTCTTCCCTGCTCTCTGGCGGTGACGCTGGTCCCGATTTCCAACTGCTCCCCTCTGAGTCCCCTCTGGCTCTATCTTCCTGGGGTGTCCCCCTAGGCTCCCCCCTTGCCCTGGCCATTGGTGCTCCTTTCTGTGAATCTTCTGATTCACTGGAAAGACTCGGAGATCTCGGGTCGTCGTCATCACTCATCTTTTCTTCTGCCTCCTCCCCCTCGCTCTCTGTTTCCTCCCTTGCCCTTGCCTCTGCTCCTGAACCCCTGACACTTACCATCACTTTCCCTCAGACAAACATTTTATGCATTTCCCATCCTATTATCTGCTTATCACACATAATGGAGCAAAATTCAGGCGACGAGTTTCAGGAATTTCCATAGAACTAAACGCTTTGGCATCTTGGATCTTTTGAGATAATAATTGTAGTTATCCATTGCAAACATTTGTATACCTCCCTTCAGATACAAGCAGGCCTCTCAAAATGTAATTAAAAATAGTCATACAGTAAAAGCCAGGAACATTTGCTTGCTTGCTTGTTTGCAATTGATTCTATCATTTATTTATTAGATTTATATACCACCCTTCATCATAAAAACTCAGTGTGGTTTGCCGAACAAAATACAGAATAAAAATAAGTAAATAATGAAAAACAAAACTGCAAAACAATACCCCACCCCTTTCCATGGAGACATTTAAAAGGCTGTGGAATATTAATCAGCCAAAGGCCTGGTTGAGGAGGAAGATTTTCGCCTGGTGCTTAAAAACAGATAATAAAATTAAATAATTTGTAATTATATAAAATTTGTTTTAACTGGCTTTAATATTGCAGTTTCAAATTATAACCCAATAAACAAGAACAAATCATCCACATAATAGTGCTGCGTCCTTCCACAGAGGGATCGGCATCTTACTTGGATATACGCAGACCATGGAGCACATGTTTGGACAGCATTTCATGGGGCTAGGGCAGTGAAGATCAAGCGTACATTTCTGCTGGCAAGGTTTCTTCACTCTTCTCAAGTTGAAAGGGCAGATTCCAGCCCTCGACCTCCAAGGCCCTGTGACACAGAGCAATGTCCTCGCTTAGAGACATCTTTTGAAAATAAGGCAACTTTGGGGCAGAACAGAGCTGTGCCTCTCCTTGCATATCCCTAACCCAAATAATGCTTGCCTTTCTAGGATGAGCACAGCTTGGATGAAGAGGGTCCTAGTTTTTGCCTGTCTCCATCCCAGCAGAGAGATGGACCATCTGTGTTGAAGCTGGATCAGTGTTCGCCGGGGCTGGCCAACTTCCCCCACAGCTGCCACCCTCTTCCCTTCATGTCCCTCCATGTTCTTTCATTTATGGGATGTGTGGCCTTTCTCAGCCTGCTCCGCTCTTGGGCTGAAGCTATTAGGACCAGCTTCAGTTGTGTGTGCGTGTTAGAGAGGTGTCTCCATCATCTCCCCCTCCCTCCCCAGCTATCAGCCCACTTCTCTTCCTTCCTCCTATCCAAATTGAGCTCCCAGGTTTGCTGCAGAAGATGGCAACCCAAACAAGAGAAGCGAAGGATTCCCTTTGGAGCCCCCTAAAACAAATTAAGGGGTCCAAATTAGGGGGTCCAGGGACCTCTGGGGGTCCATTGAACACACCCTGGGAGTGGGCGTCCCCCATCCCTTGCCTCCCCCACAGTAAATGTTATTTGTTTGTTTGTTTTTTTATTTGTATATACCCCACCCATCTGGCCGCCCCCCCGCCACTCTGGGTGGCTTCCAACAAAATCTTAAAATACAGTAATGCATCAAACATTAAAAGCTTCCCTAAACAGGGCTGCCTTCAGATGTCTTCTAAATGTCACATAGTTTATTTCCTTGATATCTGTCAGGAGGGCACCCCACAGGGCGGGCACCACTACCGAGAAGGCCCTCTGCCTGGTTGTCATTTTTCCATGGCAATACCACAAATTTTATGGTCTGTTTTAGAAGTCTGTGATTTTTCAATATATTGGCCCAAATCACTTTTGAAATCACACCGCGATAGCGATTTTGACCTGGCAATACCCAGCAACATATCTCTCCTCGCATGAGGGAGAGCAGGGCAGCCAATTTCAAGGCATCGCTGATATCTCACAGTGATCTCAGCTGAAAACACTGCTGACCTGAGCAGTCTTCTTTCACGCTGAGAGAGAACAAGGGAGCTGATCGCCTTCCCTCCAAGGCACCCTGGCACTACCTTACCCTGGCACTGAGACAGAGCAGCTTTTCTCAGTCAGAAGGAAAGCAGTAGCAGCCACAGTGGATGTGCCTCTTCACTGGCTGCCACTGCTGGCTGCCCAGCTGACAGCACTTGACGCACCCCCCCATCCCCATCTCCCCTCACTCAAACCATGCGGTGGGGGATGACTCCGCTTCCTTTCCTCCCCCCACCCGCCCCATCTCCATGGCTGCTCCTTCCCTCATCCCCACACCTAATCTCCAATTTCAGACATTTTGATATATCGCGATGGTTAGGTGCTGATATAAAGATAAAGGGACCCCTGACTCTGGGGTTGTGGCGCTCATCTCACTTTACTGGCTGAGGGAACCAGCGTACAGCTTCCGGGTCATGTGGCCAGCATGACGAAGCTGCTTCTGGTGAACCAGAGCAGCGCACGGAAACGCCGTTTACCTTCCCGCCGGAGTGGTACCTAGTTATCTACATGCACTTTGATGTGCTTTTGAACTGCTAGGTGGGCAGGAGCAGGGACCAAGAAACGGGAGCTCACCCCATCGTGGGGATTCAAACCACCAACCTTCTGATTGGCAAGTCCTAGGCTCTGTGGTTTAACCCACAGCACCACCCACATCCCTTAGCTGATATATCACACTGTTAAAAACCACATATTGCTTAGCCCTAGTCTGGTTTTTTTTTAGTATACCTTTGCTTATTAGAGGTTACCCAACGTTTTTTAAAAAATGCTTTGTAGAGGTAACGATCATAGAGTTATCAAAATTCTCAAAATTGGGGGTTCGTAGCCTGGCTTTTGAAAAATAGAGGGTCCTCAGTAATTAGCTAATTGGGAACCACCACCCTAAAACATTCCCAGGCAGACCACTTGACAACCTTCTGTGGCACAGAAATATCTGTGTTCCTCTGAAGGGTCTTGGGGGTGAGGGGCAAAGGGGGTCCCACTCAGAGCTGCCCACAAAGTAGCACCAGCGCTAGGAGAATAGACCTGTCCAGAGAGCTTTGCCCAGGCAGAAAAGAGTCCGTCTTTGAGTCAGGATCCAAAAGGCGTCACGTACAATTGCCGGAGGCAGGAGGCATCATGGCACAGAAAGCAAGGAGCCCCACAAGGAGGAAGACGAGGCCACCAGACTTCATGGCCGGGTCGGATGGGGTGCCCTCCAGCCGCCAGCCAGGTGGCTTTATAATGCCCCATCCCACCAAGAGCCCCACCCAGACTAAACATGGAAACAATGGGAAGAGGAGGAGTTGGCAAATACCCCTGCAATGCGCAAAGAACCGCAAGGAGAATGTAAAGGGGAAGGTCCCTCTGCAGGGCATGATCCAGGAGAGCACTTCAGGTTCTGTTGCACCTCCCTAGGGAATCCCACCCTGCCAGGGACTATTACCACCCACTTTGAGAGCCACTGGTTGACACAAAAAGTCACAACCGTGGTCAGGTGGGGACCATCATTGTACCTTGGGGGATAGACCACCCACCCCACGCACCCCAGGATTGATGTCTCTGTTGGCAGTGTCACCCCCAACCTGGCGCTGAGTTATAAAGTTCTCTACTGGCTTTTTTGACAGCAGACATTCAAAAGATCAGCCTCAAAATTAATTATGTACCTGGTTGGTGTGCGAGTTTAAGGTGCCGCCCAGGCTTTCTCCTTTCCCATGGGAAAATTGCTTTGGTTTTGGTTTTCGTCAGTTTTAAAGTCCATCTGTGTCCACAAAGCTTATGAAAGCAAACAGTGGGGATGCCAAATTGTCTAAGAGAATGAGCACGAAGGCTTTTTTTTCAGGAGGGGTAAATTTGTCCAGGGAAATACGGTGTACAAATTGGTCATGCTTCAGATTACATTGTTGTAAGTACTATCCAGAAAATAATCTGTTCTAATCTCTCCACTCTCAATAATGTCACGAGGAGAGAATGTTTCCTGGTGGTTCTCATTGTTGTGACACGTACAGCAGGCTAGCCCAGCCCGGAGGCAGGGGAGGAACCCCCTCCTCTCTTAATCGTAAGGAACCGAGGGATTCTTTAGCTGCGATTCCTGCACTGCAGTGGGTTGGACTAGATGGCCTCTGGGGTGCCTGCCAACTCTGCATTTCTATGAATCTGTGAACCCTTCTTTCCTTCCATCCTTCCCTCCTTTTTCACATGCTTGCAAGCACTGAACCTGGGGGGAAATATATTCAATTCTGCTTTTGAAAATGAGTGTCCACTACCTCCATTTAACTTATCTCACAGGGTCATTGTGGGGTTTAAATGAGGAAAGGGAGAACCATTGTATGCCCCCTTGATTTCCTTGGAGCAGAAGGTGGGATATAAATGCAATGAATACACAATAGATAAATGAAAAGAAATAGGAACAGGGAGGGTAATTATCACAGCGTCTACAATGGCCTTGGGAGGGAGGGCAGCTGTGCTTGCTTTGTATATGTCCAAGCCACCAACTCCCCTTTTCCTCTAACACTTGGCCAAGGAGGAGACCAGAGCTTTGAGCTAGAAGAGGAACTGGCTGGCTGGCCAGTTCCCTCCTGCCTCCACAAGGCTTCCCTCAGACCCCCTTTTAGGCAGAAATAGAGTCACCCCTTTAGAGTCACCTTTATGGGCCATAAAGAAGGCTTGAAGAATTGATACTTTTGAATTATGGTGCTGGAGGAGACTCTTGAGAGTCTTACGGACTGCAAGAAGATCCAACCTCTCCATTCTTAAGGAAATCAGCCCTGAGTGCTCACTGGAAGGACAGATCCTGAAGCTGAGGCTCCAATACTTTGGCCACCTCATGAGAAGGGAAGACTCCCTGGAAAAGATCCTGATGTTGGGAAAGATGGAAGGCACAAGGAGAAGGGGACGCCAGAGGACGAGATGGTGGGACAGTGTTCTCGAAGCTATCAGCATGAGTTTGACCAAACTGCGGGAGGCAGTGGAAGACAGGAGTGCCTGGCGTGCTCTGGTCCAGGGGGTCACGAAGAGTCGGACACGACTAAATGACTAAACAACAACAAAGAGTCACCCCCAAGCACTTAGCAGGTGGGGTCTGGAGGCGTGCAAATGATAAATGCTCCCTCAAAATTCTAATGCTAAATTAAAGAAAGATTGTTGCTATAACTGCGAGCAGGATGTAAGAGACAAGAAGAAAGCAGGCAGGGACTCTGAGAAGGTAAACAATGGCTTAAAGGCTAGCTTTTGGAATGAGTCCCAGGATTTGGGCCCATCAGACCCACACAGTGTGCACTGAACATGCAGCAGAAGGAGCAAGTAACTTGAACCCATTAGATCTACCCCCAAGAATAGGAGGAAACAAACTTTGTCCAAGCTTGTGACAGCCCTTTAGAGATTTGAAGATGGCTCTCATATCTCCTGTTAATCTCTTTCCCGAGGTAAACGTCTCCAACTCCTTCAATCATCCTTCTTAAGGCTTGGTTTCCAGACCCTGGAATGTCTTGGTCAGCCTCCTCTGCACACACCCCAACTTGTCAATATCTTCCATAAATTGTGGTGCCCAGAATTAGACACAATATTGAGCAGATTCATCCTCTAAGGAATGCATTGCCTACCACCGCCACTGATTGTGAGATGTGCTAATTCCTCAAAGTAAACAAGGCTGAATTGACACCAGTCAATCAGCAGACTCCGGGAGTTCTATCAAGACTGCTTGGAGTGCTATTCCTTCTGTGGTGTGCAGTGACCTCCAGACTGAACATTTTTATGCTAAAAGCTGCACTTTCATTAGCAAAAGGGTATCATGTTAGTCTGAACAGATGCCCATAATCTCACTTCCCCATCCTGGCAAGGGGGAGACCAGTCAGGTGGTTTGCTGGTGCCATTTTCCTTTTACAGCGGTGCTCACTTTTGTTCATTGACACACCTATGTGCTGGTGGATGGGTCCTTCACAAAGATGGAGTATCCCTTGAGGACTTCCTTCCTAGGCAGCCCTGCCTTTGGGCTCAATCTGTGTCCTGTTTGACTCCACTTTCAAAGTGTCTTGCTCACCTTCCTCTCTGCCAGGCACTTCTGACTCAGTAAGGGGCTGGGATGTTTCTCCGTCAATGTTATGGCTAACGTCATAATGATACATAAAGCTGCCACTTTTTGGACTCTTGTAGCCTTTCAGACCTTTCCCTTGGTCGGGTCTGCGTTGCTCTCGGGAGGGAGGGAGGAAGTCAAGGGACACCGAGGTTGGTTCAGAGAGAGTTTATTCCTGCTCTCCGGAGCAGCAGAAAGGCACTGCGTGGTCAGCCACAGCGAGAGCACTTAAAGAGCGGTTACACTCAGCTTATATCCCTTTTCTGGTCTCCTTGCCCCCTCCCCAGGAATCCAGCCTCATGAGTTTGTACACATAAGTTAACATCCTTGACCATATATAGATGTTCCTGTTCCTCCTTGACCATATACAGATGTTCCTGTTCCTGTACTCTTATCTTGGGGTAAGAAGGTCACTCGGTCACCCAGCTATAGGAGTTTCTCCTGGTGCCATCTCTGGCTGTGGGGGCTGACAGGCCTGTGTTGCAAGGTCTGTGCGTCAGTGTGAGATAAGATAAGTCCCAGCTCTGCCATCCCGTCTCCACTCGGAACTGACAAGGTCATCCATTAAGCCTTCACGGACTGATAAAGGAGAGGGCTTTGTTTATACAGCTGGGTTTGGCTAAACAGCTCATCAGCCACACTGATCTGAGCCAGAGACTCTCTTCAGGCTGTTAGGCAGGACTGAGAGAGAAGAAGGCAGCTCAGCATCACCCACCTCACAACCATCTGTGGGGAAGGGGGAGGAACCAGGAGTTCTGGTCACCCTTTCTGTCCATCATTGCAGGGCGGTTCTGCGCACCCAGATGGTGCCACCTTCTGCCCTGTTCCTTTCAAAAGAGGAAGGTGGGCAAGTAAACAGGCAGTGCAGGGACACGCTCCAAGAGAGAATCTACAAAGGACCTGGATCTGAGAAGTAACACATTAGACTCACACATTTTGCCCACCAAACCCTGCTAGGTGAGATGGTCAGATATTTGGGAAGTAGGGACCATAGAACTCAAGAGGTGTGGCTTTGCCCTTCACCCAGAGCATTTCCCCTCCTAACTCTGCCCCATTGTGAAGCTGTCCTCTGGTTGTATGTGTGATCTGTTGGGTTTGCACAGCCCTCAGCCAGAGGCTCTTCCTCCCTCCCTCCTGCCAACACTCTTTTGGAAAGATATAAGCAAGCAAGACTCAAGAACAAGACACTCTGGTATGCAGGCACAGGGATCATTTTATTGCAGGCAGGGAAGAATGCTGGATCGGGCCCATTGGGTCAAGAGGGAGCTGGGTTTATCGTTGCCTTCACTCCTTGGGTGCTGGGTTCACCTCTCCAAAACTGTAGAAGTTGCAGGGATTTCAGGCTGCGCATCACTGTCATCAATTTTCTGCAGGGATAAAAGAGTGTTGAGGCATCCAAGAACCCTAGAGAGATTGGTGCTCATCACCCTAGCTAAGCAGACGACAAGGGTGTCCCTTACCTGGAGATGCCCAGATGGAGCCTGGGACCAAGGTGCTCATTGACAGAGCCTTGGCCCTATCTCCCTGTTCCCATGTAATAATTACGGAACATCTCTTAGCTGTCAATTCAGAGGCAACGGGCATCCCTCCTCAAGCAACACTGCACTTGAGCAATGTACCGGTAAGTAAACCCCCTTTTTCATTCATCTTACTAAAAATGCTTGGTTCATTCTCCACAACAGGGGTGAAGAGGTATTTCTGCTTCTCTTGCTCGTTCTCTTTCTCCTTCTTTCTCTCCAGATATATAAAGGCTACCAGATATTTTGATCTATGAGACTCCAAAATCTCCCACAAACCACAGACAGAGTCTCTATCCCACTGCACCCCACCCTCCACCAAATTCAAAACCATCTCACCTTAGACAGGTGTGATGGCCTGGGAGTCCGATTAAGAGGCTGAACCGGAGGAATCCCAGCCTGCAAAGGAGTCCCCGCCTCCAGGGCCGGCTGAACTGGGGCAGGGCCTTGATTCTGAGGCGCCTGCACCTGTGCCGGATCCTCAGGAGCAGACACCAGATGAATCCACTCTGGCTCCGGAGGGGATTGAGGACACATTGCCTACAGGTGCGCCTCTCCCAGCCCTGTCAGGGGAAGGTGAGTCTCCCCCTGGGTCCAGTAACCCTCCAGCCTCTCCTGAGCTGCAGAGGCTCAGGGCAGAGAGGCAGAGGGAACTGGTTTCTCCCAGGAGGAGTGCTTGCCTTAAGGCCAGGAGAGGCGGGTCTCCTGGGGGCCGGGACCGCCCCTGGCCTCAGAGAAGATAAAGGCCAGTCAGCCCGGTCCCAGGTTGCGGGAGCAACGTTGTTGAAGAGCTGTTTCGGCCAGCACCCAGACCTGCACCTTCAGAGTTCCTGTCCTTGCGCGGCTCCTCGCTTCGGACCCCGCTCCGCCCTTGGAGGACAATCTACAGACCCTGGACCCAGGACCCTGACCTCGCCTCCTGGTAACCTTTCCCCCGGGATCAGCACAACAGGATTACGGCAATCTCGTGGGCAACTGCCGCAGAACTTTTGAACACCGGGGGCAGGACCAGTCATCTCTACACCGTGCAATGCAGATTCCCACACCTGGATCCTGGGGGCATCGTCCAGGCTTCTCTGCAAAAGAGCAAAGCCCTCAGTGACCCTTAGGCTCCTTTCCAACCTGACAGTTCTAGGGTTCTGTGGCTGAGAGATGCCTTTTGGCTAGAGAGACCCTCCCTGTGCAGCTGCAATGGAGTTCACTTTTGTCTGGAACCCAGAGGACCCCAGAAATCCTCAAGTGGGTTCCAGAAATCCACACTTTGCAATGCAGATTCCCACACCTCGATTCGGAGGGTATTGTTCAGGCTTCTCTGCAAAAGAGCAAAACCTCACCGACTCTTGGGCTCCCTTTCCAACCTGAAAGTTCTAGTCAACTGATGGTCTGGGCAGCAGACAAAGCCTGTCCATCATGTGTTGTGGTGGCCTTCTCCTCCTTGTGGGGCTCCTTGCCTCAACTGCCTCCTGCCTCCAGCCAGAATCCAGGTAAGCACTTCTGAGTATAGAGATTCTTCTCCTCTGCAATTCTGCATAAGTCACAATGGCTTTGGTTCACGAAGAAGAGGAGCTTCCTATCTCACCCCTTCTTCCACAGAATAAATGGTCTCACCTCTGACAGGATTAGCACAAGCTTGTGGGCAACTCCCGCAGCACTTCTGAGCTCCAGGGCATGACCAGTCATTCTTACACCAAACCACGCAGGGTCCAACCATACCTGGCTGACCCCCAGGACATTGCCCAGATTTCTCTGCAGCAGAGCAGAATTCCAAGGTTGAGAGGTGCCTTTGGCCATAGAGGCTCTCTCTCTTCATGTGGGATGGGGCTCTTTTGCAACCAGTATTCAGAGGAGCCCAGGATTCCTAAGGTGGGCTCTGTTCTGCTCAGAGGTCTGAGGTGTCACACAAAACTAGACTTCCCAATGACACCCCACCCCTGCTGTAGGGTGGTCCCTGCACTCTCAGCAGCTCAGGAGCAGAACAAGTCCTGTCTTTCGGAGCAGCAGGAAAGAAGATTGCTCCATCTTCCATGCGGTGGCCCTTCAGGTATTTGAAGATAGCTCTCCTACTTACTCTCACTCGTCTCTTCTCCAGGCTAAACGGACTCACTCCCTCTACCATTCCTCAGAACGTTTTGTTTCCAGACCCTTTACCTCTTGGTCCTCTTTCCCCCGCAAGAACCCTTTTATTAATTTTTTCTTAAAAAATAATTGACAATGTAGTAATCATAAATAAATAAGAATAAAATTGTGCACCCCACCCCCAAGAACATTCCACGCCTTAGTTGTGGCTTTTGCGCATCCCAACAACCAAAGATTATGCACTTCTAGGATGAGTACCCCCTTCATGTATCAATGCCTTGTCATGGCGAAGGGGCTTGAAGAACTCAGAGAAGCTATGAACTACGCTGAGCAGGGCACACAAGATGAACAGGTCATAGTGGAGGGTTTTGACCAAACGTGATCCACCTGGAGGAGGAACCGGCAAGCCACTCCAGTATCCTTGCCAAGAAAACTCCATGGACAAGGACAACAGGCATATAAAAGTTATGACGCTGGAAGATGAGCCCCTCAGGTCGGAAGGCGTCCAACATGCTACTGGGGAAGAGCGGATGGCAAGTTCAAGTAGATCCAGAGCTGATGAAGCGGCTGGGCCAAAGCCGAAAGGATGCTCAGTTGTGGATATGCATTTAAGCGAAAGGAAAGTCCAATGCTGTAAAGAAAAATATTGCATAGGAACCTGGAATGTAAGAACCATGAACCTGGGTAAGTTGGATGTGGTCAAAAATGAGATGGCAAGAATAAATATTGACATCCTGGGCATCAGTGAACTAAAATGGACGGGAATGGGCGAATTCAGTTCGGATGACCATCACATCTACTACTGTGGGCAAGAAACCCGTAAAAGAAATGGAGTGGCCCTCATAGTCAACAAAAGAGTGGCGAAAGCTGTACTGGGATGCAATCTCAAAAATGATAGAATGATCTCGATACGAATCCAAGGCAGACCTTTTAACATCACAGTAATCCAAGTTTATGCACCAACCACTGGTGCTGAAGAAACTGAAATTGACCAATTCTATGAAGACTTACAACACCTTATAGAAGTGACACCAAAGAAGGATGTTCTTCTCATTATAGGGGATTGGAATTCTAAAGTAGGGAGGCAAGAGATAAAAGGAACAACTGGCAAGTTTGGCCCTGGAGTTCAAAACGAAGCAGGGCAAAGGCTAATAGAGTTCTGTCAAGAGAACAAGCTGGTCATCACAAACACGCTTTTCCAACAACACAAGAGACGACTCTACACATGGACATCACCAGATGGGCAGCATCGAAATCAGATTGATTATATTCTCTGCAGCCAAAGATGGAGAAGCTCTATACAGTCAGCAAAAACAAGACCTGGAGCTGACTGTGGCTCAGATCATCAGCTTCTTATAGCAAAATTCAAGCTTAAACTGAAGAAAGTAGGAAAAACCACTGGGCCAGTAAGATACAATCTAAGTCAAATCCCTTATGAATACACAGTGGAAGTGAGGAACAGGTTTAAGGATTTAGATTTGGTGGACAGAGTGCCTGAAGAACTATGGATGGAGGCTCATAACATTATACAAGAGGCAGCAACTAAAACCATCCCAATGAAAAGGAAATGCAAGAAAGCAAAGTGGCTGTCCAACGAGGCCTTACAAATAGCGGAGGAGAGAAGGCAAGCAAAATGCGAGGGAGATAGTGAAAAATACAGGAAATTGAATGCAGATTTCCAAAAAAATAGCAAGGAGAGACAAGAAGGCCTTCTTAAACGAGCAATGCAAACAAATAGAGGAAAACAACAGAATGGGAAGAACCAGAGATCTGTTCAAGAAAATTGGAGATATGAAAGGAACATTTCGTACAAAGATTACCATAATAAAGGACAAAAGTGGTAAGGACCTAACAGAAGCAGAAGACATCAAGAAGAGGTGGCAAGAATACATAGAGGAATTATACCAGAAAGATATGGATGTCTCGTACACCCCAGGTAGTGTGGTTGCTGACCTTGAGCCAGACATCCTGGAAAGTGAAGTCAAATGGGCCTTAGAAAGCACTGCAAATAACAAGGCCAGTGGAAGTGATGGTATTCCAGCTGAACTGTTTAAAATTTTAAAAGATGATGCTGTTAAGGTGCTACACTCAATATGCCAGAAAATTTGGAAAACTCAGCAGTGGCCAGAAGTTTGGAGAAGATCAGTCTACATCCTAATCCCAAAGAAGGGCAGTGCCAAAGAATGCTCCAACTACCGCACAATTGCACTCATTTCACACGCTAGCAAGGTTATGCTTAAAATTCTACAAGGAAGGCTCAAGCAGTATGTGGATCAAGAACTCCCAGAAGTGCAAGCTGGATTTAGAAGAGGCAGAGGAACCAGAGACCAAATTGCAAACATGCGCTGGATTATGGAGAAAGCTAGAGAGTTCCAGAAAGACATCTACTTCTGCTTCATTGACTATGCAAAAGCCTTTGACTGTGTTGACCACAGCAAACTATGGCAAGTTCTTAAAGAAATGGGAGTGCCTGATCACCTCATCTGTCTCCTGAGAAATCTCTATGTGGGACAAGAAGCCACAGTTAGAACTGGATATGGAACAACTGATTGGTTCAAAATTGGGAAAGGAATATGACAAGGCTGTATATAGTGTCTCCCTGCTTATTTAACTTATATGCAGAATTCATCATGCGAAAGGCTGGGCTGGATGAATCCCAAGCTGGAATTATGATTGCCGGAAGAAATATCAACAACCTCAGATATGCAGATGACACAACCTTGATGGCAGAAATTGAGGAGGAATTAAAGAACCTTTTAATGAGGGTGAAAGAGGAGAGCGCAAAATATGGTCTGAAGCTCAACATCAAAAAAAATGAAGATCATGGCCACTGGTCCCATCACCTCCTGGCAAATAGAAGGGGAAGAAATGGAGGCAGTGAGAGATTTTACTTTCTTGGGCTCCATGATCACTGCAGATGGTGACAGCAGCCACGAAATTAAAAGACGCCTGCTTCTTGGGAGAAGGGCAATGACAGGCCTGGGCAGCATCTTGAGAAGTAGAGACGTCACCTTGCCAACAAAGGTCCGTATAGTTTTCCCAGTAGTGATGTATGGAAGTGAGAGCTGGACCATAAAGAAGGCTGATCGCCGAAGAATTGATGCTTTTGAATTCTGGTGCTGGAGGAGACTCTTGAGAGTCCCATGGACTGCAAGAAGATCAAACCTCTCCATTCTGAAGGAAATCAGCCCTGAGCGCTCACTGGAAGGACAGATCGTGAAGCTGAGGCTCCAAGACTTTGGCCACCTCATGAGAAGAGAAGACTCCCTGGAGAAGACACTGATGCTGGGAAAGATGGAGGGCACAAGGAGAAGGGGACGACAGAGGACGAGATGGTTGGATAGTGTTTTCGAGGTTACCAGCATGAGTTTGACCAAACTGCGAGAGGTAGTGGAGGACAGAGGTGCCTGGCGTGCTCTGGTCCATGGGGTCACGAAGAGTCGGACACGACTAAACGACTAAACAACAACAACAGGATGAGTACATCCGAGATGAAGAGGCTCCAAGTTTAAATTTGGAGAAGGTGTATTGGTATCCCAGTAAATTCTCTCCTAGGGCATGGATGAGAAATCTGATTAAGCCTGAATCCAGGGAGGACTGTAGCATAACACAGTTCCTAGCCATTATCGAGAAACAAGAACTTCCTTGTGCTCGTGATGAGACTCCTCTTTCCACCAAGCCTCCAAGCTTACCAGGCATGCATGGCTGAGGCTCCTGCTTTCAGTCACGTTAGCTAAGACTACCAACTTTTATTTTACTGTAACTTAGTACTTCTCTGCAAACTACTTTTATTGTAATGCTGTCTGCATTGAAATGTAAGTACCGTAAATCCCCTTTTTCATTCATCTTACTAAAAATGCTTGGCTCATTCTCCACAACAGGGATGAAGAGGGGAAGGTCATCAGACCACAAATAGAAGGGATAAAATTGTACAATTGCCTAAGCTTTAATAAGCTGCACAACTTAAAAGTGTTCCACTCTGTTAAAAAGGCTTCACAGACCGTTTTTCCTTTTGTATTTCTCCCATGGGATAGGAGGCTTAGGTTTAAACTACAGATTTGATCCCTAATCCATGTCCTACAGTGGGAAGGGACCCCGATCATCTAGACCAACCCCCTGCAAAGCAGCGATTACAGCTACAGAATCCATGACAGGTGGCCATCCAACCTCTGCTTAAAAACTTCCAAGGAAGGAAAGTCCACCACCTTGAAAGGGAATCTTTTCCACTGTCAAAGTGCTCTTACTGCCAGATGTTTTGGTTCTCAATAATAACAAATCATTAGCATCAGCAACTGCCTAATTGTGCTGTGTCCTCACACAAGGGGCTCAGCCTCCTACCTGGAATTATGCAGAACCTGGAGCACATTCTTGAGCAGCATTTCCTGGGAAAACGACAATCATCATCTTTACGGCATTGCTTTCTGCAAGGTGGCCTCACTACTGCAGGAAAGAAAGGGCAGCTTCCAGGTCTTTCTGCAAGACAGAACAATATTATGGCTCAGAGACATCTTTTCAAAGGAGGACAACAGTGGTGTAGAATTAGTTGTGGCTTTTCGCATCCCAGCAACCAAAGATTGCGTACTGTATTTCTAGGAGGAGCAAGGCTCAGATGAAGAGGCTCCAGGTTTTACCCTCCCTCCCTCCCAGCAGAGGGATGGACATCTGGGCTGAAGCTGGATCAGTCTTTGTTGGGGCTGGCCAAGTTTCCCCACTGTGGCCACTCCTATGCCTTGGTGTTCTTTCCAGCTATGAAGTGGGCACCAGAGATTTCCTTCCTGCATCTGCTTCACCTTTAAGGCCCTATGCGGCCTAGGACCCAAATACCTACGGGACTTCCTCTCCTGGTATGCCCTGCGGAGGACCTTAAGGTCCACAAATAACAACACTTTGGAGGTTCCAAGCCTCAAGGAGGTTAGATTGTTCTCAACTAGGGCCAGGGCCTTTTCAGCACTGGCCCCGACATGGTGGAACGTTCTGTGACAAGAGACCAGGGCCCTGCGGGATTTGACATCCTTCTGCACAGCCTGCAAGATGGAGCTGTTCCGCCTGGCCTTTGGTTTGGACTCAGTCTGACCCTTATGTTTCCCTACCCTTATAGACTTGATTTATTGGCTACTTTAAAATGAGGCTGCATTTTAAATTGCATTTTAACCTGTATTTTAAATTCCCCCCCCCTCTCTTTTCCCCTATTATGTTTTTACTGTGATTTTATTGGTGTTAGCCGCCCTTAGCCTGGCTCTGGCCAGGGAGGGCGGGGTATACATAAAATTTATTATTATTATTATTTATTAGTCTGCTTCTGAGGGGAAAGGACTTCCTCCCGTTGTTTAAGGTAAAGGTACCCCTGCCGTACGGGCCAGTCTTGACAGACTCTAGGGTTGTGCGCTCATCTCACTCTAGAGGCCGGGAGCCAGTGCTGTCCGCAGACACTTCCGGGTCACGTGGCCAGCGTGACAAGCTGCATCTGGCGAGCCAGCGCAGCACACAGAACACCGTTTACCTTCCCGCTAGTAAGCGGTCCCTATTTATCTACTTACACCCGGGGGTGCTTTTGAACTGCTAGGTTGGCAGGCGCTGGGACCGAGCGACGGGAGCGCACCCCGCCGTGGGGATTCGAACTGCCGACCTTTCGATCTGCAAGTCCTAGGCGCTGAGGCTTTTACGCACAACGCCACCCGCTTCCCTATTAGTCTGCTTCTGAGGGGAAAGGACTTCCTCCTGTTGTTTGGTGGGGAGTTTTCTCAGAGACAAGGGCTACACTTCTCCCTTTGAGTATTTCTCAGGAGCGCTTGAAAGCCTTTGTGCCAGAAGCACAGTGAAGTCCCAGGGAATTGATAAAGCTAAGAATCTTAACAGCTGCTGAAGGGCTGGATTCTGACCTCTCAGTTCTTGCAGAGCTCCTTGGTAAAGAGCAGACAAGCTCACAGGTCCCAGCTCTTTCCCATACACCCCACCTCCCTCTAATATAGGGGACATCCTACTGAAGGCGAGACTGTTGCACCCCAAGACCCCAGTCTGCTTCTGAGGGGAAATGACTTCTTACCTTTTAGTGGAGTTTGGCAAGTTTGGCCACAGTTGTTGCTGCAGCACTTCTTCTTTCCAGGACATGAATCATCTCCAGAACATTCCTCCACACATATTCCATCGCCTTCTTGTGGGGGGCAGTATCCTGGCTTCCCTGGAACAGAACAACCACATGACTGCCCGGCAGTGGAGTGGGGGTCTTTTAAGTCAGCCCACTCTGGGCTCCAGGCTCCCTTATAGATTGGAATTGGAAGAGATACCCAAGTCCAAGCCTCGGCAATGTAGGAACCACACCTCAAGAACCTCTTGGAGACATCTGCTTTACTCTTGGGCTGCAGCTTAAGGGCTGTGGGTGGGTATTGGAGAGGCATCTCCATCCCTTCCCCCTCCTCCCCAGCTGTCATTCACAGAATCCTAGAACTGTAGATGTGATGGCCTGGGATTCAGACTCGGATGCTGAACCTGAGGGATCCCAGCCTGCACAGGATTCCCCGCCTCCAGAACCAGCTGAGCCGGGGCTGGGGCCTAAGCCTGAAGGGTCCTCACCTGTGCTGGATTCTCAGGTGCAGACATCAGCTGAGTCTGCTCTGGCTCCTGAGGTGATGGAGGACCCATTGCTCCACTCTCAGCCCTGTCAGAGGAATCTGAGGTTGCCTCTGGGTCCGGTCACCCTCCAGCCTCTCCTGAGCTGCAGAGGCTCAGGGCAGAGAGGCTGAGGGAACTAAGTTCTCTCAGGAGGAGAGGCCAGGAGAGGCGAGTCACCAGGGGATCAGGGCTGCCCCATGCCTCTGGACAGATAAAAGCCGGCCAGCCCCAGTCCCAAGTTGCAGGAGCAACATTGTTGGTTGCTAGTTCCTGCCTGAACCCTGTCCTGCTTTCCTGCCTGAGCTCCTGCCTGGCTCCCTGCTTGCAAGCCTGTTCCTGACTTCCCCTGACTCCCTGCCCTGCACCCAACTTCAGCTACTACGGACTGCCTCCACGTTGCACCTTTGACCATGGACTGGAATTGGACCTCGCCTTTCGGGTAACCCATGGGACCAGCACAGTAGAGTTGGAAGGGACCCCCAAGGGGCATCTAGTCCAACTGCCTCCAATGCAGAAATCAGAACCAACAAATCCCTGAAAGATGTCCTCTGCTAAAAAGCCTCCAGTTTCAATGATAAATTTTGGAAGAATTCCCTGCACAATTTAGTGCTAGCCTACAAAAGCAAGCCCAGCTGAGGGATTGTAAAGCCACTGGTGGAAGAGAAGGCAGAGGCTGGAGAAAGGACTTTGAGTGGAAAGTGTCCTTTCCCCAACCTGGGCACCCCTTGAGGAGCTCGCCAAACCTGCCATCCCAGAAATTGGGTGTGGAGGGGGTAAAAGGTACAGGTAAAGGGGCCCCTGACCATTAGGTCCATTTGTGACCGACTCTTGGGTTGCGGCGCTCATCTCGCTTTATTGGCCAAGGGAGCTGGCATACAGTTTCCGGGTCATGTGGCCAGCAGGACTAAGCTGCTTCTGGCGAACCAGAGCAGCGCACGGAAACGCCGTTTACCTTCCCGCCGGAGTGGTACCTATTTATCTACTTGCACTTCGAGGTGCTTTCGAACTGCTAGGTTGGCAGGAGCAGGGACTGAGCAACGGGAGCTCACCCCGTTGCGGGGATTCGAACCGCTGACCTTCTGATTGGCAAGTCCTAGGCTCTGTGGTTTAACCCACAGCACCACCCGCATCCCATGGATGGGGTAGCTGCCTGCTGAATGGGACACAGGTGTTGGAAGCCTCCATCCAACCTTGATGCCTGTTTCCTCTCATTTCAACAGAGCTCTATGGTTTGTTGCAGCTGATGTCAATCAAAACAAGAGCCATAAAGTGTGGGGGGTCCATGGTAGAGCCCCTTAAACGGTCCCAGACAGATGGCCCTCCATGGCTCAGAAATGCCTGCTCCTCTGGAGGATCTGAACTCTGCACACAGAGCTGCAGCAGAAGAAGAAAAGACGTGTAAAGAGAGCCTTGCTCAGGTAGAAAGGGCTCCATTTTTCAGGCAGGGTCCAAAAGGGGTCACATACCTTGGCCAGAGGCAGAGGGCACCACGGCACAGAGAGAGAGGAGCCCCGCGAGGAGCAAGATGAGAGCACCAGGCCTCATGGCTAGGCAGGTCACTGTGCCCTCCAGCCTCCAGCCAGGTGGATTTTATAATTCCCCAATGCAGCAGGAGCCCCACCCAGACCAGAGAGGAGACAATGAGGAAAGGTGGTGCTGGCAAATGTTCCCGCATTGCACAAGAAACTATGAGGAGAATGTAAAGGTCGCTGTCCCTCGGCAAGCTAAGATCAAAGGGGCCACTTCACATTGCGCTCTCCATTTGCAATCCAATTTCCAAGAAAGTGTCTCAGGGGTCAATGCTCCTTTTGTGTAAGAAATGTCTTCCTTCTCATTGGGCTCTTCTCTCTCTGTGCCTTGATTCCCTCTGCCTCTGGCCAAGATAGGTCATCCCTTTTGCACCCTTCCCTTTCCTCCAAGGGCAAGACTATCTGGACAGTTCTAGATGCCACATGGGCGGTGGTTCTTCTGGACCTTTTCGTGCTCCAACGCCTCTGAGATGTTCAGGAGAGAGAAGAACAGAGGGTTTCTGTCATGGAGGTCTGGCAAGTGACTTTCCCAAGAGTGTTTAAACAATGGCTTTAGCGGTGATTCCTGCATTGCTGGACATTGGATTAGATGAGCCTTGGGGTTACCTTTAAGCTCTACTTTTCTATGATGCTATCCTATTGTCAAGGAGTTGTCAGGCGAGCTCAGGTCATCCACAGGGCCGGAAAGAACGTGAGGCATGAAATGCAATTAGCTTTTATTCACAGAAAGCAACAACACAACCGAGTCACACTGGCTCGACTTAGCTTGAGCATAGCTGTCAACGTTTCCCTTTTTAAAAGGGAAATTCCTGTTTTCTGAATAGGATTCTTTGCAAGAAAAGGGAAAAGTTGACAGCTATGAGCTTGAGACGTTGCTGGAAATGTTTTCTTCTAGCCTCTCACACTGGATCCCTCCTATTCCATGGAGGAGGAGAGCCAGTAGCAGAGGCAACCTCTGATTCCTCTCTGTCCAGGTCTTCTTCTTCCATGTCCTCCTGGACTGGTAGCAGCACCACTCTTCCTCATCCAGCCAGTCCCTGACACCTACCACGCAGCTCCGCTGAAGGTCCTATGTTTGCAGCATGCATTTTCCCCTATGGACATGAACATGAGAATCTTTCTTTCCTGCTGAAGCAATCTAGAGGACTCTGTGTTGAGAGTAGGAGCCGCGGCTGCAGCCCAGCCCCAGGGCAGAAGGGGTAACATGCAGGGGGAGGAAGACGTCTCTGAGGGACAGGCCTCAGTTGGGGAAAGCCCAGCATCAAGTCAAAGGCTGGGGCCTTGCAGAAAAAAGGAGCCAGCCTCAGCCTTCTCCCCTTCCACCCCTTTCCCCTTGAAATGCCATTCCTCTGCAAAAGGATAAAACATAAAATACTTAACAGATATAAAAGACAGAGGCAATTTTGCCCTCCCAGACCTTAAATTATATTATGATGCCCCATGTTTGGTATGGATTAGGGACTGGATAAAGTTGGAAAAGCAAGAAGCATTAGAATTGGAAGGACATGACAATAGATTTGGATGGCACACATATCTATGGTATGGGAAAGGGAAAGTACACAAAAGTTTCTATAACCACATAATTAGGAAATCATTAATGAGAGTATGGGAGATATATAAAGATTTACTAGAACAGAAGACTCCTTGGTGGCTTTCACCACATGAAGCTTTACGGCTCAAACCACTTGGAAAGAAAGGAAAGTGGCTAATGTAGACTGACTTGTTAAAGGACCAAGAAATAAAATGGAAATTAAGAGATTATGAGGAAATAAAAGACCATTTGCAGAGTTGGTTACCGGCAATTACACGAGATATATAAAGAAGACAATAAGAAAGGATTCAGTTATACGACATCTAGATTTCAAAAGGAAGTTGTGGAAGGGAAAGTAAAGTTGCTGAAAGGTGCATATAGTATCCTGCTAGAATGGAAAACAAAAGATGAGGAGGTGAAATCAGTCATGATTAAATGGGCACAAGACATAGGACGTGACTAGAGGTGGCCGTGGCCTCACCTGCGAGGGAACGACAAAAAGCACAGGGCAGGGCAGCCATCTCTCTCTGTGTGACTACTTTCATCGAAGAAGCAACATCTGCTTAGCCAAAGATGCTCTCTTGGCCTCTAATCAATAATAGCCTCATTATAACAATACCAATTTATAATACAATTATTAATACCAATCGTTCAAATACCAAATTATATAATTTAGATAAAGTGGCCTCCCGCGTGCTAGATTTAATGAATTGATTATTTGCTTTATTTCTGCTTCCCAAAATCTTATTAATGTCCATTACATTGACATCATAATAATAATCCCTTATACAATAACTGCAACATTAACAACTTCTATCTGTGTTTGACACATTAAATGATTTATAAAGCTACAAGTGAGGATCTCAAACTATATCCTTGTTCTTCCTGTGTGTGGCCTTTATTCCGTCCATGGCCCTGTCCTTGTAAGTTATTTTGTCTTTCTTTCCCCTGGTTGTTGCTGTTGTCCGTCATGCCTTGGGCAGAGCTAATATCCCATTGTGGTTCCAGAAATTTGTTTTGCAACTCTAACAACAGCTGCAAAAGTCGCTCAGTCCCAATAAATAACCTGTTTTCACCATTTTCCCTCTCAGCCTGGGAGGAAGAATGGTCTGTCAAACTGCAGATAACTCAATAATGAACCTTATCTGTTCCTTGACAGTTCACAGATTCCTTTCATCCTTCCTTCCAGCTGAAGATAAATGAGCAATTATACTTCCAATTAAATAAAATTTCAAGTCCTCTTAGCATTTTTCAGTGCACTCCATATATAATAAAGGATGGGGAAGAGTCTTAGAGCTGACTCTAAAGTTCCATCGTAAACCTTTTGCAAAATAGAGCTTACCTCTCTTTTCTTTTTCTTTTTACACACAGTGTTCCGTTTGATGTTATATTCCTTATTTATAATCCATTTTTTTAAATAAAATTTTTATTAGATTTTAACAATAAGAAGATGTAGGAAAGGAAAATCCAAAAACAAAAACACATAAATTACAAAGTCAAAAAATACATGCAAAAAAGACCAACATTAAACACACAAAATACAAAAATACATACATTACAAGTTAAAGATAAAAAAGAAAAAGCACATATAGGAAAAACACAAAAATTCCCTCTTTCTTAATTTTATATCTTAAAATCACATATTTTCTTGACTTCCTCACATCTCCCGTTCTTGTATCCCTTTTAAAAATTAATTCAGCAAATTCATATCCCCTTTGTTTATCTGTTGTTGGTCTAATCTTACATTTTACCTTGTTGCTAGAGCCCTAGCAATTCATTTCAGATGTCATCAACATTCAAAAATTTTACAATATTTCTGTAGATAGGTTTTAAATTTCCCCCAATCTTCTTCCACCGACTCTTCTCCCTGGTCTCGGATCCTGCCAGTCATTTCCGCCATCTCCATATAGTCTATTAGTTGCATCTGCCAGTCATCCAAGGTGGGTAGGTCTTGTGTCTTCCAATGCTTTGCAATGAGGATTCTTGCTGCTGCTGTAGCATACATATTTATAATCCAATTTATTCCACCCTCACTTCTACAAATATACTTTGAACTAATATTCAGAGGAGGGTGTCCGAATCATAAATGTAGAGAAGAAAACATTTAATAAAGAAACTTTATTAAAATACATTCTTTAAAAAAGAAGAAGCATTTTTACGTGGTTTTATAGGCCAAGACACTAGTAGACAAGATGTTGAACTGTTTTTATATGCAACAACAGTGGAAAACAAGACTCCGAGGTGGCTGTCACCAATAGAGGCTAAGGCCTGAAAAAGACTTAACTTGGAGGAGGGTTGGCCAAAATACTGGGAGATAATAGAAAAAATTGGAGATAATTGGAGGTTGCAGAGCCTAGATAAATTAAAAAACAAGGTGCAAGACTGGTTACATTATGCTCAAATTCAAGAGGTATTTAAAATGGATAAAAAAATAGGTTTCCAGGTGGAAAAATCGAAGTTAGAGACAGAATTACTTGAACCAAAGACTAAGGTTCTTTCAAGAATGTATAACTTGCTGCTTAAATGGAATACTCAGGATGAGACAGTCAAATCAGCCATGATAAAATGGGCTCAAGATATGTGGCACAACATTATGTTTGAAGACTGGGAAAGGTTATGGACCACCGGTATGAAATTCACGGCATGTAATGCCTTGAAAGAAAACATTATGAAAATGATATATAGGTGGTACATGACCCCAGTCAAGCTTGCAAAGATATATCATCTGTCTGATAATAAATGTTGGAAATGTAAGGAGGCTGAAGGGACATTCTTTCACCTCTGGTGGACCTGCCCAAAAGTGAAGGCCTTCTGGGAAATGATTTATAATGAGCTAAAAAAGGTATTTAAGTATACCTTTCCTAAGAAACCAGAGGCCTTCCTTCTGGGCATTGTCGGCCAGAAAGTGTCAAAGAAGGATAGAACTTTCTTTTTGTATGCAACTACAGCAGCAAGAATTCTAATCGCCAAACACTTGAAGACACAAGATTTACCCACGCTGGAAGAATGGCATATGCAATTGATGGACTATATGGAACTGGCTGAGATGACTGGCAGAATCCGAGATCTGGGAGAAGAAAAAACGGAAGAGGACTGGAAAAAATTTAAGGACTATTTGCAAAAATGTTATAAACTATATGAATGCTGAGAATTTGCAGGGTTCGGAAAATCTGGCTTCAGCATTAAAATTTGAGGATTTGGGAAACTAAGCTATAACTTTGAAAGTACCAAAGTTTAAAGTAATTTTTATGTTTATTGTAGGATAAAGGTAATTTGACAATAAGCACCTTAAACTCAAAGTAATTATTTGAAAATGCAAATAACACATGAAACAAGGTTACAATTTGCTGATATTTTTATTGTAAAGAATGCAGGGTGAGGGAGATGTGGGGAAGTCCTGACGGTTATGAAAAATGTTTTGGAAAGCTGAATTTCTTTATTTTTTCTTTTTCTTTTTCTGCTCTGTTGCTTTTGTCGCTTATCTGATTGTATACTGGTATCTGGAAAAAGCAATAAAAAATATTATTTAAAATATATATATATATATATGCAACAACAGTGGCAAGAGTATTGTTAGCCCAGAAATGGAAGCAAGAAGAAATTCTGAGGAAAGAAGAATGGCAGACCAAATTAATGGACTATGCAGAATTGGACAAAATGACAGGAAGAATTGAAAACCTGTGGGACCAGAGATTTACAGAAGATTGGAAGAAGTATATGAACAATTTGAAGAGCAACTATAACCAACAAATTACGCTAGTAGGACTAGAAGAAGTTTTGTAAGGAGAAAAATGCGAAGTGTTACAAAGTAGAAAAGATAGAGATATTGGTTATGAGTTTGAAATGTAATAGGGAAAATGAGAAATGCATACTAAGAGATTAGATTGGAAAATTTTCAGACAGGACTGCTAGAAGTCAAAAAAAATGAATAAGATGTAAAAGTATGTTTAATTACTGTTGAAAATGATATGTTAAAAAACTAATAAAAATTTATTAAAAAAAGAAAAAGAAAGAAATTTTAGGCTCCCCCCCCCCGCCCCCCGTCTTTTGCAACGAATGAAGTCGTATCTCAGGTTCAAACCTTAAAGTCTTGACAGTTGGTTTTGTTCCACAGTTTGTGATCTCATCTCTTCTAGCACGTGCCTGTACTTTAGCCCAATTAAGCTCTAATTAACAAGAGAACCTCTGCTTCTTAATGGCCTCTCTGCCCCCCAAATTCCATTCTCTGGGGGGAATTTGGAAGGACTGATGCCCAAACCAGATAAAATGACAATAGTAATTTTAACAATCACTGTTTTTGCAATGTACCGCAGCGAGAAAGAGCATTATAGGGGCTAAAACGTAAGCACTGATGCACTTAAGGCTCTGTTTGTACAAGGCAAAATCTCTCCGGCACAATTCCTTATTGTTCCATTATTCCTTTGTTCCAGATGCTCAGACTGGCAGCCGCCCCAATAACAAATGACTTCCAAGAATCCTGAATGTGCCTATCAGCCAAAGGTGTGCACAGACCCTGGGGGTCTCTGGCGGAGCTAGCTGCTCGGGGGCCGGAGCGTTGGGGCTGGAGTGAGCCGCCCATGGCGGACATTTGGTGCCCCCCCAACTCCCAAGCCTCCCCTGAGCTGTCAAAATGAAGGGGGAAGTTTAGTGACCTTACGCTGCTTTCAACCTGCTCTTATCCTATGAGCATTTGTCAATAGATGTCTTTATTTGCTTACTGGATCTAAAATTAATTGGGGGGGGGAGTGATATTGGATGAGCAGTAGGAAAACGGTATCTAGAGCAGTGGTTCCCAACCTCTTTTTTGGCCATGCCCCACCTAAGCATCTTTAAAATCTTGATGCCCCCACCCCCGACATATACCGGTAATTCTTATTATTCAAAAAGTGAACTCTATTCAAGTGGAGGAAGCCTAAAAGGCCATTAACTTGGTCTAACTCATCTTCGAATTGCGCCCCCCCAAAAAAATATTCAAATTACCCCACATTGGGAACCACAGATCCAGAATAACGTTGTGAGGAAGCAATTAGCTGGGACATGAAAAGATATGGAAGGGACTAGCTTTCGCAGATTGCATTGCAAGAAAAACACAATGGGCAACATATTCCATTCTACTCCCCCCCCCCCCATTCACCAATACACACAAAGATGGAGTATCCCTTGAGGACTTCCTTCCTAGGCAGCCTTGCCTTTGGGCTCAATCTGGGTCCTGTTTGACTCCACTTTGAACGTGTCCTGCTCACCTTCCTCTCTGCCAGGCACTTCTGACTCTTTAATAAGCTGGGATGTTTCTCTGTCACTGTTATGTACTGAGTTGAATAGGATCCAAACTGCAGCAGTCTGATTGGTCCTAGAACAATAGGATCCAAAATGCAGCAGTCTGATTGGTCCTAGAACAATGCAGCAGTATGATTGGTTGGCAGGAACCACCCAATCCTGCTCCAGATAGAAGTGAATCCACAACCTGATTGGCTTACAGTAGAATTCCGGAATTAGCCAATCATGTGCAGCCCATTGTGTAAATAATGTATATAAAGCAGATACTGTGAGGGGACTTTCATTCATTCCTCCTCACCACTATGAGCTGAATAAGGAGCATGAAATCACTTTGCGACTCTGAGTATATTTCAGTCACTGTTATGGCTGACATCATCATGCTATTGGGCTGCTTCGCTTAACTGGAAAGGGGCTGGGGGCTGGAAGATGGAAGGCAATGACAGCATCCCAGGCCAGCCAACTTTGGCTTAAAAACCTCCAATGAAGGAGAGAGAGAGTCTGTTCTACTGTCAAACAACTCTTACTGTCAGAAAGTCCTTCCTAATGCTTAGTTGAAACCCCCTTTCTTTTGACTTCATCCCATTGGTGTGGGTCCTCCCCTCTCCTTTTTCTTGACGCAGAAAGAGGGCTTGGGATGACTTTGTATATTTGACTTGGCTGGGAATCTGAGTCTCTGTGAAATGGGTGTCTTTGCTCTGGGGTGGCATGAAGAGGACGCCTCGCTACCCTATGGAAATGGGGTCCAGCCCAGGATGCTGCCTCCAAGGAACAGGACTCCCAGTCTGAAAGGCCAGGCTCCATGTGGTTAAAAAGGTAAAGGGACCTCTGACCATTAGGTCCAGTCGTGACTGACTCTGGGGTTGCGGCGCTCATCTCGCTTTATTGGCCGAGGGAGCCGGCGTACAGCTTCCGGGTCATGTTGCCAGCATGACTAAGCCGCTTCTGGTGAACCAGAGCAGTGCATGGAAACGCCGTTTACTTTCCCGCCGGAGCGGTACCTATTTATTTACTTGCACTGCGTGCTTTCGAACTGCTAGGTGGGCAGAAGGTGGGAGCAAGCAACAGGAGCTCACCCCATGGCGGGAATTTGAACCTTCTGATCGGCAAGTCCTGGGCTCTGTGGTTTAACCCACAGCACCACCTGCGTCCCTCCATGTGGTTAGGACTCCTCATATTCACACTGCTCCCACCTGAGTCTTCCACCTGGACTCTGTGTGGAACAGGAATCAGCTCTTGGCTGCTGAACAACCAGAGGAAGAGGCCCCAGGAGTTCTGGTCACCCTCCCTGCCCATCACTGCATGGGGGTCCTGCACATTCACCTGGTGCCATCCTGTGTCCTGCTCCTTTCAAAAGAGGAAGGTGGGCACAAAAGCAGCAACGCACTCCAGGAGAGAGACCACAAAGGACCTGGGTCCCAGAGGCAACACTTAAGACACAGCAAGCCCTGCTTCGTTAATCAAATGTTTGGGGACTAGGGATGGAAGTCAAGAGAGGGGTGCATTATTCGACCTACAAGATCCTGTTACACCCAGCCTGCTTTAAATCAATGGCCTTAATTCTCCTGCTTCTACCCCCCAACGGACCTTTGCCCTTCACCCAGTGCATTTCCTCTCCTAACTCTGCCCCATTGCGAAGCTGCCCTTCCCTGGCTGTATGTGTGCTCTGTTGGGTTTCCACAGCCCTCAGCCAGAGGCTCTTCCTCCCTCCCTCCTGCCAACACCCTTTTGGAAAGATATAAGCAAGCAAGACGCAAGAACAAGACACTCTGGTATGCAGGCACAGGGATCATTTTATTGCAGGCAGGGAAGGAAGCTGGATCGGGCCCATTGGGTCAAGAGGGAGCTGGGTTTATTGTTGCCTTCACTCCTTGGGTGCTGGGTTCACCTCTTCAAAACTGTAGAAGTTGCAGGGATTTCAGGCTGTGCATCACTGCCATCACTTTGCTGCGGGAGTAAAAGAGTGTTCAGGCATCCAAGAACCCTAGAGAGATTGGTGCTCATCACCCTAACTAAGCAGACAAGGGTTTCCCTTACCTGGAGATGCCCAGATGGAGCCTGGGACCAAGGTGCTCATTGACAGAGCCCCATCCCCTTGTTCCCATGTCATGATTATGGACCATCTCTTAGCTGTCAGTTCACAGGCAACAGACAGACTTCCTCTGCATGCGACTTCAGGCAGTGCAGGGACACGCTCCAAGAGAGAGACCTCAAAGGACCTGGATCCGAAAAGTAACACATGAGACACACACATTTTGCCCACCAAACCCTGCTTGGTGAGGTGGTCAGATATTTGGGAAGTAGGGACCATAGAACTCAAGAGGGGTGGATTTGCCCTTCACCCAGTGCCTTTCCCCTCCTAACTCTGCCCCATTGCGAAGCCGCCCTTCTCTGGCTGTATGTGTGATCCGTTGGGTCTCAGCCAGAGGCTCTTCCTCCCTTCCTCCTGCCAACACCCTTTTGGAAAGATATAAGCAAGCAAGACTCAAGAACAAGACACTCTGGTATGCAGGCACAGGGATCATTTTATTGCAATCAGGGAAGGAAGCTGGATCGGGCCCATTGGGTCAAGAGGGAGCTGGGTTTATCGTTGCCTTCACTCCTTGGGTGCTGGGTTCACCTCTCCATAACTGTAGAAGTTGCAGGGATTTCAGGCTGTGCATCACTGTCATCACTTTGCTGCAGGAATAAAAGAGTGTTCAGGCACCCAGGGAAATGTGTGATGTGAAACACAAGAGCAGTCAAGTACAACATTCCTAGAGTGAACATGTTTACACATGGGGAGGAATGTTTGTCCAGCTAGCAGGTAAACTTCCTGTTTCCTTCTGGGCTGGGACAGACTTCCTCTGCATGTGACTAGAGGGGGGCGTGGCCTCACCTGTGCAGGTAGTACAGGGCAGGGCTGCCATCTCTCTCTTTTTGACTACATGCATCGAAGAAGCAACATCTGCTTAGCCAAAGATGCTCTCTTCCAAGAGAGGACAAAGGGACTGTCTTCTTATTAGATAGTTTCCAGGTGTATGTTACTTTTCTAAGCTAAGTATGCCTTCTGGGATCCGATTGTGAACAGAATGATGTGTGAGTAAACCTTTTTATGCTTTTATAGAAGACTGTGTCTTATCTTTTATGAGGGAAAAAGGGGGAAATAGCAGAACAGTTATTATAGAGGCTTTAGCGAGCCTGAGCAAACGCATCCGCTGCAAGTTTAAAAAGGGGGATGTTACTCTGCTAAATTGTGAACTTGTTAACACAGGTTGGAAAGGCTATAATCAGACAATATATCCTCTCCTGCATCCCTGAACATTCCCACAGCACACACTTCCAGCAGGCAGATTTTTTGTGATTGGTGTGGTCGTTGTCATGAAAATATGCCCGCTGATCATGCAACATTCCCACAAGAATCAGAGAACTGCTAAGTGGGAAGGGCCCCCCCAAGGTCATCTAGGGCACTCTTTGCAATGCAGATTCCCACACCTCGATTCGGGGGGCATCGTCCAGGCTTCTCTGCAAAAGAGCAAAGCCCTCACTGACTCTTGGGCTCCCTTTCCAACCTGAAAGTTCTAGTCAACTGATGGTCTGGGCAGCAGACAAAGCCTGTCCATCATGTGTTGTGGTGGCCTTCTCCTCCTTGTGGGGCTCCTTGCCTCAACTGCCTCCTGCCTCCAGCCAGAATCCAGGTAGGCACTTCTGAGTATAGAGATTCTGCAATTCTTCATAAGTCACAATGGCTTTGGTTCACGAAGAAGAGGAGCTTCCTATCCCACCCCACCCTCCACAGAATAAATGGTCTCACCTCTGACAGGATTGACACAAGCTCGTGGGCAACTCCCGCAGCACTTCTTCGCTCCAGGGCATGACCAGTCATCCTCACATTTCACCACGCAGGGTCTGGCCATACCTGGCCGAGCCCCAGGACATTGCCCAGGCTTCTCTGCAACAGAGCAGAATTCCAAGGTTGAGAGATGTCTTTGGCCAGAGAGGCTCTCTCTCTTCATGTGGGATAGGGCTCCTTTGCATCCAGTAGCCAGAGGAGCCCAGGATTCCTAAGGTGGCCTCTGTTCTGCTCAGGGGTCTGAGGTGTCACACAAAACTAGACTTCCCAATGACACCCCACCCCTGCTGTAGGGTGGTCCCTGCACTCTCAGCAGCTCAGGAGCAGAACAAGTCCTGTCTTTCGGAGCAGCAGGAAAGAAAATTGCTCCATCTTCCATGTGGTGGCCCTCCAAGTATTCAAAGATAGCTCTCCTACTTACTCTTAGTCGTCTCTTCTCCAGGCTAAGCAGACCCAATAAAAAACAATAAATCAGCAGCAGCAGCAGCATCTGCCTAATTGTGCTGTGTCCTCACACCAGGGGCTCAGCCTCTTACCTGGATTTATGCAGACCATGGAGCACATGCTTGAGCAGCATTTCTTGGGAAAAGGACAATTATAATCTTTAAGACATTGCTTTATGCAAGGTGGCTTCACTACTGCAGGAAAGAAAGGGCAGCTTCCAGGCCTTTTTGCAAGACAGAACAATATTATGGCTCAGAGACATCTTTTCAAAGGAGGGCAACAGTGGTGTAGAATTAGTTGTGGCTTTTTGCATCCCAGCAACCAAAGATTGTGTATTTCTAGGAGGAGCAAAGCTCAGATGAAGAGGCTCCAGGTTTTACCCTCCCTCCCTCCCAGCAGAGGGATGGACATCTGGGCTGAAGCTGGATCAGCCTTTGCTGGGGCTGGCTAAGTTTCCCCACTGTGGCCACTCCTATCCCTTGGTGTTCTTTCCAGCTATGAAGTGGGCACCAGAGATTTCCTTCCTGCATCTGCTTCACCTTTAAAGCCCTATTCGGCCTAGAACCCACGTACCTATGGGACCGCATCTCCTGGTCTGCCCCGCGGAGGACCTTAAGGTCCACAAATAAGAACACTTTGGAGGTTCCAAGCCTCAAGGAGGTTAGATTGGTTTTAACTAGGGCCAGGGCCTTTTCAGCACTGGCCCCGATGTGGTGGAATGCTCTGTCCCAAGAGACCAGGGCCCTGCGGGACTTGACATCTTTCCACAGGGCCTGCAAGGGCCTGTTCCGCCTGGCCTTTGGTTTGGACTCGGTCTGATGAGATGAGGGCTACACTTGTCCCTTTGGGTATTTCTCCGGAGCGCTTGAAAGCCTTTGTGCCAGAAGCACAGTGAAGTCCCAGGGAATTGATAAAGCTAAGAATCTTAACAGTTGCTGAAGGGCTGGATTCTGACCTCTCAGTTCTTGCTGAGCTCCTCGGTAAAGAGCGGAGAAGCTCACATGTCCCAGCTCTTTCCCATACACCCCACCTCCCTCTAATATAGGGGACATCCTACTGAAGGCGAGACTGTTGCACCCCAAGACCCCAGTCTGCTTCTGAGGGGAAATGACTTCTTACCTTTTAGTGGAGTTTGGCAAGTGTGGCCACAGTTGTTGCTGCAGCACTTCTTCTTTCCAGGACATGAATCATCTCCAGAACATTCCTCCACACATATTTCAACGCCTTCTTGTGGGGGGCAGTATCCTGGCTTCCCTGGAACAGAACAACCACATGACTGCCCGGCAGTGGAGTGGGGGTCTTTTAAGTCAGCCCACTGGGCTCCAGGCTCCCTTATAGATTGGAATTGGAAGAGATCCCCAAGTCCAAGCCTTGGCAATGTAGGAACCACACCTCAAGAACGTCTTGGAGACATCTGCTTTACTCTTGGGCTGCAGCTTAAGGGCTGTGGGTGGGTATTGGAGAGGCATCTCCATCCCTTCCCCCTCCTCCCCAGCTGTCATTCACAGAATCCTAGAACTGTAGATGTGATGGCCTGGGATTCAGACTCGGATGCTGAACCTGAGGGATCCCAGCCTGCACAGGATTCCCCGCCTCCAGAACCAGCTGAGCCGGGGCTGGGGCCTGAGCCTGAAGGGTCCTCACCTGTGCTGGATTCTCAGGTGCAGGCACCAGCTGAGTCTGCTCTGGCTCCTGAGGTGATGGAGGACCCATTGCTCCACTCTCAGCCCTGTCAGAGGAATCTGAGGTTGCCTCTGGGTCTGGGAACCCTCCAGCCTCTCCTGAGCTGCAGAGGCTCAGGGCAGAGAGGCTGAGGGAACTAAGTTCCCACAGGAGGAGTGCTCACCTCCAGGTCAGGAGAGGTGAGTCACCTGTGGACCGGGGCTGCCCTATGCCTCGGGACAGATAAAAGCCGGCCAGCCCCAGTCCCAGGTTGCGGGAGCAACATTGTTGGTTGCTAGTTCCTGCCTGAACCCTGTCCTGCTTTCCTGCCTGAGCTCCTGACCCACCCTGGCTCCCTGCTTGCATGTCTGTTTCTGACTTCCCCCGACTCCCTGCCCTGCACCCAGCTCCAGCTACTACGGACTGCCTCCATGTTGCACCTTTGACCCCGGACCGGACTTGGACCTTGCCTCTCGGGTAACCCATGGGACCAGCACAGTAGAGTTGGAAGGGACCCCCAAGGGGCATCTAGTCCAACTGCCTCCAGTGCAGAAATCAGAACTAACGAATCCCTGAAAGATGTCTTCTGCTAAAAAGCCTCCAGTTTCTATGATGAATTTTGGAAGAGTTCCCTGCACAATTTAGTGCTAGCCTACAAAAGCAAGCCCAGCTGTGGGATTGTAAAGCCACTGGTGGAGGAGAAGGCAGAGGCTTGAGAAAGGGCTTTGAGTGGAAAGTGTCCTTTCCCCAACCTGGGCACCCATTGAGGAGCTCACCAAACCTGCCATCCCAGAAATTGGGTGTGGAGGGGGTAAAAGGTACAGGTAAAGGGGCCCCTGACCATTAGGTCCATTTGTGACCGACTCTTGGGTTGCGGCGCTCATCTCGCTTTATTGGCCAAGGGAGCTGGCATAAAGCTTCCGGGTCATGTGGCCAGCAGGACTAAGCTGCTTCTGGCGAACCAGAGCAGCGCATGGAAACGCCGTTTACCTTCCCACCAGAGCAGTACCTATTTATCTACTTGCACTTTTACGTGCTTTCAAACTGCTGGGTTGGCAGGAGCAGGGACTGAGCAACGGGAGCTCACCCCGTCGTGGGGATTCGAACCGCTGTCCTTCTGATCGGCAAGTCCTAGACTCTGTGGTTTAACCCACAGTGCCACCCGTGTCTCATGGATGGGGTAGCTGCCTGCTGAATGGGACACAGGTGTTGGAAGCCTCCATCCAACCTTGATGCCTGCTTCCTCTCATTTCAACAGAGCTCTATGGTTTGTTGCAGCTGATGTCAATCAAAACAAGAGCCATAAAGTGGGGGGGGGAGGGTCCATGGTAGAGCCCCCTTAAACGGTCCCAGACAGATGGCCCTCCATGGCTCAGAAATGCCTATTCCTCTGGAGGATCTGAACTCTGCACACAGAGCAGCAGCAGAAGAAGAAAAGACGTGTAGAGAGAGCCTTGCTCAGGTAGAAAGGGCTCCATCTTTCAGGCAGGGTCCAAAGGGGGTCACATACCTTGGCCAGAGGCAGAGGGCACCACGGCACAGAGAGAGAGGAGCCGTGGTTTTGGTTTCTCTCTGGCTTGCTCTTGCTACTGGGCAAGCCCTGCTTTTAACCTCCTTGCAGATATTACAGTCTAAGTAATTATCACAACTTTTAATGTTTTTCATCCCCCCACACAACCCCAATGTTTTGTTCAGCACCTTAAAGCTAGCATGAGCCAGACGCCTGTGCAGGAGATGAATACACATATCATGGGTTGGGACATTTTGCACATTCGCAACCTTAGACTCACACTGCAGTACATACATATTAGTTCTAAGGTTAGCATTTGCCAACCCTGCCCCATTGTGTTTTATCTGGCACTGATCTCCCATAAAGTTTACTTCAAAGCCTGCTTTTGCCAAGTCAGGAATGCTCGGGAGATTGTTTTGCAAACTAGGCACACACAACACATTCCTGAATGTGTGTCCCAATTGTGGGAACACAACCTCCCCCTCACAAACCACATTAGCTTTCTGGCCCGTAGCAAGACTTACATGTTTTTTGTTTGAAGCCCTAGCATCAGTTAGCAATCCTTTTCTTTTACAAAAGGTTTGAGAAGCTCCACCGTCCAGAACCCACAGCTCTTCATTTTCTTGACCATCTGCAGACACCCAAGCGGTAGACTCTCTCTGCTGCCTCCTGTGCTTCTGCTGTTTTTGTTGTTTTCTCGGGCAGTCCTGCAGCAGATGTCCACTGGACTTGCAGCAAAAACACCTTTTTACTTTGTTGACCACCGGCTAGTCTGCAGCAGCTCCTCCTGGCTGTTTCTCCGGCTCCCGACACCTCTGCTCTTCCCAGCTGTTGTTCCCTCTGGGATGCTCCAACAGCTGGGCTGAGGTCATCTTTCGCTATGCACGCCTGTCCTCCTCTGCATACAACCGTCCGGTCATGTATTCCAGAGTCAGCTTATCAGTCTCTACAGACTCGAGGGAATTGACCGGCATATCATAGCTGTCATCAAGGGAACTCAGGACTATAAAGACTTTGTCCTCTTCCCCCACAGGCCTCCCTCTTAAGGCTAGCTCCTGGAAACAGCCTGTTAGGAATTTTAGGTGGTTCACCAGGGAGTCCCCTGGTTTCTTCCGACACCGGTACAGTCTCCTGGTCAATGTTATCAGTGAGCCAGCTGTCTCTCGCAGATGGACAGCCTTGAGCACATTCCACGCCTCACTTGCCGTCACCTTATCAGCTACGTAGACTAGCTGGCTGTCGTCCACTCCAAGGATGATCGTAGCCAAAGCTTTCTCATCCTTTTCTAGCTGGGCCTCTGCTAGTGCCAGCTTTTCATCGTCGTCCTCATCCTCCTCAGGGGGCTGCGGTGTAGTTTCCACCACCTTCCACAGGCCCTCACGCTTGAGGAAGTGTTGCATGCGGACCGACCAGATGCTGTAGTTCGTGGCTGTCAGCTTCTCCAGCAACACGCCAGTTCTGGACTGCTCCATCCCTGCAGCTCACCTCCAGCACCCACGGCTAGATAACTGCCACCTGTACTCTTGTGCAGCGGAAGCGTGCTGGGCCCATAACCCTGTCGCGGATTCCTCGCGGCCCTTTTTAGCGAAACGCTCAGAGTCCCAGGTTTCTTTTCAGTGCAGTCTTTTTAATGTGAGCTATATACAAGTATTTACAAAAAACGGTCCATACAGAGTACCTGTTCCTTAAGGCAAACGAATACTCTCCACCACAGCATCACCACACCACAGCACAACCACCACCATTACTGTTGAACAGGCTTTCCTTCTTAAAACAGGTGATAGCCAATCACATTAATCACACTCCTGCTGAGTCACTCTGACCCAGCACTTCACAGAGTATTGCATCATCCTGTTGAAGCCTGCAGACTTACTCAGTATCCTGCGAATCCCAACACAGAGACAGAGTCTTCTATTCTAGAAGCTTTATTTACAAGCAGAACATTACACCGTCCGAACTTTTAGACATCTTTCTCCTAGCTCAAACACACTCTGACTCCTTCCTCAAACAGGCTCCGACTGAAAACAAAAGCAGACTCACAGAACAAAGGAACTGTGACGTGACATCCTGACTTCCCGTAGAAGTCCCTCCCTCACACACGAAGCACCGGAAGGTTAACTCTTTAACCACCAAACTCTATTTTTTAAAAAAGATATTTATTAAGGTTTTCAAAGTATTACAAAATAGAAAAAGAAAAAAGAAAAATACAAAATAAAAACAGTTAAAAACAATTCAATCTTTCCATAACCTATCTTTCATTTGCTTATTTCCCGGACCTCCTCCCGCCTCCCTCTTCTGTATTCCAGTTCAGTTTGTTGGTTCAGCGAATCCCTCCCCTCTTTGATTATCCTGATCTTCAATCTTAAAATATTTTAGCATTGGATTTTTACCTATTAATAGTTCATTTTCTCATATTCCCTTATAACATTACAGCTATAAACCACTTAGTTTCTATCCAACATCATTCTAAAATTCATAAATTTTACAATATTTCTGCAAATAGTCTTTAAACTTTTTCCAATCTTCTTCCACCGACTCTTCTCCCTGGTCTCGGATTCTGCCAGTCATTTCTGCCAATTCCATATAGTCCATCACTTTCATCTGCCATTCTTCCAGGGTGGGTAGATCTTTTGTCTTCCAATACTTCGCTATAAGTATTCTTGCTGCTGTTGTGGCATACATAAAGAAAGTTCTATCCTTCTTTGGCACCAATTGGCCGACTATGCCCAGGAGGAAGGCCTCTGGTTTCTTCAAGAAGGTATATTTAAATACCTTTTTCATTTCATTATATATCATCTCCCAGAAAGCCTTAATCCTTGGGCACGTCCACCAAAGGTGAAAGAATGTACCTTCAGTTTCTTTACATTTCCAATATTTATTATCGGGCAAGTGATAGATTTCATACCTGTGGTCCATAACTGTTCCCAGTCAGCCATCATTATGCTATGTCCAACATCTTGTGCCCATTTAATCATGGCTGATTTTACCATTTCATCCTGAGTGTTCCATTTCAACAGCAAATTATACATTCTTGACAAATTCTTGATTTTTGGATCTAACAATTCTGTTTCCAATTTTGATTTTCCCACCTGGAAACCAATTTTTTTGTCCAAATTGCATGCCTCCATTATTTGGTAATAATGGAGCCAATCTCGCACTTTGTTTTTCAATTTTTCAAAGCTCTGCAATTTTATTCTGTCTCCATCTTGTTCCAGAATTTCCCAATATTTCGGCCATTTGGCCTCCATATTGAGTTTTTTCTGTGCCTTCGTTTCCATTGGTGACAACCATCTTGGGGTTTTCTTTTCTAACAAATTCTTATATCTTATCCAAACATTAAGCAATACTTTTCTAACAATATGATTTTTAAACGCTTTATGTGCTTTTACCTTATTGTACCACAAATATGCATGCCAGCCAAATGCATTATTGAAGCCTTCTAGATCCAACACGTCAGTGTTTTCAAGAAGCAGCCATTCTCTCAGCCAGCAAAAAGCAGCTGATTCATAATAAAGTTTAAGGTCTGGCAGGGCAAATCCACCTCTTTCTTTAGCATCAGTTAATATCTTAAATTTTATTTGAGGCTTCTTGCCCTGCCAAACAAATCTGGAAATATCTTTCTGCCACTTCTTGAAACAATCCATCTTATCCAAAATTTGCAATGTTTGAAACAAAAACAACATCCTTGGCAACACATTCATTTTTATCACAGCAATTTGGCCTAACAATAATAACTTCAAATTTGTCCATATTTCTAAATCCTTTTTCACTTTAATCCAGCATTTTTCATAGTTATCCTTAAATAAATTCACATTTTTAACAGTCATGTTAACCCCTAAATATTTCACTTTCTTAACCAATGTTAGTCCTGTCTCCTCCTGAAACTTCTCTCTCTCATTCACAGTTAAGTTTTTCTCTAAAACCTTAGTTTTCATCTTATTCAACTTAAAACCTGCTACCTGTCCGAATTCTTGAATCAGTTCCAATACCCTTTTAGTACCAGATTCTGGCTCCTGTAAAGTCAATACTAAGTCATCAGCAAGTGCTTTCAATTTGTGCTGTTTAGCTCCCACTTGTATACCTGGGATAAAGGCAATATGTACAGAACAGAAAGCGAAGCTGATAGTAAACAACTATACTACAGAAGACATCAAAATAACCAAGGGTACAAGGCAGGGAAGCCCATTGTCTCCATTATTATTCATTATGGTGCTGGAAGTTTTGCTAAAATCATTAAGGAAAAATGAAGATATAAAAGGGGTGTCTATAGGGAAAAATAAATACAAAGTTAAAGCATTTGCGGATGACTTGGTAATGACGGTAGAAGAACCAGTGGAAAGTGTCAAAAGAATCTTAGAAGAAATAGAGCAATTTGGTCGAGTTGCAGGATTCTATCTCAAAAAAAAAAAGACAAAAATAATTGCTAAAAACATGAATCAAGAATTAATTGAGGAAATACAACAAAGGACAGAGATAGAAGTGGTGAACAAAGTGAAGTATTTAGGAATATGGTTAACCCCCAAGAACATTGATTTGTTTCAAAACAACTATTTACCCATGTGGAATCAAATAAAAAGGGATTTGGAGCTGTGGGGAAGATTGAAACTGTCCTTTTGGGGGAAAATATCTACGATAAAAATGAGTGTGCTACCAAAGATGTTATTCCTTTTCCAATCATTGCCGATAATCAAGGGGGCATCAATTTTTAAAGAATGGCAAAAAATAATTTCAAGGTATATCTGGCAGGGCAAGAAGCCAAGGATTCAGTTTAAGTTATTAACAGATGCGAAAGAAAGAGGTGGCTTCGCCCTGCCAGACTTGAAATTATATTACGAAGCATTATGCCTCTGTTGGATAAAGGAATGGATCAAATTAAAGAATGGAGAGTTGTTAGATTTAGAAGGATTTGATAACAGATTTGGTTGGAATGCATATCTATGGTATGAAAAGAAAAAAATTCACAAAGGTTTCGAAAACCACATCTTTCGAAGATCTAGATAGAAGAACTAGATAGAAGTGAAAAAACGAGGAAAATGAACCAAGGGAAACTTCCAAAATCCTTTAATAACCTTAGAGAAAATTTAGATTTGATTGATATTTGGAGGCATAAAAACCCAATGGAGAAACAATTCACACATTTCTCGGAACCGCATCAAGGTTGGAGCAGAATTGATCAGATTTGGGTCTCAAGGGAACTTTCGTTAAGGATAAGAAGATGTGAAATAGAACCAAGAACACTTTCCGATCATAACCCAATTGTTATGGAATTAAAAAGCGAATCATTAGGACCTTATAGGTGGAGAATGAACGAATACTTATTTGAAAACGAGGAGATTATTGAGAAGGCCAAAAACACCCTGAAAGAATATCTAGATATAAATTGGAATAAAGAAACCAAAATTGATATCGTGTGGGACGCAAGTAAGGCAGTGCTTAGAGGTTTTTTGATCCAACAGAATAAATATAGAAAGAATCTGAGAGAATCAAAGGAAGAGATAGTTAAACAATTAAAAGATTGTGAGATGAAATTAATAACAAACCCAGGGGATGAAAAGACTAAACAAATTTCTAAATTGCTCCAAACACAATACTCAACATTAATAAGTCAAGAAATAGAATGGAAAATAAAGTTAATGAAACAAAAGTATTTTGAATCTGCCAACAAAACGGGGAGACTATTGGCCTGGCAAATAAGAAAAAGGAAAAAACAAAATATGATAAATAAAATTAAATCGGAAGAGCAAATAGAGGACCCAAATGAAATAAAGAGAAAGTTTCTTCAATTTTATGAAACCTTGTATAAAAGAAAGGAGGAGGAAGACATTTTGGAGATAGAGAGGTATATGGAAAAAAGTGAGGGAGAGCAACTTACTGAAGAAGAAAAAGTATACTTGAATAAATTAATAACTGTGGAAGAGGTGAAGGAAGCAATTAAAAAAATGAAACCAGGGAAAGCACCAAGCCCAGACGGTCAAAAATATTATAAAGTATTGGAAGAACATTTGGCCCCGTTTTTACGGGATGTAATTAATAATATTTTAAGAGGAGGGATGATACCAGAATCGTGGAGAGAAGCATACATCACGTTAATACCCAAACCAGATTCAGATAAATTGGATATAAGGAATTATAGGCCTATATCACTGCTTAATAATGATTATAAGATCTTTGCCAAAATAATGGCAAATAGATTAAAGAAATACTTGACTAGAGCTATACATAAAGATCAGGCCGGATTTCTGCCAAATAGGCAGTTAAAGGATAATGTAAGACACATAATAGATATCATTGAATACTTGGACATTAGAATTGATATTCCTGTGGCTTTAATTTTTATAGATGCCGAAAAGGCATTTGACAATGTATCTTGGAGTTTCATGTTAAAATGTATGGAGAGGGCAGGGATAGAAGCGCCCTTCCTAGAAGGTATAAAGGCGATCTATTCAGGCCAAAAGGCCAAGTTAATTATTAATAATAACTTAACTAACTCGTTTAAGATCTCTAAAGGTACAAGACAGGGGTGCCCTCTGTCCCCTCTCCTATTCATCATGGTTTTGGAAGTTATCATGAATAAAATAAGGGGAACACCAGAAATTAGAGGAATTAAAATTGGAGCAAAAGAATATAAATCTAAGGCATATGCTGATGACAGTAATATCTTTAGAAGAACCAATAGCAGGCATGGATAAAGTTTTAGAGTTACTCGAAGAGTTTGGAAAGCTGTCCGGGTTCAAGTTAAACAAAGTCAAAACAAAAATAATAACAAAAAATTTAGCTGAAGATGCAAGAAATCAGTTAGAGCGGCAAACTGGGATTAAGGTAGTGAAAAAGGTGAAATACTTGGGTATTTGGATAACCACAAAAAATATAAACCTAGTAGAAGACAACTATAATAGAACTTGGAGAGAGATCAAAAAAGACCTAGATAGTTGGAGTAGATTAAAACTCTCATGGGCAGGAAGAATGGCTACCATTAAAATGAGTATTCTCCCAAGAATGATTTTCTTATTTCAAAACATCCCAGTGATCAGGGGCACGA
Source organism: Podarcis liolepis (assembly GCF_965112155.1). Classification (NCBI taxonomy): domain Eukaryota; kingdom Metazoa; phylum Chordata; class Lepidosauria; order Squamata; family Lacertidae; genus Podarcis; species Podarcis liolepis. The sequence continues at coordinate 1,732,708 of NC_139559.1, read as the reverse complement.
CAATGTTTAAAGAATGGCAGAGGACCCTGTCCAGATTCATCTGGCAGGGGAAAAGAGCAAGAATCAAATTTAAACTGCTTACAGACCGAAGGGAAAGAGGCGGGTTCGCTGTCCCGAACCTAAAACTATATTATGAGGCCTCGTGCTTGTGTTGGATTAAGGACTGGATAACCCTGGGAAACACGGATTTGCTGGATTTAGAGGGATTTAATGCCAGATTTGGCTGGCATGCGTATCTATGGCAGGATAAAGAAAAGGCGCACAAGGGATTCTCCAACCATGTCATCAGGGGGGCGCTACTGGAAGTATGGAATAGAAATAAAAGGTTGATAGAGGGGGGCACATCTTGGTGGCTATCACCGGTTGACATCTTGACAATCAAAAAACTAAATATGGAAAGCCCAAGATGGACCTATGAAGACCTTCTGGTTAAATCAGATAAGGGATGGAAAATGAGACCACATGAGGAATTAAAAGATAAACTAACGGGGTGGCTTCAATATCACCAAATTAATGCCCTCTGGAGTGAACATAAAAAAGTAGGGATGAAGGAGAAAAAATCTAGATACCAGGTAGAAATAATAGAAGGAAACACCAAAATTTTGTCCAAAATGTATAATCAACTACTAGAGTGGGACACCAAGGAGAAAGAGGTGAAAGAGGTCATGATTAAATGGGCTATAGACCTGGGATACAATTTGGATTATGATAGATGGGAGAAACTTTGGAATAAAGATATGAAATTCACAGCATGTGTTGGACTCCGAGAGAATATGGAAAAGATGATGTATCGTTGGTACATCACTCCAGTGAAACTAGAAAAGATGTACAGAACAGGGGACAAAACCTGCTGGAAATGTAAAAAGAAGGAGGGTGATTTCCACCATATGTGGTGGATGTGTGAAATAGTGAAAAGGTTCTGGGGTCTCATTTACGATGAATTAAAAAAGGTCTTGAAATATAACTTCCCTAAAAAACCTGAAGCCTTTCTTTTAGGAATGGTCGGAGATGAGATTAAGAAGGAAGATCAAACCATGTTTCAATATGCAACGGTAGCAGCCAGAATATTGTTAGCGCAGAATTGGAAAACACCCAACATCCCAACTATCAGAGAATGGCAAATTAAGTTATTCGAGTATATAGAGTTAGCAAAAATGACACAGAAGATCAGGTATCAGAAAAACACCAAATTTATTAATGATTGGAACAAATTCATTACATACATGGAAACAAATTTAGGAAATATTAAAATCACAGTAGGGGTAATATAAAACCAGCGATGTAGAGATAAAAGTGGTAAAAAGACTCTGCAGAAGAAAACATTGGGATACAGCTCAAACCGTGGTGGAGGGAAGTCAGTTCAACAATACAGTATGTATCTAATGTCTTTGTTATGTGACCTTTTGTGCCCTTGTACTTTACTTTATTTCTTTTTTTCTCTTTTTTATCCTTTTTGGTTTGTTTGGGTTTTTTTCTTGTTTGTTGGTGTATATGTCAGAAATAAAATAAAAAGAATTTTCAAAAAAAAGAATTATTATTATTTTTAAAAATAATTTTTCCAACAAATTCTTATACCTCTCCCACACCTCTATCAGTGATCTTCGAAAGATGTGGTTTTCGAAACCTTTGTGAATTTTTTTCTTTTCATACCATAGATATGCATTCCAACCAAATCTGTTATCAAATCCTTCTAAATCTAACAACTCTCCATTCTTTAATTTGATCCATTCCTTTATCCAACAGAGGCATAATGCTTCGTAATATAATTTCAAGTCTGGCAGGGCGAAGCCACCTCTTTCTTTCGCATCTGTTAATAACTTAAACTGAATCCTTGGCTTCTTGCCCTGCCAGATATACCTTGAAATTATTTTTTGCCATTCTTTAAAAATTGATGCCCCCTTGATTATCGGCAATGATTGGAAAAGGAATAACATCTTTGGTAGCACACTCATTTTTATCGTAGATATTTTCCCCCAAAAGGACAGTTTCAATCTTCCCCACAGCTCCAAATCCCTTTTTATTTGATTCCACATGGGTAAATAGTTGTTTTGAAACAAATCAATGTTCTTGGGGGTTAACCATATTCCTAAATACTTCACTTTGTTCACCACTTCTATCTCTGTCCTTTGTTGTATTTCCTCAATTAATTCTTGATTCATGTTTTTAGCAATTATTTTTGTCTTTTTTTTTTTGAGATAGAATCCTGCAACTCGACCAAATTGCTCTATTTCTTCTAAGATTCTTTTGACACTTTCCACTGGTTCTTCTACCGTCATTACCAAGTCATCCGCAAATGCTTTAACTTTGTATTTATTTTTCCCTATAGACACCCCTTTTATATCTTCATTTTTCCTTAATGATTTTAGCAAAACTTCCAGCACCATAATGAATAATAATGGAGACAATGGGCTTCCCTGCCTTGTACCCTTGGTTATTTTGATGTCTTCTGTAGTATAGTTGTTTACTATCAGCTTCGCTTTCTGTTCTGTACATATTGCCTTTATCCCAGGTATACAAGTGGGAGCTAAACAGCACAAATTGAAAGCACTTGCTGATGACTTAGTATTGACTTTACAGGAGCCAGAATCTGGTACTAAAAGGGTATTGGAACTGATTCAAGAATTCGGACAGGTAGCAGGTTTTAAGTTGAATAAGATGAAAACTAAGGTTTTAGAGAAAAACTTAACTGTGAATGAGAGAGAGAAGTTTCAGGAGGAGACAGGACTAACATTGGTTAAGAAAGTGAAATATTTAGGGGTTAACATGACTGTTAAAAATGTGAATTTATTTAAGGATAACTATGAAAAATGCTGGATTAAAGTGAAAAAGGATTTAGAAATATGGACAAATTTGAAGTTATTATTGTTAGGCCAAATTGCTGTGATAAAAATGAATGTGTTGCCAAGGATGTTGTTTTTGTTTCAAACATTGCAAATTTTGGATAAGATGGATTGTTTCAAGAAGTGGCAGAAAGATATTTCCAGATTTGTTTGGCAGGGCAAGAAGCCTCAAATAAAATTTAAGATATTAACTGATGCTAAAGAAAGAGGTGGATTTGCCCTGCCAGACCTTAAACTTTATTATGAATCAGCTGCTTTTTGCTGGCTGAGAGAATGGCTGCTTCTTGAAAACACTGACGTGTTGGATCTAGAAGGCTTCAATAATGCATTTGGCTGGCATGCATATTTGTGGTACAATAAGGTAAAAGCACATAAAGCGTTTAAAAATCATATTGTTAGAAAAGTATTGCTTAATGTTTGGATAAGATATAAGAATTTGTTAGAAAAGAAAACCCCAAGATGGTTGTCACCAATGGAAACGAAGGCACAGAAAAAACTCAATATGGAGGCCAAATGGCCGAAATATTGGGAAATTCTGGAACAAGATGGAGACAGAATAAAATTGCAGAGCTTTGAAAAATTGAAAAACAAAGTGCGAGATTGGCTCCATTATTACCAAATAATGGAGGCATGCAATTTGGACAAAAAAATTGGTTTCCAGGTGGGAAAATCAAAATTGGAAACAGAATTGTTAGATCCAAAAATCAAGAATTTGTCAAGAATGTATAATTTGCTGTTGAAATGGAACACTCAGGATGAAATGGTAAAATCAGCCATGATTAAATGGGCACAAGATGTTGGACATAGCATAATGATGGCTGACTGGGAACAGTTATGGACCACAGGTATGAAATCTATCACTTGCCCGATAATAAATATTGGAAATGTAAAGAAACTGAAGGTACATTCTTTCACCTTTGGTGGACGTGCCCAAGGATTAAGGCTTTCTGGGAGATGATATATAATGAAATGAAAAAGGTATTTAAATATACCTTCTTGAAGAAACCAGAGGCCTTCCTCCTGGGCATAGTCGGCCAATTGGTGCCAAAGAAGGATAGAACTTTCTTTATGTATGCCACAACAGCAGCAAGAATACTTATAGCGAAGTATTGGAAGACAAAAGATCTACCCACCCTGGAAGAATGGCAGATGAAAGTGATGGACTATATGGAATTGGCAGAAATGACTGGCAGAATCCGAGACCAGGGAGAAGAGTCGGTGGAAGAAGATTGGAAAAAGTTTAAAGACTATTTGCAGAAATATTGTAAAATTTATGAATTTTAGAATGATGTTGGATAGAAACTAAGTGGTTTATAGCTGTAATGTTATAAGGGAATATGAGAAAATGAACTATTAATAGGTAAAAATCCAATGCTAAAATATTTTAAGATTGAAGATCAGGATAATCAAAGAGGGGAGGGATTCGCTGAACCAACAAACTGAACTGGAATACAGAAGAGGGAGGCGGGAGGAGGTCCGGGAAATAAGCAAATGAAAGATAGGTTATGGAAAGATTGAATTGTTTTTAACTGTTTTTATTTTGTATTTTTCTTTTTTCTTTTTCTATTTTGTAATACTTTGAAAACCTTAATAAATATCTTTTTTAAAAAATAGAGTTTGGTGGTTAAAGAGTTAACCTTCCGGTGCTTCGTGTGTGAGGGAGGGACTTCTACGGGAAGTCAGGATGTCACGTCACAGTTCCTTTGTTCTGTGAGTCTGCTTTTGTTTTCAGTCGGAGCCTGTTTGAGGAAGGAGTCAGAGTGTGTTTGAGCTAGGAGAAAGATGTCTAAAAGTTCGGACGGTGTAATGTTCTGCTTGTAAATAAAGCTTCTAGAATAGAAGACTCTGTCTCTGTGTTGGGATTCGCAGGATACTGAGTAAGTCTGCAGGCTTCAACAGGATGATGCAATACTCTGTGAAGTGCTGGGTCAGAGTGACTCAGCAGGAGTGTGATTAATGTGATTGGCTATCACCTGTTTTAAGAAGGAAAGCCTGTTCAACAGTAATGGTGGTGGTTGTGCTGTGGTGTGGTGATGCTGTGGTGGAGAGTATTCGTTTGCCTTAAGGAACAGGTACTCTGTATGGACCGTTTTTTGTAAATACTTGTATATAGCTCACATTAAAAAGACTGCACTGAAAAGAAACCTGGGACTCTGAGCGTTTCGCTAAAAAGGGCCGCGAGGAATCCGCGACAGGGTTATGGGCCCAGCACGCTTCCGCTGCACAAGAGTACAGGTGGCAGTTATCTAGCCGTGGGTGCTGGAGGTGAGCTGCAGGGATGGAGCAGTCCAGAACTGGCGTGTTGCTGGAGAAGCTGACAGCCACGAACTACAGCATCTGGTCGGTCCGCATGCAACACTTCCTCAAGCGTGAGGGCCTGTGGAAGGTGGTGGAAACTACACCGCAGCCCCCTGAGGAGGATGAGGACGACGATGAAAAGCTGGCACTAGCAGAGGCCCAGCTAGAAAAGGATGAGAAAGCTTTGGCTACGATCATCCTTGGAGTGGACGACAGCCAGCTAGTCTACGTAGCTGATAAGGTGACGGCAAGTGAGGCGTGGAATGTGCTCAAGGCTGTCCATCTGCGAGAGACAGCTGGCTCACTGATAACATTGACCAGGAGACTGTACCGGTGTCGGAAGAAACCAGGGGACTCCCTGGTGAACCACCTAAAATTCCTAACAGGCTGTTTCCAGGAGCTAGCCTTAAGAGGGAGGCCTGTGGGGGAAGAGGACAAAGTCTTTATAGTCCTGAGTTCCCTTGATGACAGCTATGATATGCCGGTCAATTCCCTCGAGTCTGTAGAGACTGATAAGCTGACTCTGGAATACATGACCGGACGGTTGTATGCAGAGGAGGACAGGCGTGCATAGCGAAAGATGACCTCAGCCCAGCTGTTGGAGCATCCCAGAGGGAACAACAGCTGGGAAGAGCAGAGGTGTCGGGAGCCGGAGAAACAGCCAGGAGGAGCTGCTGCAGACTAGCCGGTGGTCAACAAAGTAAAAAGGTGTTTTTGCTGCAAGTCCAGTGGACATCTGCTGCAGGACTGCCCGAGAAAACAACAAAAACAGCAGAAGCACAGGAGGCAGCAGAGAGAGTCTACCGCTTGGGTGTCTGCAGATGGTCAAGAAAATGAAGAGCTGTGGGTTCTGGACGGTGGAGCTTCTCAAACCTTTTGTAAAAGAAAAGGATTGCTAACTGATGCTAGGGCTTCAAACAAAAAACATGTAAGTCTTGCTACGGGCCAGAAAGCTAATGTGGTTTGTGAGGGGGAGGTTGTGTTCCCACAATTGGGACACACATTCAGGAATGTGTTGTGTGTGCCTAGTTTGCAAAACAATCTCCCGAGCATTCCTGACTTGGCAAAAGCAGGCTTTGAAGTAAACTTTATGGGAGATCAGTGCCAGATAAAACACAATGGGGCAGGGTTGGCAAATGCTAACCTTAGAACTAATATGTATGTACTGCAGTGTGAGTCTAAGGTTGCGAATGTGCAAAATGTCCCAACCCATGATATGTGTATTCATCTCCTGCACAGGCGTCTGGCTCATGCTAGCTTTAAGGTGCTGAACAAAACATTGGGGTTGTGTGGGGGGATGAAAAACATTAAAAGTTGTGATAATTACTTAGACTGTAATATCTGCAAGGAGGTTAAAAGCAGGGCTTGCCCAGTAGCAAGAGCAAGCCAGAGAGAAACCAAAAAACCACTGGAGTTGATTCATGCTGATGTAACTGGTCCTTTTCCACCAAGTGTCTCCCATAACAAGTACTGTTTGATCCTAGTGGATGACTATTCTAGATTTGGCTGGGTCTATCCATTAAAGCAAAAGTCTGACGTTGCCCAAACTTTGAAGTTCTGGGTAAGAAGGTGTCAGGGAACTGCCATCAGAGCTAGAGGCGGAGGGAAGGCTCCAGAGGGATGCCGGAGAGGGTCCCAGTAGGGAGAGGGGCAGCCCATTTGCTGGGGAAGGAAATCAGCGTAACACCAGTGGAGAAGGGGGGCAGATGGGGGAATCAGAGAGGAGGCTCCAAGACTCCTCACCGGAGACCAGCTGAGAGAGTACGGGTACTCCGCTGCCGACACCCTCCCTGCGCAGAAGGCTTCCGCGCAGGGAGACTAAGTGGAGACTAGGCGTCAAATAACTTTTGTGCTGGAAGAAGTTGAAGAAATGCCCACTGACGGATTCTGCCAGCGACTGAGACAGTCACGATGCTAGAGGCTGTTCAGTCAGAAAGGGTTCAACCAGGTAACCTAGCCAGGAGTGGCGGCAACTTATGCACGAGCAACCCCTAAACCCATTACAGAAGGGTAGAAAGGGAACTTGGTGAAAAGGTGTGCTCTATTCAGACAGACAGGGGAGGAGAGTTTATGGCAAGCTCCCTAAGAAACTGGTTGCATCCCCAAGGGATTAAACATAGGCTTACATTTGTGGCGACGCCTCAGGAGAACGGAGTAGCAGAGCGTAGGAGAGGTGTCTTGCAGACACAAATGAAAAGCATTGTTAGCAGATGCAAATCTTCCAATTAAATACTGGGCTGAGAGTATTAAGACCGCGAATTATATTGGGAATCGCTTGTGGTCAAGGGTACTAGATGACATACCCTATAAAATTCTCTATAACAAAAGTCCCAGTTTGCAACATTTGAGAATCTTTGGGACAAAGGCGTGGGTTGACATACTTATAAAGAACTGAAGAAAAGGTGGGAAAAAGGCACAGCAGGAGACTTCCGGTGGAGCGCAATCTTGCCGCAAGTGAGGATTTTGCCGTGAGGGAAATCCCGGGCTATTTCGGAGGAATAGGGGTGCTACAGGGCACGGTGGCCCCCATAAAATACCTCTGGTGGGTGTCCAGAAGGTCAGGCTCCCGGCGGGACCAGAAGCGGTCCGCCCGGCCGTCAGGTGGCTTCCAAAAGAAGCGAAGAGAACGGCGGAGTGGAGCAGTGGGTCGAGGGAAGCCATTATCTACCTCCGAATAGCGAAGCCCCGAGCTTGCAGAGAAAGCGCCTCACTCTCAAATTAAAGAAATCCGGTGTATAAACTGAAAATCTGGGAGCAACAAGGAGAACCCGGAGAGAGAGAAAATCTTCGTGGAGTTCAGCTGACAGCCGAAATCAGCACAGACACAAAGCTATTTGCAGCGCGGAAAAAGGAAAGTGAGTTGCCCTAGCGGATAATGTTTCTTTTCCCGAGACTTCCGGTCGGTGCCAGCGCTTAATGGCGGTCCTAGCTCCGAGCTCCGGAGAAGGACTGCTTCGCAAGTTCGGGTCTTACCCGCTACGGCAAGCGGGGGACCCCTAAAATCCCAGGCGCTGAAGCCTGAGAACAAGGAGACTCGGTGGGCACCTTTGCGCCCCCCGGTACCGTGAAAGAGCCTTTTTAAAGGCTACGGATCGACATCGGGAGTGAGCGCGGTGCTGAGAGTCGCTACCCAGCCTGCGAAGTGAAGCCGCGTCGCCATAAGCGGAGAGCGCCGATTCCTTCCCGAAAAGAAAATCTGGACTGAATCCCCGTGAGTAAGAGCTGAAATATAATCGGGACTTTTCAAATTTTAAAAATTGGGCTAAAAACGGGGGAGATCTAAACAAAGGAAGTCTGCCTCCCCCCGACTGCATGAAAGTGAAAGCAACGGAGCTCTAAACCTGCATCCGTTTAAACCAGCTCTTTGATCAGCTTAACCGGACATTCCGACCCTTTGATCTCCCCTCTAGCTAGCAGGGCAGAGGGGAGGTGAATTTGAGCAATAACTGCAAGATTTGTTGGAAGTAAAAAACCTCTGCTGTCTCACTTATTTGAAAGCATGAAACGGTCTGCCTTCTTAGTACACTGAACTGACTTTTTCCTGTGAAGTGATACTCTGATACAAAGTTTCCACAGTGCCTGGCTACTGTACAATACAACAAGAAGTAGCATAAATAGGGCAACTGTGGCAATTTGAAGCAACAAGCTTTTAGACTTTTGACTGGGTTAATCTCCCTTTTTATATTTTGGACATTTGGGACAGTCTCCTTTGTCTCTATACTTGGAAACTTTGCTCTATGGCCATTTTGATTTGCTCCCTCTAGAGGACAAAGTGAAGCCCGGCACGGCCTAAGACAGTGGAATTTTCCAAGGGAGAATAAATCCCGTGGGAACTGACCTTGACATGAGTGGCACACAAGAAGAGATAGTCACAAGGGCCAAGACCAAGCAACAACAACAACAACAGCTGCAACAGTTACAGGCAAAGAAAAGAGGCTCAATTTCAGGCGCAACAGTTGGATCAACAGGAACAACAGCATCAACAGGACAAGACAAAGGAGCAGCCGTCTCTATGGAAGCTGTGACAGATGCCTTGCTTAAGATAAACCAAACTCTGGAGTCTCTGACAAAACAGACTTCAGAGAATACACTAAAATTAGCAGAAATTTCAGCAAGATTAAACCAGAATACAGAATCTATAAATAAATTGGTGGAGGAAAACGCCACTACGCGTCAAATTGCGGAAGACGCCAAAGCTACTGCGGGAGAGACACAGGAGAAATTAGAGCCGATCGCCAAGAAGGTTTATGAGCATGATGCAACCTTGGCCTTGTGGGAGCTACAGAGGAAAGAGAGAAATTTAAAAATAAGATTGATCCCGGAGAATGAAGGAGACAACCTTGTGGAATACTTGACACAGGAGTTTGTGGATTGTTGGGAACTCCAGGAAGACGAATTCAAAATTACGACTGCCTTTAGATTGGGTAAGAAGCAAAACAGAAAGACTCCGAGAGACTGCTTGATTACACTCAGATCCAAGGAGGAAAGAGACAAAATATTGGGACTACACTTTGAAAAGGCCTTGCAGATTGGAAACTCAGCTGCACAGATCTTTAAAGACATCCCAAAATATTTTCTGGACTTAAGAAACTTCTACAAGGACTTAGCCCTTTTATTAAAGAAAAACGCTATTCGTTTCAGGTGGGAATTCCCACAAGGGCTGTCATTTGACTTTAAGGGAAACAAGGTGAAAATAAAGACAATTCAAGATAAAGACAAATTTTTGGCAAGATACCAGGAGGACTTACAGAAGGGGACTGTTGACGTACTTGCAGAACAGAGGAGAGCATTGGATATCTTGAATCTCTCGTTTGGACAAAAACCACTACCATCAGAAGAAGAGCAACAACTTGGAGCTGTTGGAGGAGCCTTAGAAAAATAACAAGATGGCTCTGCAATTCCTCAGTTGGAATTGTAATGGGCTCAATGGGCCTTTGAAGAGAAGACAAGTATTTCATATATTGAATAGAGAACAATTGGACTTGATATGCTTACAAGAAACTCACATAACCAGAGCCCACAGGAGATTACTTTCAAATAAAAGGCTAGGACAAGAATTTATTTCATCAGACAAGGTTAAGAAGAGAGGAGTTGTAATATATGTGAAGGAGAAATGGGCTCCAAAAATGATATTCAAAGATGAACAAGGGAGATATCTGGCTGTGGAGATACAAGTACAAGGAGAAAAATTCTTAGTTGTTGGAATTTATGCACCAAATGAAGGCAAATCCGACTTCTTTAAGAGACTTCATGAAACTTTGATGGACTATCTGGACTACAATATGATAATTATGGGAGACATGAATGGCGTGGTCTCCACTAATATGGACAAGGCACAAAGACTTACAGTCACCAAGGAAGGGAGACTCCCTAAGACTTTTTTCGAAATGACTGAAAATATGGACTTGATAGATATCTGGAGAACAAGGAACCCTCTGGAGAGAGAGGGAACCTTTTTCTCCCAAGCAATGATGACCTGGACCAGAATCGATCAAATCTGGGTTACTAGTGGAATGGCTCCGAAGATCAAGAAAGTGGAAATCTGCCCAAAAACTTGCTCCGACCATAACGCCGTGAAGATGGAGATGAAACTCACAATAACTGGTCAATTTAGATGGAGAATGAATGACACCCTCTTTCGAGATAAGGAGATTCTCACGAAGGCCCAAAAGACCCTAAAAGACTATTTTGAAATAAATTTGAGGACCGACGTGGAGAAAAGAGTGATCTGGGACGCAAGTAAAGCGGTGATGAGAGGATTTTTGATTCAACAAAACTCAATAAAGAGGAAAAAACAAAATGAGAAAAAAGAGAAGATTCTGGAAATGATAAAGGAAGGAGAGAGGAAATTAAGAACAAAACCAAAGTCTCAGGACATTTTAAGAGAGATTAAATTATACCAAACACAATATATGGAATTGATGAACCAAGAGATTGAATGGAAGATAAGGCAAATGAAACAAAAGACTTTTGAATCAGCAAATAAATGTGGCAAACTTTTGGCATGGCAATTGAAGAAAAGGCAGAAACTAAATACAGTTACAAGCCTAGAGGTGGATGGAAAGAACATATCCAAACCCAATGAAATTAGAAATTGCTTTTTAAGCTATTTTAAAAAACTTTATACCCAAGGCCCGCAAAATGAAGAAGATATAGACAAATTCCTCGGAAAATATGGACTACAAAACATCTCTCATCAAAGTAAGATGGACTTGAACCAGAGAATCTCAGAACAAGAGATAGAGGCTGCCATTCAGAATATGCAACTGGGCAAATCTCCAGGACCAGATGGACTGACTTCCAGATACTACAAATCGCTGAAGGAATGGTTGACTCAACCATTAAGAGAAGTTTGTAACGAGATCCTTGAGGGAAAAAAGGCACCTGAATCGTGGAAAGAGGCATATATTTCACTCATACCAAAGTCAGAGACTGAAAAGACCCAACTCAAGAACTACCGCCCAATATCCCTGCTTAATGTGGATTACAAAATTTTTGCAGACATTTTGGCAAAAAGATTTAAAAGAGTTTTGATGGAGAAGATCCATAAAGACCAAGCAGGCTTTCTCCCTAAAAGACACCTAGCAGATAATGTAAGGAATGTAATAGATATTTTGGAGAAGTTAGAGGTGAATATAAACACCAAGGCAGTATTGATCTTTGTGGATGCGGAGAAGGCCTTTGATAATATCTCTTGGAGTTTTATGAGGAAGAATCTTCATGGGATGGGGGTAGGTCAGGGCTTTGAGAATGGTATGGCTGCAATATACTCTGAACAAAAAGCCAAACTGATTGTAAACAATGTTGTGACTGAGGAACTTAAGATAGAAAAAGGAACACGACAGGGGTGCCCGATTTCCCCATTACTTTTTATTTCAGTTCTGGAGGTGTTGCTGAATATGATAAGAAATGACCAGCAGGTCAAAGGTGTGCAGGTCGGAGCTAAACATTATAAGTTAAGAGCGTTCGCAGATGACCTAGTATTGACTTTGCAAGAGCCAAACACTAGTACGAAAAGGGTTTTAGAAATAATACAACAGTTTGGCCAGGTAGCTGGATTTAAGTTGAACAAGCAAAAAACCAAAGTTTTAGGGAAAAACCTAACAGATATGGAAAAGGAGAAATTTCAAGAGGAAACAGGTTTGACTGTGGTCAAGAAGGTAAAATACCTAGGGGTTTATTTAACATCTAAAAATCAGAATTTGTATAAGGACAACTATGAAAAATGCTGGTCAGAAATCAAGAAAGACTTAGAAATATGGTCAAATTTGAAACTGTCAATGTTAGGCCGAATTGCAGTAATTAAAATGAATGTATTGCCTAGAATGTTATTTTTGTTTCAGACCTTGCAGATTATTGATAAGATGGAATGTTTTAAGAGGTGGCACAAAGATATCTCGAAATTTGTCTGGCAGGGCAAAAAGCCCCGAATTAAATTTAAAATATTGACAGATGTTAAGGAAAGAGGGGGTTTTGCCCTGCCGGACCTAAAATTGTACTATGAGGCAGCAGCTTTTTGCTGGCTCAAAGAATGGATGCTCCTCGAGAACACGGACATCTTGGATCTGGAAGGTTTCAATAACACTTTTGGTTGGCATGCATATCTTTGGTATGGTAAAGTTAACAGTGCCTTTAAAAATCACATTGTCAGAAAAGCATTGTTTAATGTTTGGATAAGATATAAAGATTTATTGGAAAACAAAACCCCTAGATGGGTGTCGCCAGTGGAGGCTAAAGCAGTGAAGAAACTCAATATGGAGGTCGGATGGCCGAAGTATTGGGAAATTTTAGAACAGGATGGAGATAAGTTCAAACTACAAAGTCAGGAGAAATTGAAGCATAAAGTAGAAAATTGGTTCCAATACCGCCAAATAATGGAATTTTTTAAACAGGACAGGAAAGTCGGTTTCCAGGTGGAAAAATCAAAATTAGAAACTGAACTGTTAGAACCCAACACTAAGAATTTATCTAGAATGTACAACTTGTTGTTGAAATGGAACACACAGGATGAAACAGTTAAATCGGCAATGATTAAGTGGGCTCAGGATGTTGGACACAATATTATGTCAGCTGACTGGGAATGGTTATGGAACACCGGTATAAAATTTACGGCATGTAATGCCTTAAAGGAAAATATTATGAAAATGGTATACAGGTGGTACATGACCCCAGTCAAGCTGGCAAAAATCTATCATTTGCCCGATAACAAATGTTGGAAGTGTAAAGAGACTGAAGGTACCTTTTATCACCTTTGGTGGACATGCCCGAAGATTAAGGCCTTCTGGGAAACGATCTATAATGAAATGAAAAAGGTACTTAAATGTACCTTTCCTAAAAAACCAGAGGCCTTTCTCTTGGGCATTGTCGGCCAACTGGTGACAAAGAAAGATAGAGCTTTTTTCATGTATGCCACAACAGCAGCAAGAATACTCATCGCAAAGTATTGGAAGACACAAGATTTACCCACTTTGGAAGAATGGCAGATGAAAGTGATGGACTATATGACACTGGCCGAGATGACAGGCAGAATCCGTGACCAACGAAAAGAGACGGTGGAAGAAGAATGGAGAAAATTTAAAAGCTACCTTAAGGACTACTATAAACTTAATGAATGCTAAAATGTCGTGGTTTTCAGAGACAAAGGGGTACAGGGATATAAGGTTAGACTATAAAAGAGGACTAAGATGATTGAGATTGGAAAGTAACAATTGGGAGTTGCTAGTTGAACTACGGACATTGGGATGCAGAGAGGGGGGGTATGGGGAAGTCCAAGAAAAGAGGTTTATGAAAATATGTTTGAAACTATACGTGTATGTTTGTCATTTTTAATGTTTGTTTGTTTTTCTTAAAAATGTTGCAAAACCAATAAAAATTTTATAAAAAAAAAAAAGATAATGTTTCTTTTCCCCTATATTTAATTAAAAAGTAACTTTTTAAGAAGATATATTATACTGAGGGTAACTGAAGTAAAAGGGGGAAACAGAAGTGACGCTTGATTAAAATCTGAAGTCTTTGATGCAACTGAGGAGGCAAACAGAAGAAGGGAGTACTTTTTTACTTTCACTTTTAAAGAACAAAGGACAGTGAAACGGAAGAGAAGGCTTTGACGCCATTAAAAAACTTTAGGCATAGTAAAACAGGCAGAAGACGCATTTAAGAACAAGTGCATTTTGGTGGGATTGGTTGCTCTAATTCACTTTTACCTGTATTTTTGTGGATCCTTGATATAAAAATATTTAAGAGACGTTAACTAAGTGAAACATCTTTGCAATTTTTTATTTTTTTTATTTTGGAAACTGCGCCACATTAAGACGGATTGAGGACCTCTAGTGGCTGGAATAAGACATTACAACTTGTTTTTCTATTTTATTATAATTTGCCTTTCCTTATTTCTTCATTGATGGATATTGAAAGCTGGATATAAAACTGATCGTAAATTGGATATAGAAGTGTTAAGGATCCATAACCGTGGTGTCCTTGGCTACCTGTGGAAGTGGAATTTGTTTTTTTTTTTTTATAAAATTTTTATTGATTTTACATAAGTTTTTATGACAAACAGACAAACATACACAAAACAAACAAACAAACAGATATAATTTCTTAATGTTCTTTCATAAACTTCTTTTCCTCAGACTCCCCCATACCTCCCCTTTCTGCATCCTCATGTCCAAATCTTATAGCAACTTATAAATGTTTTTTCCTATCCTAATTCATCATAGTCATTTCATAATCCAATCTTGTATTACTGCAACCCTTTCTCTCCATAAGATCTCGACATTCTAAGCTTCATCAAGTTTATAATAGTCCTTAAGATAAGTCTTAAATTTCTTCCAGTCTTCTTCCGCAGTCTCCTTTCCCTGGTCACGAATTCTGCTCGTCATTTCCGCCAATGTCATGTAGTCAATCACTTTCATCTGCCATTCTTCCAAGGTGGGTAGATCTTGTGTCTTCCAATACTTTGCGATCAATATTCTTGCTGCTGTTGTTGCATACATGAAAAAAGTTCTATCCTTTTTTGGCACCAATTGGCCGACGATGCCCAAGAGGAAGGCCTCTGGTTTCTTTAGAAAGGTATATTTAAATACCTTTTTCATTTCATTATATATCATCTCCCAGAAGGCCTTAATCTTCGGGCATGTCCACCAAAGATGATAAAAGGTACCTTCAGTTTCCTTACATTTCCAACATTTGTTATCAGGCAAATGGTAAATTTTTGCTAGCTTAACTGGGGTCATGTACCACCTATAAACCATTTTCATCAGATTTTCCTTTAGAGCACTACATGCCGTAAATTTAATACCAGTGTTCCACAACCTTTCCCAGTCAGCAGACATAATATTATTGATCCAACAGAATAAATATAGAAAGAATCTGAGAGAATCAAAGGAAGAGATAGTTAAACAATTAAAAGATTGTGAGATGAAATTAATAACAAACCCAGGGGATGAAAAGACTAAACAAATTTCTAAATTGCTCCAAACACAATACTCAACATTAATAAGTCAAGAAATAGAATGGAAAATAAAGTTAATGAAACAAAAGTATTTTGAATCTGCCAACAAAACGGGGAGACTATTGGCCTGGCAAATAAGAAAAAGGAAAAAACAAAATATGATAAATAAAATTAAATCGGAAGAGCAAATAGAGGACCCAAATGAAATAAAGAGAAAGTTTCTTCAATTTTATGAAACCTTGTATAAAAGAAAGGAGGAGGAAGACATTTTGGAGATAGAGAGGTATATGGAAAAAAGTGAGGGAGAGCAACTTACTGAAGAAGAAAAAGTATACTTGAATAAATTAATAACTGTGGAAGAGGTGAAGGAAGCAATTAAAAAAATGAAACCAGGGAAAGCACCAAGCCCAGACGGTCAAAAATATTATAAAGTATTGGAAGAACATTTGGCCCCGTTTTTACGGGATGTAATTAATAATATTTTAAGAGGAGGGATGATACCAGAATCGTGGAGAGAAGCATACATCACGTTAATACCCAAACCAGATTCAGATAAATTGGATATAAGGAATTATAGGCCTATATCACTGCTTAATAATGATTATAAGATCTTTGCCAAAATAATGGCAAATAGATTAAAGAAATACTTGACTAGAGCTATACATAAAGATCAGGCCGGATTTCTGCCAAATAGGCAGTTAAAGGATAATGTAAGACACATAATAGATATCATTGAATACTTGGACATTAGAATTGATATTCCTGTGGCTTTAATTTTTATAGATGCCGAAAAGGCATTTGACAATGTATCTTGGAGTTTCATGTTAAAATGTATGGAGAGGGCAGGGATAGAAGCGCCCTTCCTAGAAGGTATAAAGGCGATCTATTCAGGCCAAAAGGCCAAGTTAATTATTAATAATAACTTAACTAACTCGTTTAAGATCTCTAAAGGTACAAGACAGGGGTGCCCTCTGTCCCCTCTCCTATTCATCATGGTTTTGGAAGTTATCATGAATAAAATAAGGGGAACACCAGAAATTAGAGGAATTAAAATTGGAGCAAAAGAATATAAATCTAAGGCATATGCTGATGACAGTAATATCTTTAGAAGAACCAATAGCAGGCATGGATAAAGTTTTAGAGTTACTCGAAGAGTTTGGAAAGCTGTCCGGGTTCAAGTTAAACAAAGTCAAAACAAAAATAATAACAAAAAATTTAGCTGAAGATGCAAGAAATCAGTTAGAGCGGCAAACTGGGATTAAGGTAGTGAAAAAGGTGAAATACTTGGGTATTTGGATAACCACAAAAAATATAAACCTAGTAGAAGACAACTATAATAGAACTTGGAGAGAGATCAAAAAAGACCTAGATAGTTGGAGTAGATTAAAACTCTCATGGGCAGGAAGAATGGCTACCATTAAAATGAGTATTCTCCCAAGAATGATTTTCTTATTTCAAAACATCCCAGTGATCAGGGGCACGACAATGTTTAAAGAATGGCAGAGGACCCTGTCCAGATTCATCTGGCAGGGGAAAAGAGCAAGAATCAAATTTAAACTGCTTACAGACCGAAGGGAAAGAGGCGGGTTCGCTGTCCCGAACCTAAAACTATATTATGAGGCCTCGTGCTTGTGTTGGATTAAGGACTGGATAACCCTGGGAAACACGGATTTGCTGGATTTAGAGGGATTTAATGCCAGATTTGGCTGGCATGCGTATCTATGGCAGGATAAAGAAAAGGCGCACAAGGGATTCTCCAACCATGTCATCAGGGGGGCGCTACTGGAAGTATGGAATAGAAATAAAAGGTTGATAGAGGGGGGCACATCTTGGTGGCTATCACCGGTTGACATCTTGACAATCAAAAAACTAAATATGGAAAGCCCAAGATGGACCTATGAAGACCTTCTGGTTAAATCAGATAAGGGATGGAAAATGAGACCACATGAGGAATTAAAAGATAAACTAACGGGGTGGCTTCAATATCACCAAATTAATGCCCTCTGGAGTGAACATAAAAAAGTAGGGATGAAGGAGAAAAAATCTAGATACCAGGTAGAAATAATAGAAGGAAACACCAAAATTTTGTCCAAAATGTATAATCAACTACTAGAGTGGGACACCAAGGAGAAAGAGGTGAAAGAGGTCATGATTAAATGGGCTATAGACCTGGGATACAATTTGGATTATGATAGATGGGAGAAACTTTGGAATAAAGATATGAAATTCACAGCATGTGTTGGACTCCGAGAGAATATGGAAAAGATGATGTATCGTTGGTACATCACTCCAGTGAAACTAGAAAAGATGTACAGAACAGGGGACAAAACCTGCTGGAAATGTAAAAAGAAGGAGGGTGATTTCCACCATATGTGGTGGATGTGTGAAATAGTGAAAAGGTTCTGGGGTCTCATTTACGATGAATTAAAAAAGGTCTTGAAATATAACTTCCCTAAAAAACCTGAAGCCTTTCTTTTAGGAATGGTCGGAGATGAGATTAAGAAGGAAGATCAAACCATGTTTCAATATGCAACGGTAGCAGCCAGAATATTGTTAGCGCAGAATTGGAAAACACCCAACATCCCAACTATCAGAGAATGGCAAATTAAGTTATTCGAGTATATAGAGTTAGCAAAAATGACACAGAAGATCAGGTATCAGAAAAACACCAAATTTATTAATGATTGGAACAAATTCATTACATACATGGAAACAAATTTAGGAAATATTAAAATCACAGTAGGGGTAATATAAAACCAGCGATGTAGAGATAAAAGTGGTAAAAAGACTCTGCAGAAGAAAACATTGGGATACAGCTCAAACCGTGGTGGAGGGAAGTCAGTTCAACAATACAGTATGTATCTAATGTCTTTGTTATGTGACCTTTTGTGCCCTTGTACTTTACTTTATTTCTTTTTTTCTCTTTTTTATCCTTTTTGGTTTGTTTGGGTTTTTTTCTTGTTTGTTGGTGTATATGTCAGAAATAAAATAAAAAGAATTTTCAAAAAAAAGAATTATTATTATTTTTAAAAATAATTTTTCCAACAAATTCTTATACCTCTCCCACACCTCTATCAGTGATCTTCGAAAGATGTGGTTTTCGAAACCTTTGTGAATTTTTTTCTTTTCATACCATAGATATGCATTCCAACCAAATCTGTTATCAAATCCTTCTAAATCTAACAACTCTCCATTCTTTAATTTGATCCATTCCTTTATCCAACAGAGGCATAATGCTTCGTAATATAATTTCAAGTCTGGCAGGGCGAAGCCACCTCTTTCTTTCGCATCTGTTAATAACTTAAACTGAATCCTTGGCTTCTTGCCCTGCCAGATATACCTTGAAATTATTTTTTGCCATTCTTTAAAAATTGATGCCCCCTTGATTATCGGCAATGATTGGAAAAGGAATAACATCTTTGGTAGCACACTCATTTTTATCGTAGATATTTTCCCCCAAAATAAGCTGGAATAAGACATTACAACTTGTTTTTCTATTTTATTATAATTTGCCTTTCCTTATTTCTTCATTGATGGATATTGAAAGCTGGATATAAAACTGATCGTAAATTGGATATAGAAGTGTTAAGGATCCATAACCGTGGTGTCCTTGGCTACCTGTGGAAGTGGAATTTGGATTATATTTCCTTTTTCTCTTTTTCAATATTTTGCGCTATATATACTTTTCCCGAACTTGGAGGTAAAAAGTTGGGATCAAAATTGGATATAAAATTGGATATTATTTTGGCAAAAAGGACTGGAATGTCTTGTCTTCTTCATCTTTGAGGCGGCTTTTATTTTCCCATTGCTATTCCTTTGGCTTTACCAGTAAGTTTGTAGACTTTGGAAGAAGAGGGAACCAAGCTGAATTGAAAGGTATAATCAACAGAGAAATAAGCCACAAAGAGGATTAGCCTGAGTTGAGGCAAGAAGACGACACTGACCCTGCTCTGCTCTGCTCTGACATTGGGTGTTATATTTAATTTAACAGTTGTTAATTAATTGAAAGGTTATAAATCAGAAAATTGGGTAATTGTATTTATAAATTTCGAGGTATAAAAAGACTGTTTCTATTGGATAAGTACTGTCAGAGCTGCCCAAGGTCCCAGCTCACAAAGGACCAACGCCAGTTCGTCGTTATATACAAAAGTCTTTATTGAAGTTCATTTTCATTTTGACAGCCGCAGCGTGCAGCTCTACGTCTGAAACTCTAGACCGCCGAAGCTCCGTCTGAATCTCCTCCCCCCAGACACCAGTTTAACACTCTAGCCTTGCTCCACCTCTTCCTTTGCTCTCTCCTCCTCTGGCTCCGCCTGTCAGCTGGGGTCTCGCCCTTCCTAGACTCTTCTGACGCTGAATCCCCTGAGTCTTCCCCCTGCCTCCGGCGGGCTTTAGGACCTGGTTCCCAATCCGGGTTTTCTGCTGTCCCGCGCGCCTGTACATTCGAACTTGGTGCGCGCGCCCAGCCGGCAACCTTCCTCCTGACAGTTACACTGCTCCTGTCACTGCTTCCCCCTTCGGGGGGGCTAGCTGGACCCGACCTCCCTTCCATTCCCTCACTCTCCGATGGAGGCGTGGTCCGCCCTGACTCATCTTCTCTCCCTGCTGGAGGAGACACTGGCCCTGCCCCATGGGACTCTTCCCCCCCACTACGTTCTGGTGGGGAAGCTGGTCCTGATTTCCAGCTGCTGCTTTGGGAGCCCCCACTGGCCCCTTGTTTCTGGTGTGTCCCCCCTGGGACCCCCCCTTGCCCTGACCATAGGCACCTCCTTCTGGGAATCTTCTGATTCGCTGGAGAAGCTCATGGAATCTCTCGGGTCACTGCCATACTCCCCTACGCTGCCCTCCGATTCTTCCCCTTCGCTCTCCATTTCCTCTCTCCCCTGTGCCTCTGTTCCTGAGCCCCTGACAAGTACTTTGGATAAATACTGAAGATTATTGTATTACAAAGAGGTATTGATTTTGATATTTACTTTTCAAGGGATCGGGGAACATAAAAGGTGTATTTTGGTGTTTATTAGGCTTATAAGGTTAATTAGAGCATAATGTCGAACCCACCAAAGAGAGGGACGGATGGGGGGACACCAGCAGAAAGAAAAGGGTCCAAACAAGAAACAGATTTTAAAGCAGATATATTAAGAATTTTTGCAGAAATTAAACAAAGTGAAAAAAACCTAGAGTCAAAGCTAGCTAGACAATAAGATTGGCACAGCAGTTGCTATTTCTTGGGTATGAAAGTGGTACGAAAGCCTACAGGTTTGAAGATGATAAAAATCTTTTGAGTTATGGTCGATCAGCCAGCTTTAATGAGCAAAGAAATTGGCCCAAGATACATGCAAACCTGCTGCCAGGAAAAGCTTTACTGCCGAGTGTACCTGATAAGGCAGTTGAAACAAAGCTAAGAATTGGCAGCTCTCCCAAAGAAACTGAAAGGGAGGAGGTAAAGGTTGAGCATTTTTCTCCAGCTGCTAGCATGGAGCGGGGGGGGGGGGGAGAAAGTGCAACAGGGACAGGAGGAGGTAGATCTACGGAGTCAATCCACCCCAAAAGCAGTCCTGAAGGTAGCCCAGGGGGTGAGATTAATAAACCAAGGAGGTCTGCAAGAAGTAATAAAGGTCAACCTCCAGACCGTTATGGGTTCCCAGCCACCATAAACCAGGTTTGTGTAACTGAGCCAGAAAACTTTGAAGAAGTGCAAGAGAAGTGCTAGAGAAAAAGGCGTGGTTAAAGGCAATGTAGGCAGAGTATAACTCTCTGCTAAACAACAATGTGTTTGTACCTACAGAATTGCCTGAAGGTAAAAAGCTCATAAGCTGTAAGTGGGTTTTTAAAGTGAAAAAGCTGGCTGATGGTAGTTGTCAGAGGAAAGCCAGGTTGGTGGCAAGGGGCTTTACACAAAGAAAAATGATACATTACGATGAAGTGTTTGCCCCAACAGCAAAGGCTGAAACAGTAAAATCAGTTTTAGCAATGGTAAGTCTGAGAGGGTTAAAAGTTAATCATTTTGATGTTGCCTCAGCATATTTAAATGCTCCTATTGACGCCGAGGTGTATTTACAGCAAATACCAAGTTATGAGCTGGAAAAAGACAGCATGGTGTTAAAACTGCAAAGGGCACTATACGGGTTGCACCAAAGTGCACGTCTATGGCATGAATGCATAGACACAACTTTGAAAAAGATGGGATTCAAACAAAGCCTGGCTGATTCCTGTTTATATTCAGCAATGGTGCAAGGAAGTGTTTGTTATTTACTTTTGTATGTTGATGATATCTGTCTAATAACAACTTCACAAAAGCAAGTGTCTTGTAGTAGATAGGTAGCCGTGTTGGTCTGCCATAGTCAAAATAAAAAAATTCCTTCCAGTAGCACCTTAAAGACCAACTAAGTTAGTTCTTGGTATGAGCTTTCGTGTGCATGCACACTTCTTCAGATACACTGAAACAGAAGTTGCCAGATCCTTCTATATAGTGAGAAGTCCCTTTTTGTGTAACACTTTTTCGGTGGTAGTTGGTGGTCGGTGTTCTGTTGGGAGGGTGGTTGTTGTTCTCCAGTGGGTTGAGAGGTGTTGTGTTGTGAAGTTGTTGTTTGTTCTGATTTGTCTTGTTGTTGTGTGTGTTGAAAATACTCCTTCAGGTGTAAACGGCGGAAAAATGCTTCCAAGTCCCCGTAGAACTGAATCATGTGTGGGGATTTGGCAGGGCAGAATGACAGTCCACGTGAAAGGACTGGTTCCTCGGCATAAATCTGACATCAAGAATCACAAAACAGAGAAACCAGTAGGAGAACACTTCAATCTCCCAGGACATTCTATACAAGATCTCAAAGTAGCTGTTTTACTACAAAGGAATTTCAGAAACAGACTGGAAAGAGAAGCTGCTGAATTACAACTCATTACCAAACTTAAAACAATGGAAAAACCTGGGCTGAACAAAGACATTGGATTCTTATCTCACTATACATGACTAAACCATTTCTCACCTCCTCACCCCTTGCCTTCTCCTGTAAGACCTATTACAGTCGTTAAGAGTCGTCAACAGGCTCTCCCAGCTATCTGCCTATCTCCCATTCCCACCACCCTTCTGAGTAATACCCCTCCCCACCTTCTCACTATATAGAAGGATCTGGCAACTTCTGTTTCAGTATATCTGAAGAAGTGTGCATGCACACGAAAGCTCATACCAAGAACTAACTTAGTTGGTCTTTAAAGTGCTACTGGAAGGAATTTTTTTATTTTGCAAGTGTCTTGGTTTGTAAACAGCCTAGGTAACAAATACAAACTGAAGTATTTGGGAGAGATTCAGAATTACTTAGGAGTAGAGGTTCAGAGAAATGAAGAGGGCGTCTACTCTCTGAGTCAGAAGGAAAAAATCGAAAGGTTACTGAAGACATATGGAATGGAGAGGGCAAATGAGGTTGACACTCCCATAACTGCCCAGTACAAAAATGAACCAGAAGGGCAAAAATGTGAGAATGCATCTTGACAAGATGGACTGTTTCAAGAGGTGACAGAAGGATATTTCGAAATTTGTCTGGCAGGGCAAAAAGCCCAGAATAAAATTTAAGATTTTAACGGATGCAAAGGAAAGAGGGGGATTTGCCCTGCTGGACTTAAAATTGTATTATGAATCAGCAGCGTTCTGCTGGATGAAAGAGTGGATGCTCCTCGAGAATACAGATATCTTGGACTTAGAAGGTTTTAATAATGTATTTGGATGGCATGCATATTTATGGTATGACAAGGTTAAAGTGCATAAAGTTTTCAAAAATCACATTGTTAGAAAAGCATTATATAATGTCTGGATCAGATATAAAGATTTGATGGAAAACAAAACTCCTAGATGGCTGTCGCCATTGGAGGCTAAAGCTGTGAAAAAACTCAATATGGAGGCCAAATGGCCAAAGTATTGGGAAATTTTGGAACAAGAGGGTGATAAATTGAAACTACAGAGTCATGAGAAATTGAAGACCAAAGTATGAGATTGGCTCCATTATTATCAAATAATGGAGGTTTATAAACAAGACAGGAAAATTGGCTTCCAGGTGGAGAAATCAAAATTAGAAACAGAATTGTTAGAGCCCAATGCTAAGAATTTGTCTATAATGTATAACTTGTTGCTGAAATGGAATACACAAGATGAAACAGTTAAGTCAGCTATGATTAAGTGGGCACAGGACATTGGTCATAACATTATGTTTGCTGACTGGGAACAGTTGTGGACAACCGGTATAAAATTTACGGCATGTAATGCCTTAAGAGAGAATATTATGAAAATGATTTACAGGTGGTACACAGGGAGGGACACAGGGAGGGACACAGAGCTGCCTTCGCCCCCCCCCCTCCGGCTCCTAGGAAGGCGATGCAGGGCTGAGCCACTCAACGTCAGGACTTTCAAGAATAAGTACTTGTAAGATCACTGGATTCTTCCCATACAGAAGCCAGAAGTTCAGGTAGACATCATCATTTCTGTTTCGGAGTGGGGGGAGATTAAATCCTCATAAGCTCTCTAAAATATCTTCAGCCAGATCACGGTAGACATAATGAGTCCTGTTTCGGAGTGGGGGGAGGAAAGTGTTGAGGTGGACAGCACTCAGCTCCTCCCAACTTAAACCCATCACTGTTGCCTGATCAAAGCCAGGTCACCTCACTGGGAGCAGCTGTGGTTTTCCCCAAGTAAAATTAGGTGATGTCCACCCCAGTTACTTGCCCGCCTTCCCACCCTCTCCGTCCCTTCCACCCCTCCCACTTTGCAACTGCCCCCACCGCTGTCGCTTCCCACGGCTGCAGGCACAGCCTCGCGGAGGTGCTTTGACGCGACCCTTTGACCATCGCCAAGTGAGAGCTGGGCCATCAAGAAGGCTGATCGCCGAAGAATGGGTGCTTTTGAATTCTGGTGCTGGAGGAGACTCTTGAGGGTCCCATGGGCTGCAAGAAGATGAAACCTCTCCATTCTGAAGGAAATCAGCCCTGAGTGCTCACTGGAAGGACAGATCCTGAAGCTGAGGCTCCAAGACTTTGGCCACCTCATGAGAAGAGAAGACTCCCTGGAAAAGACCCTGGTGTTGGGAAAAATGGAGGGCACAAGGAGAAGGGAGTGGAAGGCAGTGGAAGACAGGAGTGCCTGGTGTGCTCTGGTCCAGGGGGTCACGAAGAGGCAGACACAACTAAATGACTCAACAACAACAAAGCTCCTTCCTGGAAGTTGCCCGGTGACAGGCAGCCAAAGCGGTGCCTTCAGCCCGGCAGCGGAGGAAGCGGCAAAGGGGCGGGGATGGGGTGGGGGAGGGAGCGGGGGTCAGGCAAGCGAGGTGGCGGTAAGGCGCACCGGCCTGCACTGTCTCAGAGAAAGCTCTGGCTGTGGGGACGTGGTTTCTGTGACAAGGCGCTGGCTCCCCCAACAAGGCGCGCTGTGCGTTTTCTGACCTCCACATTCAAGCTTGGGGATTTTCAACCCTCCCCCTTGCACTGTTCCTCCTGGGCCAGTTCCTCCCCATAACTGCCTTTTTCCTTATTGGAAGTGTTTCTGGTCTGCCCCTCAGGCAACAGTCTGAAAGGTAAAGAATAAAATGCAAGCATGGAGACAAACGCAGCTCCAAAGGAAACCTCCAGCAGCAGCAACAACAGAAACCCAGGTGAGAGAGGGGATGGAGAGGAACCAGGTAAGTGCAGGAGAGGCGGCTTGCGGGGCAACAACAGATCATCCTCTGTTTGGGGCTCTGGGTAGGAGTGCCGCCTCTGAGATGGGCTATGTGTGGGGAGCGGATGGGAGGGGGAATCTCTGATCTAAGGAAGGGGTCAGCAACCTGTGGTCCGCGGGGGTCGTTTAACCGGCCCCCGAGCCACCCCCGAACTGAGCTGCTTGTTCGGCGAGTCCCTGTGCACTGTAATAAACCAGCGCAGCACAGTATGGGGACTCGCTGCTGTGGTGCCGAAAATTGTGCCTATGCATGCGCAGACACCGGAAATCATGCATGCGCGCGCTCACACTCGCTGACAATCTGGCCCACAGAGAGATCTCCGCTGGAGTGAACCAGCCCAGGCGAGGCAGACCTTGCTGACCTCTCCTCTAAGGTGCCCCAGCCTGGATGCTTGGGGGGCGGGGGAAGCCAAAGTTCTGCTTTGTATCATTGCAGGAAGGGACCGCAAAAGACGACCCCCGCTTTCTGGTTTGTGAACTCTCTAGGTCTAATGCACGCTCCTTGAGAGCCCCAGAGAGAGCCCAGCTGTCCTAAGAAGCTTGCAAAGAGGGTCCTGTCAAGGCTATCGACATAGAACGTGGGTCGGCAAGCTAAGGCCCGGGGGCCGAATCTGGCCCAACTGCCTTCTGGATCCAGCCCGCGGGCAGTTCGGGAATCGCTGTGGTGATCGGCGTGGGGATTCTGATCATTCGTGCTTCGTCATTTCCCCCCATCCACACTGCCACGGCGGCGGCTCCTCCCTCCCTCCTCCTGGCTTCTCCCTGCCCTGCCTAGAGGAGGAAGGGGGCTGGGCTTTGTTGAGCTGCGGATGGCTGAGTGCCATTTTATGCAGCCCTTCTCCGGAGCCAGCCCCTTTGCTCCACTCATTGCCCCTCCACCGCCACCGCCGCCCGCCCCTGCCGCTCGCAATGCACAGGTAAGCAGCCACCAGGGCTCGTCCGGTGCTGTGGAGAAGGGAGAGTTGGTGGGGTGGTGGTGGTTTTCTTCAAAAGATAGTCCAGCCCCACAAGATAAAAATTGTTGGAAGTGTAAGGAGAAGGAGGGGAATTTCCTCCATATGTGGTGGACGTGTCCTAGCCTCACCTGTCCTTTACAGAGCCAGCTTCCTCCACCTTCACCTCCTCATTGGCTTGTCGAATCTGCAGCCGCATCCCCCGCTGCAAGTGTACTACAAAGCCGTTGGCTCCATTGCCTGCAAGGAGGAATCCAGTCCAGGGTGAGGGTTGCGCTCTCCAGCCCCCTGCCTACGCCTCCCTTCCTCCTCCACCGAGGCGTAGCCACAAATCAAGTAAATAAATAAAAATACTCAGGAAACTGACCAAACAAGTCACAGGTAGCTCGGTTCTGCCCCCCTAACAAAAGTCCTGCCCCCCCCCCCCCCGAAATCCTGGCCATGCCCATACCTCTATGATGCTCCACACCTCTATGATGGCATCCCGCTCCTCTTTGATGGGCACCTAGCCCAGCACCCTCATGATGGTGCCCAACTGCTTGGTGCTGATGTCTTCACTACCATCAGCATCAAATCATAATCACAAACATCATCATAATCATTTATTACTTATACCCTGCCCATCTGGCTGGGTTTCCCCAGCCACTCTGGGTGCCTTCCAACAGGAGATTAAAAATACATTAAAACATCAGTCATTAAAAGCTTCCTTCAGAGGTCCTTCCACCACCAACTGCAGCACCCTCCACCTTCCTTTGCTCAGAGATGGGTTGAGATTTGCAGGGGCTAGTTTGGTTTTCACCGGAGCCCTGAGGTCCACCAGCTGGAGCCAGCTGCACAGCAGCAGCTCAGGGCAGGGGTGTCTACTTAGAATCCCGTCCGTGAAGAAGGCAGGGCATAAATATCCTAAACTGACTCCCCCCGACTCCATGCCTTCCTGAGTCCTTGCCCCTCCAAGCAATCCCCAAACTTACATAGTAAGGATGGCAGCAGAGCCCAGAGGATGAGCGAGGGACCCATTGCGAAGAAGAAGGAGAACCTGGTGGACCTCACGCTGGAAGGCAGCTCTGAATGGTGCTCAAGGCTCAGATCGG
This sequence comes from Podarcis liolepis, assembly GCF_965112155.1. NCBI lineage: Eukaryota > Metazoa > Chordata > Lepidosauria > Squamata > Lacertidae > Podarcis > Podarcis liolepis. Next base: position 1,705,376 of record NC_139559.1, on the reverse strand, counting down.
CAGCCATATATCCTCCTCCCTCCCCCCTCTCCCCCACCTCTCCTGGGTTGGGCTGGGACAGAAGCCAAGCGGATTTGAGTGTGTGGGTCCAGCTGGCTCCTGGTCCAGATAATTTCCCCGTGATAATCAATCAAAAATAACACAAGAGGCACCTGCTGGATCTAGCCAATGGCCATCTGGTCCAGCGTCCTCTTCTCACAGTGTCCAACCAGGATCTGGGCAGAAGAGCAATACTCTCCCCTGCTGTGTTTTCCAGCCCCTGGTTTCTGAAACGTTGCTGCCTCCAACTGTGCGGATGTTGCTGTTTTATCTGTTTTATCTGATGAATCTGATGAATACCTTTCAACTAAGTTGGCAGCAATCTGGGTGCTTTGTTGCCAGAATCAGGCCATCATTGTCTAACTGAATTAGTGCATCGTTCCAACTTTTCTAGATGAAGGCATTGGTGCGTGTGAGATGCAAGTCAAGGCCCGAATGCGGAGAGGGGGAAATGTCATGCGGGTGTCATGTTGTGGCCGAGGGTGGGGTGTGGCACGTCGGACATTCAAACCATGCCACCTACGTTGCGCCTGCAATCTTGGCTACATGCGGCAGGAGTGCAGGGGGTGGGAAAGGTGATGTGCTGGTCCAGGGGGGAGGTTACCGTGGGGCGAGGTCCAGGACCTGAGTCAAGGGTCGGCAGACAGTCCTCCACGGGCGAAGCGGGGTCTACAGCGAGGAGCCGGGCAAGGACAGGAACTCTGGGGGAACAGGACTGGGTGCTGGCCAAAACAGCTCTTCAACGATGTTGGTCCTGCAACCTGAGACTGGCCTGACTGGCCTTTATCTTCTCTTAGGCCAGTGGCGGTCCCGGCCCCCGGTGACCCGCCTCTCCTGGCCTTAAGGCTAGCACTCCTCCTGGGAGAAACCAGTTCCCTCCGCCTCTCTGCCCTGAGCCTCTGCAGCTCAGGAGAGGCCGGTGGGTTACTGGACCCAGGGGGAGACTCACTTTCCCCTGACAGGGCTGGGAGAGGTGCACCTGTAGGCAATGCGTCCTCAATCGCCTCCGGAGCTAGAGTGGATTCACTTGGTGCCTGCTCCTGAGGATCCGGCACAGGTGCAGGGGCTTCAGAATCAAGGCCCTGCCCCAGCTCAGCTGGCCCTGGAGGAGGGGACTCCTGTGCAGGCTTGGATTCCTCCGGTTCAGCCTCTGAATCCGATTCCCAGGCCATCACAGGTGATGTCGGGGTGGGTGCCTGGAGCAGGTCAGGAATAAGTCATAGTGTCCATGAATTTAACTCTTTATTCAAAGAAGCAAACAACTCAGAAGGCCAGGCCTAGGGAGCACATCTTCCCAATACAGTCATACCTCGGGTTACAGCCGCTTCAGGTTGCGCTTTTTCAGGTTACGGACTGCCGAAACCCAGAAGTACTGGAATGGGTTAATTCTGGGGTTTGGCAGTGGCGCATGTGCAGAAGTGCTAAATCGTGCTTTGCGCATGCGCAGAAGAGCTGAATCGCAACCCGCACATGCACAGACGTGCAGACGAGGGTTGTGAACGCTGCGGGTTGTGAAGGTGCATCCCGCACGGATCACGTTCTCAACCTGAGCATCCACAGTAGGCCTTGCCCCAATGAGGAGGTTCTGAGGACTGAAGGTCCTCAACTTCCTATAGTTGCCTAAGCATAGCTGTCAACGTTTCCTCTTTTTAAGGAAAATTCCCTTATTCCAAATAGGATTCCTTGCAAGAAAAGGGAAAAGCTGACAGCTATGCGCCTAAGCTTGAATGTGGAGATCAGAAAACGCACAGCGCGCCTTGCTGGGGGAGCCAGCGCCTTGTCACAGAAACCACGTCCCCACAGCCAGAGCTTTCTCTGAGACAGTGCGTGCCAGTGCGCCTTACCGCCACCTCGCTTGCCTGGCCCCCGCTCCCTCCCCCCCCACCCCATCCCCGCACCTTTGCCGCTTCCTCCGCTGCAGGGCTAAAGGCACCGCTTTGGCTGCCTGTCACCGGGCAACTTCCAGGAAGGAGCTTTGTTGTTGTTGAGTCGTTTAGTCATTTAGTCATGTCCAACTCTTCGTGACCCCCTGGACCAGAGCATGCCAGGCCCTCCGGTCTTCCACTGCCTCCCACAGTTTGGTCAGACTCATGTTTGTAGCTTCGAGAACACTGTCCCACTATCTCGTCCTCTGTTCTCCTTGTGCATTCCATCTTTCCCAACATCAGGGAGTCTTCTCTTCTCATGAGGTGGCCAAAGTATTGGAGCCTCAGCTTCATGATCTGTCCTTCCAGTGAGCACTCAGGGCACTGATTTCCTTCCGAATGGAGAGGTTTGATCTTCTTGCAGTCCATGGGATTCTCAAGAGTCTCCTCCAGCACCAGAATTCAAAAGCATCCATTCTTCGGCGATCAGCCTTCTTTATGGTCCAGCTCTCACTTCCATACATGACAGTCCTTCTGGATGCCTGCATTTCACGCTTTCTGTAAGGCGTCACATCAACTTGGTAGAATAGAGTGGTACTTTTACTTCCCTTGATCTGGACACTCTACTTCTATTGATGTAGCCTAGAATAGCATTGGCTTTTTTTGCTGCTGCGCCACACTGTGGACTCATGCTAAGCTTGTGGTCCACCAAGACCACTGGATCCTTTTCACATGTACTGCTTGCAAGTCAGGTATCCCCCATCTTATATTCGTGCACCTGTTTCTTCTTGCCTAACTGCAGAACCTGGCACTGGTCCCTATTGAAATTCCTTTGGGCCTCGTTCTCTAATCTGGTTGAATCTTCTTGCAGCCGGGAGAAAGGGAATGCTATTCTAAGCTGCACCAACAGACATCTAGTGTCCTGATAAGGGGAAGTCATAGTCTTGCTCTGTTCTGCCTGGGGGATTCCTTCCCCTGGCTCTCTACCTTTTAACCAAAAAGCACTTCTAACGTCTTTCAACCCCTATCAAGTTTAGAAGACTCTCCCACTGCTTGTGGGCAGGGTTTTCAGTGAACTTTGCCTTAGGAGATTCGGATTCATGTCTCATCTTGAAAGTCCATTTGGGGGAATAGCTAAGCGAATTTCCGCTATGATCAGCACAACAGCTCGCCTTCTGATGATTTAGCTGGGCGATACTTTCTTTTCTTTTCAACATCATGACATATCAGCAGAGAGATGGGGATAGCTCAGTCGGTAGAGCATGTGACCCATGTTGGGCAAAATATTCCTGGGCTGCAAGGGGTTGGACTCCATGACCCTCGTGGCCCCTTCCAACTCTACAGTTCTAGAATTTATCTCGGCTGCTTCTTCTGAGATTCATGGTCCAGCCCAAGCCGAGGAGCATCAAGGCTTTGCTGAACTGCTTAGCTGGTGGGTGGAAGAGACCTCCTGCCCCCCAGCTGAACAGCTCTGATGCCTCAGAAGGCCCCCTGGCCCCCAGCAGAGGGAGCCTCGATGCTTATCTGGCTTGTACATGAGCAGGAAGAGCATCAGAGCGCCATATAGCTGGGGGGCGGGGAGCACCTTAACTGAGTCCGGGTTCAGTAAAACTGCTTAGCTGGGGCACAGGCAGCCGTGTGCTCCTCAGTGTGCCGGTGTCTGTTGGCATTGGTCGCTGTGATGTTCGGGCTGAAGAAAGCTAACGAAGCTCCTGAACGAAGGAGCAGGAGGGAGAGAAGATGCCAGTCAGGCATGTGTCTCTACCAGGGTCCTATTTGAGTGTAGGATGAGCTCCTGACAGTCCTAACTGTCCCAGTATCAATTGCATTTAACCTTTGGAGAGAATGCATCCATGAATGATTCCCTGCATTTTGTGACTCTCCTTTCCTCCCTCCTAGGCTGTATTGCACATCTCCTGTCTGAGCTTGAAAGTGGCGCAAATGGTCAGCCAGAATGTTTTGCTATGTCTGCTTTGAGTCAGCACCGGGGTGTTAATCCAGCGCCTCTGCTGGAAGCTCTTTGACACGTTTTGCGAACAGGGAAGTAAAATATGGGATTGGAATGTCAATAGTTGAGACCAAATCAACCCCAAGGAAGTTGATACCACGACGGAGCTATGTACCGTATATTTCGCCCTATAGGGCACACTGGCCCATAGGGCGCACCTGGTTTTTTTTTGGGGGGGGGAATGAATAGAAAAAATATATCCCCCCCCCCAGCCCCCAGAACAGGCTGCTGCCTGCAAGCCTTGCAAGCCCGCGGGAACTCCCGCCGGACTTGCAAGGCTTGTGGATAGCTTCCTGGAGCCTGGAGAGCGAGAGGGGTCGGTGCACACTGACCCCTCTCACTCTCCAGGCTTCAGCGAAAGCCTGCATTTGCCCCATAGGATGTGCACACACACATTTCCCCTTCATTTTTGGAGGGGGAAAAGTGCGTCGTATAGGGCGAAAAATACGGTATGTTGACATCCCATGACCTGCAACCTTTCTCGATGGATATAGTAGGATGTTTTCATGTTTCATGACTACTTGTGTGCTGTGTAGAAGTACGCTGTATAAGCTTTGTTCTGATGTGCCTCATGGTAGACCTTTCCTTGACTTGGCAGGGCGGGGCCTCGGCGCCTCATCTTCCTCCCCATGTTTGGTGCTGGAGGGGAAATAAGGAACATTCCAGGATCAAATCCGAAGCTGGGATGGTTTTTGTAATTCTGGGCCTGTCCCCAGAAAATCAGGACACTTGGGTGGGGCTGGATCTGGGACAGGACCGGAAGGCAGGAGAAGACTTGAAGGTGGGGCATCACGTGACCAGGTGTCTGATAAGGTATGTTGTAAACAAAATCTGCCCTTTTCCCTTATGGGGTATCCAAGAGCCTGCATAGAGTCCTTACGTGGGTTCCCTATTGGTAGGAGAAAATAACAGAGGCCAACCAGAGAATATTGAGAAGCAAAGCAGCTGGTAAGCCTGATCTTTATTGATCTGTTGCAACAGGGTGCTCCCCTCACACGCAGGAAAGGAGGAGGACCCAGAAGAAAGGTGTGTCCGCCCTTATATAGACATTTTAAATTGCCCACCTTGGAGTCCAAGACCACCCCCAGAAACATCATACGCACATCACAGAAGGGGTGTAGCCCAAGACCACCACCCCAGATACATCATACCTACATCACAGAAAAGGTGGTCTACAACAGAAATTTGAATGTTGTTGCTTTTCCTGTCTGTCAGGTTATCTTATAATGCCTTATCTGATTGCCTTTCCTGGCAGTCTAGCCATTTCTTTGAGATGGTGATTTTCCAATTCCTGAGACAACAGGAAGGCTCCCTGACTCCCTCCCTCCTTGCAGGGAAAACATTTGGTCAGTTTGGGAGTCAAAATGGTTTCAAGTCGGTCTTCCTGTGCTGATCTATGTCAGTGCTTAGTTGGTACATTTATGAACATTTATTATATATATATATATATATATATATATATATATATATATATATCCTTAAATTTTATTATTACAGGTAGAGAGAGAGCAGCTGATTTTTTTGAGCCCAGAGGAAGGGAAAGAGGGGAGACGGGCACAGGCGAGAACAAAGAGAGGAGGAGGAGGAGGAATGAAAGGAAGATAGATGCAGATGTGAAGCAAAGGATAGGTGTGGTAAACCGATCACCCATTCCCACCCCCCTTCAGAGTAATACCCCTCCCCACGCTCCCACTATATATAAGGGTCTGGTGACTTCTGTCTCAGTGTGTCTGAAGAAGTGGGCATGCAGACAAAAGCTCATACCAAGAACAAACTTAGTTGGTCTCTAAGGTGCTACTGGGAGGATTTTTTTTATTTCACTAAGAAAACATGCTGTTTAAAAATGGATGTACCGTGCTATATTAGAAGCAAAAAAAAAGTTGTTTTGATGAATTGGAAGAGCTGCAAAAAGATTCCATGGAGCACATGGATTGATAATATGGACAGATTAGCTACATACGAACAAATTGCATGTCGACACAAATTAAGAATGGATAAATATGAGGAAATCTGGAAGGAATATTTAAGCGATAAGGTGGATCGTGGTGGGAAGTAGGGGGAAGAGAGAGAGGTGGGGAAATATTGTTAAAAAGGTGTAGTCATAGGTATATCAGTGTATTCAAATCTGAATTGTCAAATTGTGTTATTAGTGTCATTATGGTTTTTGCTGTATGTGTCTTTTGCGGTTGTTGTTTGTATTGAAAAAATGATTAAATAAATTGAAAAAGAAATAAAAGAAAACATGCTGTTTTACGAATACAAAAGTAGCCCCCTCTTTTCTGTGCCCTCCCCCTTAGAGCTGATGAGGGGGCTGGATGCTCTAGTACGGAAGCCCTCCCCCAACCTCCGGCCCAAATGTTTTCTAGGCACCATTGTGCTGCTGAAAGGACAGGCTCTGGGCATCCGTGAGCCACGGGTGTTTTTCTCTGAAGGGTCCGACATCAGCGGCTACATCTTGGTTTCTCCTGATTTGGAAGATGCGATCTCACATTCTAACTACTCCCAGACCCAAACAATGCCACTTTTAGCGTATCAATGGCTGTGTGATCCATTGCTTGGCGTCCTGAACCTCCACTTCCCTCCACAAGACGTGGCAAGGAAACACCTAGAGGCAGACTTCTTTGGGAGCCAGAGGGGGCTGCAGTCAGCTTCTCCCTCCCAGCAGGCTGAACCACCTTAGGCACCTTCCTCTGTGTTAATCATTTATGCCTATTAGAATTAATTCACCACGCTTAATTTGCTTTTGTACTCATTGCTCGTCCATTTCTCAAGGGCAGTCAGAGAGGGTCTGCAATGCAGGCTCCGTGTAAGCCCCCAAAATCAAGGATGGAGCTCGCAGGACAGGGTTTGGCAGGCAGAGATGGCATTGCAGAAACGATAACGTGGCAAATTCTCCTTTGTTCAACACTGTATCTCTGGAATGAATGCCCTCTGAGGTATAAAATACTGTGATTTCCTTCTGTACCTTCACAGACTACTGACTTGGAAGTCAGGAGTCTGTTTCTCTCTCTTTTATTCAGCTGAATAAACCTGAGTTCTCCCTCTCAGAAGTTCTGACTCCCTTTCCTTTGGTTGGGGGGTGGGATCTGGAAAACGTACCTAGGGGAAGAGCAGCATAGATTTATGCAATATGTGCTCCGACACTGCCTAGATCTAGCACAAACAAACCTCAGGAAGGTGGCTGACTCCCCTTGCTTGGAGGTCTTTAAACAGGGGTGGGGGCATATCTTGGAGATTCCTGCATTGCAGGGGGTGAGACTAGACCCTGGGGGTGCCTCCAAACCCTACAATTCTATGCTTCTAAGGTACTACTTAGTGAATACACATTCAGCTCAAGATTCTGCCCACAACCCTCCTACACAAATACCTATTCCTGCTTCCCAACCCCTTTCCCCAAATTTCTCTTAGGGTGCACCCACACTTTGCCCCACACTTTATAGACACAGGTCTGTATTATAAGAGTCAGTGTCTGAATGCTTCGCCCCTCTTGAGCTGCTTTCCTTGCTTAAAACCCGCTCTTTAATGCTGAATTGTAACAAACAGCAATTTGGGTTTCCCGTGGATTGCTGTTTGCTCTGATACAGCGGTAAAGAGCGGGTTTTTGAAAGAAAAGTTACAGGGTGAGGTGGGTGGGTGGGGAAAGAAGGGCTTGGACCCAGCACTTTAAAACATGGTCCTGTGCCCAGAAACACAGCACAAAAGGTAGTCTGGATGAGCCCTTAGTTTAAGGAACCTTAGCAGAGGGGCTGGAAGCTTCTCTGATGTCCCCATCTGTGTGTTTTTTTTTAAGGGGGTCCTCAGAAACCATTGCCGTTTCCAGTCCAGTGAGCCAGATATCTTCCAGCAGGGCTTCCTCTCTCCCTGGACACCTTTCTCAATATCACCCACCCTAAACAGACTCCCCAATGCCAGGCATTCCCAGTTCTTAAAATTGTCGAATGGGAAGGGACCCCAAGGGTCACTCTAGCCCTTCACCCCTCCAAGCAACCCCCAAACATACATAGCAGACCTGCCCGCTCACACTGGGCAGGCACTGTTGGCAGCAGAGCCCAGAGGATGAGCGAGGGACCCATCGCAAAGAAGAAGCAGAACCTGGTGGACCTCACGCTGGAAGGCAGCTCTGAATGGTGCTCAGGGCTGAGATTGGCAGCCATATATCCGCCCCCCTCCCTCCCCCTCGTCTCCTGAGTTGGGCTGGGACAGAAGCCAAGCGGATTTGAGTGTGTGGGTCCAGCTGGCTCCAGGTTCAGATAATTTCCCCATGACAGCCAATCAAAAAGAATTTAAGAAGCACCTGCTGGATCTAGCCAATGGCCGTCCAGTCCAGCGTCCTCTTCTCAAAGTGGCCAACCGGGATCTGGGCAGAAGAGCAATACTCTCCATTCTGAAGGAAATCAGCCCTGAGTGCTCACTGGAAGGACAGATCCTGAAGCTGAGGCTCCAATATTTTGGCCACCTCATGAGAAGAGAAGACTCCCTGGAAAAGACCCTGATGTTGGGAAAGATGGAGGGCACAAGGAGAAGGGGACGACAGAGGACGAGGTGGTGGGACAGTGTTCTCGAAGCTACCAGCATGAGTTTGACCAAACTGCGGGAGGCAGTGGAAGACAGGAGGGCCTGGCATGCTCTGGTCCAGGGGGTCATGAAGAGTTGGACACGACTAAACAACAACAACAAGTAGTAGAAACTTTTCTAATAGTAGGGCTCTGTAACTTGCAATTGGGTCAGTCTATGAATATGTAGTGCCTTAAAGGTAAAGGCACCCCTGACTGTTAGGTCCAGTTGCAGACAACTCTGGGGTTGTGGCGTTCATCTCGCTCTATAGGCTGAGGGAGCTGGCATTTGACAGCTTCTGGGTCATGTGGCCAGCATGACTAAGCCGCTTCTGGCAAACCAGAGCAGCGCACCGAAACGCCGTTTACCTTCCCGCTGGTACCTATTTATCTACTTGCACTGATGTGCTTCCGAACTGCTAGGTGGGCAGGAGCTGGGACTGAGCAAAGGTAGCTTCGAACCGCCGACCTTCCTATCAGCAAGCCCTAGGCTCTGTGGTGTAGACCACATTGCCACTCACGTTCCCCAATGTAGTGCCTTAAGAGATAACAATTATGTATATTCCTCTGTGCCTGTTTGGCTGGCTTGCAAAATAAAACCCTTTGTTTTCCTCATTTGCTGCATGAGTTTTCATTCAGCCCCAAATGTTGATTTTTGCAACACTACGCTCTGGAGCAGGAGAAAACAAGCTTGCTCCATTCTCCATCTGATAGCTCTTGAGATATTTGAAAATGGGCGTCATATCTCCTCTCAGTCTCCTCTTCTCCATACCCAAGTGTCCAGAACTTGACACTGGATTCCAGGTGGTCTGACCAAAGCAGAGTAGAGCAGCACAATTACTTCTCTTCATCTGTTGATGCAGCCCAGAATATCATTAGTTTGTTTTGCTGATGCATCACACTGTTGACCCAGGTTAGAACGTTATGTACTTTTCAAATGTCAGGTTGGATTATTAATATTATTTTTAGAAAAACCTGTTTAGTCTTAAAGTAAGCATCTTGGAATTGTTTTAACTTTTTGCATCCTGTTTGCATCTTGATTTAGTTATGCAATTCATCAGTCAGATTGTGTTTTATGTGGGTTATTATTTGGGCCTATAATTATGTATCCAGAAGGCGTTTCACTTGCAGTGAATGGTTTATCATTGCGGTGTATTGTGATGTCATTGTTGCAGAGTAGAGTTTTAAAAAATGAACCATAAATCCATCCATATTGTTTTTCAGGGTGGTGATGGTATCTTTTGCTTCCTCTTCTTATCTTCCTCTTCTTATGCCTTAAGGAGTTGCAAATTCTTACTTTTGTCACGGATGTATTTGCAAATATTTGATCTGCCTCTGTGACAGCTGGATGTTGTGATGAATGTTGAAATTGTCTTGCAGTTTCAGATTCAGACGTTGCTGTTTTATCAGTATATTTGATGAATGTCTTTTAGCTAAACTAGCAATAATATGGATGGTTTGTTGGCAGAGTCAAACCATCATTGTCTAGCTTTTTTTTTGTATAAGAACTAGTATGAAAGAGGCCTCCCAGCCCATATTAGATCAGCATAAACAGTTGGGCCTGATGAACATTTACTGTTCCCAAGCCTAATCCTGCGGAAAGCCATCTAATTAGATTTTAATTTGACCCTGACCTGTTTTTAGGAGGTCATTTAATTATTGTTTGATTTTATACCAACGTTATATATTTGATGTTAGCCACCCTGAGCTTGGCTTTGGCCGGGGAGGGCGGAATATAAATAAAAGTTGTTTATTATTATTATTATTATTATTATTATTATTATTATTATTATTATTAGCTAAGGCATGACTGCAGGGAGGGAGGGGTGAGGGAGGATTGTGACATCATGGGGTGTGCCGTGTGCTGATTGGCTGAGGGTGGGGTGTGGCACCTAGAACACCCAAACCTCTTCACATACCTTGTGCCTGTAATCTTGGCCGTAGGGGGGGGGGACACCTGCAGCCCACCTCATGCTGCCCCTCCCTCATGTGGACTGGGTCCTGCCTGGCAGTTTTTCTAAAAGACAGAATCAGACAGGAAGAGAGCAGCTGAAGAAATTTGCTCTTCTAACACAGTACGCTGTGTGGGCTACTTATTTAGACATTCATCCAAGTGCCCTTACCGAAACGTCCGTGTGTGTCAACTTTGCATTTAAAAATCTTGCTCAAGCATTCTCTGTGTGCTAAGCTCAACTTCTGCTTATGTCGCTTTCGCCACGATTATGTATTCATCTTGCGGTTCTGTGTCCTCATAGTCTTGCGTTCCTCCTTGCTATCCCCTGTATTTTATCAGAAAGTGCTTTATTTTCTATGTGAATACGTGCATTTTATTCTGGTCCTACAACAGCTGCCGCAGATTGGGTCAATATCTTCATCAAACCAAGGTCTAGTTCCTGATCCTCCACCACCAGTCCAGACCCCATGAATTCCTGTATGACTCCTGGTCCTCTGAAGGTCTGGGAGAGGGGATTGGGGGCAGCATCTGCATGGGTGACAAGGCCCATCTAAGGGGTGGGCTTGTTTTGCAGGCTCCCCTCTTTTCCCCACCCCAGTTAGGCATTTAAAAGGAACATGTTGATAACAACAACAACAACAACAATTTATTTATACCCCACCCATCTGGCTGGGTTTCCCCAGCCACTCTGGGCAGCTTCCAACAAAATATTAAAATATAATAATCCATCAAATATTAAAAGCTTCCCTAAACAGGGCAGCCTTCAGATGTCTTCTAAAAGTCTGGTAGTTGTTCTTCTCTTTAACATCTGGTGGGTGGGCGTTCCACAGGGCAGGTGCCACCACCGAGAAGGCCCTCTGCCTGGTTCCCTGTAACATGGCTTCTCACAGGGAGGGAACCGCCAGAAGTCCCTCGGTGCTGGACCTCAGTGTCCGGGCAGAATGATGGAGGTGGAGACGCTCCTTCAGGGATACTGGACTGAGGCCGTTTAGGGCTTTAAAGGCCAGCACCAACACTTTGGATTGTGCTCGGAAACGTACTGGGAGCCAATAAGGTCTTTCAGAACCGGTGTTATATGGTCTCGGCGGCCACTCCCAGTCACCAGTCTAGCTGCCGCATTCTGGATTAGTTGTAGTTTCCGGGTCACTTTCAAAGGTAGCCCCACATAGAGCGCATTGCAGTAGTCCAAGCGGAAGATAACCAGAGCATGCACCACTCTGGCCAGACAGTCCATGGGCAGGGAGGATCTCAGCCTGCGTACCAGATGGAGCTGGTAAACAGCTGCCCTGGACACGGATTTGACCTGTGCCTCCATGGACAGCTGTGAGTCCAAAATGACTGCCAGGCTGCGCACCTGGTCCTTCAGGGGCACAGTTGCCCCATTCAGGACCTGGGAGTCCTCCATATCTGCCTGCCTCCTGTCCCCACAAAACAGTACTTCTGTCTTGTCAGGATTCAACCTCAATCTGTTAGCTGCCATTCATCCTCCAGACACTCACAGGACCTTCGCCGCCTTCACTGGTTCTGATTTAAAAAAGAGGTAGAGCTGTTGCAACCCACTTTGGAGGCCACTCACCTACAAAGGGACAGAGTTTCTGCTCAGCAAGGAGCCTTTGGGTGCAATGAAGGAGAAGTGACTCATTTATCCTTGCAGTTTATTACCTTAACATCGGGTTTTAGGAAAAACTCTTTATCCTTGCAAGAGGAGATGCTCACTTGCTCTTACTCTGAGAATTGCATCCTGCACACCTCTGGGCAAATTTGGGGAGGGCGTGGGGTTCACGCATAGGGGGAAGCAGTTCTGTTGCACAAGTGTAACTCTTTGTGTTATGCCATCCCGGTGATGAAAGCCAACTGTCACCTTTGTTGCTGAAGTTTCCTCTTGCCCAACCAAGGGCTGTGCTCACCTCTCTCTCTAACCGAGGGTTTAAATCTTGGCCCAGATCAGCCACAGCATCCAGACTCTTCTGCCAGTTGCATCAGGAACAGCACCATGAAAGCCAGGCTCTTCCTCGTCTTCTTCCTCATGGGCCTCCTCACCATCTGTGTTGAGCTGCCGTCTGCAGCTGGACAAGGTAAGGGCAGAATCCCAGGCCAGCCAGGCTTCCTTCTCCTCTGGTGGTGTTGACCATCTGCACAGCCTTCCTCTGAACCTGCTCCAACCTGTCTCCACCCTTCTTAGAGTCCACCACCTTCTGGGGAAGTCTTTTCCATTGTTGAATACCTCTTACCATCAAAAAGCTCATAATAATAATAATAATAATAATAATAATAATAATAATAATAATAATAATTCTTAATCACCCGTATTTTTCGCACCATAGGGTGCACCGGACCATAGGGCGCACCTAGTTTTTAGACGGGGAAATCAATAAAAAAAATATCTCCCCCCCCCAAGCCCCAAAGAGCAGAGTACAGGCTGCGCACAACCTCTCCCTGCCGGAGGGTTTGCGCGCAGTTATGGAACAAGCCAAGGCAGCGAGCGGGATCCATCCCACTCACTGCCTTGGCTTCCTCTTTAGCCCCACGCAATCTCTCCCTCCCGGGAGAGGCTGCATGAAGCTAAAGAAGCCATAGCCCCGTATAGCCTCTCCCTGCCGGAGGGGTTGCGCGCGGCTATGGAACAAGCCTGCATTCACTCCATGGGACGCTCACACATTTCCCCTCAATTTTTGGAAGGGAAAAACAGTGTCCAATGGAGCGAAAAATACGGTACTATTATTATTTATTTATATCCCACCCTGCCCAGCCGAAGCCGAAGCTGGGCTCTTGTCATTTGAATCTGGAGCAGCAGCAGCAAACCAGCTTCCTTCAACTTCCATGTGATGGCCCTCCAGATATTTGAGAATGGTCCACATGTCACCCCTCAGTCTTCTCTTCTCCAGGCGAAGCCTACCCAGCTCCCTCAACGGTTTCTCACAAGGCTTGGTTTCCAGCCCCTGGGTATGTTTAGCCGGGGGAAGAGAATCCCCACAGTTGACACGATAGCCATCTTCTGATATCCAAAGAAGATGGAGCAAGCTTGTTTGCTGCTGCTCCAGAGGTGGGGACCTGAAGCAATGGATTCAAATGGCCAGAAAGGAGATTCTGACTCAATATTTGGGAGAACTTTTTGGTGGTCAGAGCTGTTTGACATTTTAGGGGTGCCAGGACATCTCTTAGGCTGGCCACTGAGGACTGTGTTGGTGTCTTTGTGATAGATAGTTTCATCTTCCCATAGGATCTGGTTGAGCAGAAGGTGGAAAGGCTCACAGCATTAGCCTTCCAGTAGATACTGAACTGGGGGACGCTGGTGGCACTGTGGTCTAAACCACTGAGCCTTGGGCTTGCTTATCAAAAGGTCAGCGGTTTGAATCCCCATGACGGGGTGAGCTCCCGTTGCTCGGTCCCTGCTCATGCCAACCGAGCAGTTCGAAAGCACGTCAAAGTGTAAGTAGATAAATAGGTACCACTCCGGTGGGAAGGTAAACGGCGTTTCCTTGTGCTGCTCTGGTTTCGCCAGAAGCGACTTAGTCATGCTGGCCGCATGACCTGGAAGCTGTATGCCGTCTCCCTTGGCCTATAGAGCGAGATAACTGCGACTGGACATAACTGTCTGGGGTCCTCTCTCTCTAGATACTGAACCCCCATGAGATCTTGGGATGGGGGGCTGAGTGGGGCTGTCCTGGATTCTCACAGAGGCTTGTGCTTGTTCTGGCCTGAGATCTGTATTCCGGGGGATGGACGCTCAGCTCACGGGCTTCATTGCTTGTGGAAAAGAAAACTTCCACAGCATTGTGGTGTGGGAGTCATCTTTCTCTCCTGCAGTGCGTCCTGGACAGTGTCCTCCGATTAAAGGCCCTGGCACATGTGCAATCTCCTGTCAGAGTGATGAGTCTTGCGGCCCTGGGAGCAAGTGTTGTAGTACTGGCTGTGGATTTGCATGCAAAAGAGTCGTTGAAGGTGAGAGAAGCCAGCAGGTGCCAAGCCCATCGCTCTCTCCAGGAGAGCAGTAGCAGGAAGACACTCAGACCCAGCAGCTTGGCGTGTTGGAAGGGAGCAGTGAGTCCTCTCATTGGCCATGGGTGATGGAAGGCGGGAGGTTTGTTTCTCACCAAATGATTGGCTGGTATAGCAGCAGCGTATTTGGCCTCCTAACACGGGTTCTCCATGGTCTAGAAAGTTCCTTTTCAAAAAAAGGTCAGAGAACCTTCTGGCCACGTGGGCCAGCTATTTCTCTCTCCATGATCCCAAGGGCCAACGGTGACTTGTGGGTGGAAGAAACCGCCTGCTCAGTCATCCCACTGTCATAGTGACATCAGGCAGATTGGGGCCTCGTGTCAATCATGCAGCACGTCCACGGCAACCGGCTGGGAAAGGTCTGCTTCCACCTGCCCTGCACCTCCCGTTAGATTTGGCATCAAGGGCAGGGCAGGTGGGCAGGAAAGATGGGGAGGCCGAGGTGCCTGGAGGCCCCCCACTCCTGTTTTAAATGAGAGCCAGGGTTACAGGAGAACATAGGCCCCAGTGGGCATTGTTAGAATCAGGATAGAATCCAGCCCACCGGGGAACAGAGCCCCCTGAGCAAAATGCAGGCCAGGCTTGTATTTCTGTCCACAACCACTTGCGTCGAGGCCCCACCCCCATACCACTCAATCTTCTTGCGGTTCCTGCATTGCTCACTTTTGGATTAGATGACCTTTGGAGTCCCTTCTAACTCTACAATTTTATCGTACCTTATTACACCAATAAATTATAGAAACATTCATTCCGATTCTCCACAAAGATTATCCCTTGTCTGCCCTCTTTAAAACATTTATTAGCTCGATCATGCATACAGTATTCCATACCTTTATATTTTAATCTTAAGTCCAAATTCTCATTCTCACCCCATGGATGATGGCCCAGGGGTTGTACCCCTTTTCACTTCACTTACCAACCTGCCCCCACCCAACCCCCCACCCTCTTATCCAACTGCCCTCCCCTGATATTTCACCAAACCTTACACCTTGCACCCTGACACCTCACCATTACCTGTCCCCTTACACCTCAGCAGAGCTCACTAGACCACCCATACTTCCCTTAGGCCCCACTGCCCTATCCTTAGAAGTATTCCGGCAGGTCCTGCTTGCGCTGTTGGCCCACCAGCATCTTTCTCCTCCCCCCCCCATCTCGCTTGCCAGCACTGCTGTCATGGCCCAGCAGCTCTCAGAAGTTATCACACTGTAGTTCACAGCATTACCTGTTGGCAGCCAAGCAAAGTGCAGCATGATGACAACCTTGCCTTTTTATTCTATATCAAGATACTTCATTCTTTCAAAGTGCTGTGTGGAGTTTCCATTTTCATTCCACTGCTTGCTACCCGTTGAAAACCAAATCCCCAGTAGAGCATCTCAGTATGGGTGTCACCTTTTTCTCTTCCAGTGCACCCTGGACGGTGTCCCCGGCGCCCTGGACCTGGGGTCTGCGCAGAACTCTGTAAGAGTGATGCCTCTTGCTCACCTGAGCAGAAGTGTTGCAGCAATGGCTGTGGCCACCAATGCATGACAGCCATTAAAGGTAAGAGAAGCCAGCCGGTTCCAAGCCCCTCACTCACAGCAAGGCCCCCAGAAGAGCTGTGGCAGGAAGGGAGTTAGGCCAGGAGCTTGATGTGTTAGAAGGGAGAGGCAACTCCTCTCGTTGGGTAAGGAGGATGGAAGGTGGAAGTGATTATTCTCCACCAAATGATTAGATCAGCGATTCCCAAAGGTTTTGAGTCGTGGAGCACTTCTCAGGAGAGAGATTTTTTATGGAGCACAGTTGCCTCCCTGATGCCAAAGACACATATTTATTTATTTTTATTTCCAATCTCTTGGCGGAGCCCTTGGAGATGCTTCACGGGGCACCAAGCACTCTGTGGAGCCCAGTTTAGGAACCGCTGAGTTAGATGGTATAGCAGCTGCACGCTTTGCCACCTCTCTTGGGTTCCTCAAGGGCCAGCGGCTTGTTGTTTTGTTTAAATTCTGTAAATGACAGCTGGGGAGATGAGCTAATGGTGACGATGAGACCAGGTGGCCTGGGAAGAACAGCTAATTAGAGTGCTGATAAATCTCGTGACTGTGTCCACAATCGCTTGGTTATAATCCGCCGCACAATATAGCACAATGATTTTGTGTTGATGGTTTCCATGGTTGATTAGCAACCAACAGGCATCTGGGATGAGTGACCTGCATTGTTAAACTATGGCATTCGTTCCCCGAATAAGTAATGATGGCCACTAACTTGGATGGCTTTGGAAGAGGGTTAGACAAAGGATGCTTTACTAAATGTGCCATTGGCCTGATCTAGGGGCTCTTAGGTTCTTCTGGGGCCTCCAGAGGCAGCCTATCCAGAGGTTCTTGGGGACATCTGACTGCTTTGAGAGCAGCATGCTGGGCCAGATGCGTCACTGGTCTGATCCTGCTGCCAGGCTCTTCTGATGCTTTCTCTTCTGTCCTAGGGTAACTTGGACTCCAGAGTGGATGAGCCCCTCCGTGAGACTCCTCACCTTGAACAGGCACCGCAGCCGACTTCTCTCTGGCTTCCTTGGGAGCAGAAGACTGTGCAGTGGCCTGAAACCCAAGGCTCACCCAATAAAAATGATATGAGTTTCCCATGAACCTTGGTCTCAGCCATCAAGTTACTGGGGAGACAAAGGAGAGGTTACTGGTCTGCTGTGAATGTATAGCAGTGTGTAAACGGGATGGCCTGCTGGTCTCTGGGGAAACTGGTTCATCTGGAAGGACTTACCTTTGGAGAAGCCATGCTGGTTCTGCTCCACCAAGCTTGTTCTTCTATAGGCTTCTTCATTCTATCTTTAATATTGCTCTGAAACACATGTTAAGGAAATCAACCCGTAATTTCCCAGATTCCCCTGGCTCTTTTTAAAAAACCCAAAAAAACCATGACATGTCCAATTAAGGTCCAGAGGCTAATCTTAGGGACAAGTTACATATATACATACTTATGACTTCACATTTGCATTCTTTAAGTACTCCAGTGCCGGGATTTGACAGGGGAAGTAGCAGGTATTGTTTCTCTGGGCTGAGCTTGCTGTCTGGGTAATTGGTCCCACCCACTCACATTTTAAATCATTTTTATTGATTTTCCAATAAAAAACATCCAATTAAATATCCAATCATAATACTTCAATTAAAAAACTAAAATAAATAAATAAATAAATAAGATCAAATTATAGTCCAAATTGTACTCTCTTCATCCTGGAGAAGAGTGACTAGTGGGGTGCCACAGGGTTCTGTCTTGGGCCCGGTCTTATTCAACATCTTTATCAACGACTTGGATGATGGACTCAAGGGCATCCTGATCAAATTTGCAGATGACACCAAACTGGGAGGGGTGGCTAACACCCCAGAGGACAGGATCACACTTCAAAACGACCTTGACAGATTAAAGAACTGGGCCAAAACAAACAAGATGAACTTTAACAGGGAGAAATGTAAAGTATTGCACTTGGGCAAAAAAAATGAGAGGCACAAATACAAGATGGGTGACACCGGGGAAAACAGAACTTTAAAAATGTTTATGACTTTTGGGTTTAGTTAGTATGATCCATATTTAATATAAAATGGGAAATCGATGGAAGAGAACTTGGGTCCACCTTAGGAAAGAACTTAAATTTTCATAAGAGATGTAATATTAATATGGTAAGGAGGAGAAATAACAACTTGCTGACTTAATTATGGGAATTGGGATGTAGGAAGGGGGGTGGGGGGAAGTCAAGGAACAAGGTTAAGAAAGTAAGGTTTTGAAATTATACATGTTTTTGTCTTTGTCCTTTTTGTGTGTGTGATGTCTTTATGAAATGTGAAAAACTAATAAAAAATTTATTTAAAAAAGGAGTCTTGGTTGACCACAAACTTGACATGAGCCAACAGTGTGACGCGGCAGCTAAAAAAGCCAATGCAATTCTGGGCTGCATCAATAGGAGTATAGCATCTAGATCAAGGGAAGTAATAGTGCCACTGTATTCTGCTCTGGTCAGACCTCACCTGGAGTACTGTGTCCAGTTCTGGGCACCACAATTCAAGAAGGACACTGACAAACTGGAACGTGTCCAGAGGAGGGCAACCAAAATGGTCAAAGGCCTGGAAACGATGCCTTATGAGGAACGGCTAAGGGAGCTGGGCATGTTTAGCCTGGAGAATAGGAGGTTAAGGGGTGATATGATAGCCATGTTCAAATATAGAAAAGGATGTCACATAGAGGAGGGAGAAAGGTTGTTTTCTGCTGCTCCAGAGAAGCGGACACGGAGCAATGGATCCAACCTACAAGAAAGAAGATTCCACCTAAACATTCGGAAGAACTTCCTGACAGTAAGAGCTGTTCGACAGTGGAATTTGCTGCCAAGGAGTGTGGTGGAGTCTCCTACTTTGGAGGTCTTTAAGCAGAGGCTTGACAACCATATGTCAGGAGTGCTCTGATGGTGTTTCCTGCTTGGCAGGGGGTTGGACTCGCTGGCCCTTGTGGTCTCTTCCAACTCTATGATTCTATGATTCTATGATTCTATAAGGAGATAGCAACAGATGGAGAGTGGTGTTTGAATCCTCTGAGGAAGGGGAGAGCTCTTTCCAGGGATTTCCCGCATCGCCGTCCGAGGAACGGAGGGGAGAGGGGGAGGGCCCTGGGAGGGAGGTGGATGTCAGGGAACTGCCATCAGAGGGACGAGGAGAGGAAAGTCGCTCCAGTGATGCAGGGGAGGGAACTAGCAAGGAGAGAGAGAGGGTTCCCATGGGGGAAAGAAATCCAGGGGACACCAGGGAGAAAGGGGAAGCCGAGAGCAAGGCGGAGGGGAGGCTCAGAGACTCTTCCAGTGAAATCAGCGGAGAGAGCACAGGACCTCCGCTTTGCACGCCCACGCTGCGCAGAAGGCTTCCACGCAGGGAATCTAGGCGGAGACTTGGAGTCAAACAACTCCTATGTTGGCGCAAATTTAGGTCCCGCCCACTGACGGATTCTGCCAGTGACTAAGACAGTCGTGTTTCAAGGGCTGTCAACCGGGGAAAGTTTTAGCTACACAGCTATCTTGGAGCAGTTTGCAGTTTACGCACAAGCAACCCCAATTCCCATTACACAAGTGATAGACTACATGGAGTTGGCAGAAATGACTGGCAGAATCCGAGACCTGGGAGAAGAGTTAGTGGAAGAGGACTGGAAGAAGTTTAAAGACTACTTGCAAAAACATTGTAAAATGTTGGAATGTTAAAATGTTGGAATGCTAAAATGATGCAAGATATAAAGACAATGTAGCATTAGTGACATAAGTAAAAGGAGTATGTAACAAATGTCTCAAAAGACAAGGGCGAAAAAATTAGATTACACTGTGTCAAATGTAATCAAAAGGACATAAAGGGAAAAATTGGAGACACAATGGGTTAAAATGTATAATATAGAGAAACCAGACGCCTTTCTCTTGGGCATAGTCGGCCAATTGGTGCCAAAGAAGGACAGAACTTTTTTTATGTGGCAGCAAGAGTACTTATTGCAAAGCATTGGAAGACACAAGATCTACCCACCCTGGAAGAATGGCAGATGAAGGTGATAGACTATATGGGAGTGGCTGAAATGACTGGCAGAATCCGCGATCAGGGGAAAGAGACGGCGGAAGAAGATTGGAAGAAATTCAAAATCTATCTTAAGAAATATTGCAAAATTAATGAATGTTAAAATGTCGAGGTTCTAGGGAAAAATGGGGGTTACAGCTGTAAAAGATCAAGTAAAAGAAAAGAATAAGGGAAAAATTCAATAAAATTAAGTTCTGTTAGGATTTGCTGGAACAATTTTTGAAATTGGGATGTAGAAAGGGGAGGTATGGGGAAGTCGATGAAGTAAGGTTTAAGGAAAAAAGGATATGAAATTATATATGTTTGTTTGTGTGTCTGTTTGTTTGTTTATGTCTATCAAAACTTTGTAAAACCAATAAAATTTTTATAAAAAATAAAATAAAATAAAATAAAATAAAATGTATAATATAGACCAAGATTTGAAAGAGGGTAAGATATTGCTGAATATGATTGTGTAAAAAGGAACACAGAAAAGGGAGATGTGAGGAAGTCAGGAAGAAGGGTTATGAAAACAATAAGTAAAAATTTTGATTTTTATGTCTTTTTTATGTTTTTTTCTTTTTGTTTCTTACCTTTTTTATGTCTTTATTGTATCTTTTTGTTTTGCTTTGAGTGTGATAATGTTGTTTCTTTTTTGGTTTGATTGAAAGGTTGGTTTTACTGTTTAAAATCTCAATAAATATCTTTAAAAAAATAAAAAATAAAGACCAGAAGTGGGCGTATGTGGGAGAGAAGCTGCAAGGGGGAGGTGTTTCAAAGGCCCCTCTAGATTCCTCTATTGCTCCTCCATCCCTTGTGGGACACGAGCCCTACAACCTCCGCCCGTTGAAGGAGGACCCAGCCACCGTGGCCTGGCCTGGGCAAAGTCCCAGGGTCCAGCGACAGAGGCCTGTGGGGGCTGCCTTCCCTGCTGCCTTCTTTCCTCACGGCCCAGAGCTCCTGCCTAGCGGCATAACGGAGGCGAAAGAGGGTCATAGAATAACAGAAGTGTAGAGTTGGAAGGGACCCTGGGGGTCATCAAGTCCAACCCCCCTGCAATGCAGGAATATGCAACTGGGGACCCCTCCCCCTTGAGCTCAGGACCAACAGCATCTTAATCCCTCCGCTGCTGACTTTGGGAAGAAGCCTCCGCCTGCTTGCTCTGAGGTGGCTCTGGGGAATCCCCTTTCCAGCTCCTCCCTTTCCTCCTAAGGAGCACCTTTGGGGCCAAGGAGGACTAGGGAGGTGTCTGTGGCTTCTGTGTCATCATCACTCTTGACAAAGGCCCTGATTCACTGAGCAAAGCCCAGCAGAGCGGAGGGCGGAGCCCTTGGCCCCTCGGGGCTCTGGAGGAGTGAGTTTCCCTTCTGCCCCGCTTTGCAGTGATCTGGGCTGTGGGCAAGATGAGGCACCTTGAACCCTGCAGGGCCCACGTCTCCAGAACTGGGTTTGGCAGCGCAAGGTCTCTCAGCTCTCTAGGAGAGCTATCATTTCTCAACCCATTTCTATGCTGTTTGGAGAGATTTCCTTTCTTACGTACCAAATTCAGATACGCAAAACTCCCAGCAAATCACGAAACTGGGCTTCCATTATGCGTTTTGCTGCTTTTATTTTTCTGCAATTTGTTCCGTCTATCTACTTTTAAAAGAAAACAAAACTTCATAGATTTGGGGTCGATGATTATCCACAAAACTCGAGGCGAGGCGAGGCTTGGCAGCTGGAGCAGAGGCAGGAGAGGGCCGGTTTGGTTGCTGGCAGTGGCCCCCAGGTTAGCAGAAATGTCTTGGGTCCCTCTAGTAGATATTTTCAACTATCCCCAGGGAATCTGTAGGGGAAGATGGAAGAAGGGTCAGTCTGTAAGCAGGATTGGGCCAGGGAGCCCTGACAGCCCACCCCACGGTTCCCCTTTTCTTCTTGTCCCCTGTTTTCAACAAGCCCTTTTCCCATGGAGGAAATTTCAGTTTGAAATGTTAGTTTTGCTTTCTAGAGAGCACTTCCGTCAAAAAGAGATGAAAATTAACCCACTAATTCCTAACACATAGAACTCCCTTGTCCGTTTAAATCTTTCTTATCACAAACCATAAATCAAGCATTTTGTTCCGAATCCAGCCCTTTAAACATCAACTTTCCTTCTTTTCTCCTTAAAACCAGAAAGCAGCTGGCTATCCAAATGTGGATTTTTGCTGACAGGCGCAGAAACCCTTTTGGATTGTAAACTATTCTTCCCACAGACTTGAGTCCAGCTGTCATCAAATGCCACTTGCTATCTCAGTTGGCAGAGAGCCGACGAAAGAGGACCAGCCTGCCATCTTCCCTTCCCCGGAAGTCAGGAGGCTGCAAGTCTCGTGGCCCCTGCTGAGTGGGACAGGGAGCCTGTGGGGCTAGCGGAGCTCGAGGGGCTGGCAGAAGGGGCACAGAGCTGTCCTGACATCCCCCCTCCAGCTCCCAAGAAGGTCAGGCAGGGCTGAGCCACTCACCACCATCAAAGTCAGTCAAACCATCAGGGTCTAGGTCACCATGCGCCTTGTTCACTCCAATCTCTTCTCCAATGATAGTCCCAGAGAATGCTTGGATGAATGTGACCTGCTCCTCAGCATCCTGGACACCATCAGAATTCCTGCCATTGTTTGGGGGGAGGAAAGTGATGAGCTGGGAACCCTTGAGATCTTCCAGACCTAAACCTTTCACTGCAGCCTGATCAGAGCTAGGTCACCCCACTGGGAGCAGCTGTGCGGACATGGTTTCCGTGACCAGGTGCTGGCTCCCCCTACATGGGGGGTGACTGTGGCTTCCTTGATCTCCGATGGCCCCCCCCTTGCCTACACCTGCTCCTCCTAGGATTGTGCCTTCCCAGAATTGGGAATGGTTTCTAAAAAGGTCTCTTTGGTTCTGTCTGAACAAGCAAGTGGTGCCTCCTCTGCGTGGCGAACAAGGAGAAATGCTCTTGGGTTCTCTGAAGAGGAACTACTAGGGTTGCCATATCTGTTGATTTCTTTTCTCTCTCTTTTGCCTGAAGTTGTTGAGTTTGTTTTTAATTTTTTGGACCAAATTGCGTTTTTTTGGGAAAAGCTCCAAAAAAAGAAAAGAGTTCTAAAGCTTTTTTTGACATTTTTGGCACAACATCACCCCCCCCCCGGCCATTGCCGTACGCCCAGGTTTTCCCAGACATTTTGCCAATTGCTGAACATGACCCCTGGATGCCATTTTCCAGGGCTGAATCCCAGATATGTCTTTGAGTGGGACATGGGCTCTGAGTGGAAGTGCTGGCACTGAGAAGAGATGAAGGTCAAATGGGTGGGGGGGTGTCTTTGCTTTAGGGTGCCTATCAAGGCTTTTGGTAGAGAATGTGTGTGTGTGTGTGTGTGTGTGTGTGAGAGAGAGAGAGAGAGAGAGAGAGAGAGAGAGAGATTTAAACATTGTTTCAGCTGTTCAGATGGCTAATAATAATAATAATACCTTTATTGTCAATGTACAACCTGTGTACAATGAAATTAACCGAGCCTCCCCCCCCCCCAAAAAAAACACTCAATCTCATTGAGGACAGAGGACAGGATCACACTTCAAAACGACCTTGACAGATTAGAGAACTGGGCAAAAACAAACAAGATGAATTTTAACAGGGAGAAATGTAAAGTATTGCACTTGGGCAAAAAAAATGAGAGGCACAAATACAAGATGGGTGACACCTGGCTTGAGAGCAGTACATGTGAAAAGGATCTAGGAGTCTTGGTTGACCACAAACTTGACATGAGCCAACAGTGTGACGCGGCAGCTAAAAAAGCCAACGCAATTCTGGGCTGCATCAATAGGAGTATAGCATCTAGATCAGGGGTCTGCAACCTTTAAGACAAAAAGAGCCACTTGGACCTGTTTCCGAAGGGGAAAAAAAAACTGGGAGCCGCAAAACAAGCCAAATGTAAATAACCACACATTCTCCCCCTTCCCCCATTCTCTCTCTTTTCCCTGAGTCTATTTCAGATAGCAAAGAGGGGTATGGTACCTCTCATATCCATTTTTTGCAAAGCACCATGTGCATAGAGGGCATTATACAAATTAATACATAGATATTTTTGTAATTTATTTCCCTCCCAAGTATCCAGAATAGCCCATCAATAAACAAATTAACAAAATGATGTTCATGTGGAAGTAAAGGATAAGGCGGTCAGATTACACCAAAGGAAACCTAGAAGTCCTGTTAATGGGATAGTGCAAGTTAACAGCATGTTGCTG
Organism: Podarcis liolepis; assembly: GCF_965112155.1. Taxonomy (NCBI): domain Eukaryota; kingdom Metazoa; phylum Chordata; class Lepidosauria; order Squamata; family Lacertidae; genus Podarcis; species Podarcis liolepis. The sequence continues at coordinate 1,681,170 of NC_139559.1, read as the reverse complement.
GCCATGTCAACACCTTCATTTGGATTTTAAAAAAAGTTTTACTTAACCGTTTGATGAAATAAGAATTTTGGAAAGATGCTGTCCAAAATGACACTAACGTATTTACAAACCGCAGGGAGCAAAGAAAAAAAAGATTAAAAATAAAAACACAGAGAATTTATGAAAATATAGGTTTCCTATTTCCACCCCACAGGAGTCACGGCTGCTCTTTTGAAAGGCTTATGAGGTGGTTTCGAGCTTTCAGAGTTCATCTTTTTCCCGCAATAAGGTGTATCTATGTCCACTGGGTGCTAGCTTCTGGAATGAACTTTCAGGTGGGCTGCTTACTATGTCTTGAAGTGGCTGACCAGGTCCTACATCAGTTGGATCTGGGCCATGGTGAAATTCCCTGTGCAGTTTCCCAGAGTGCAAATCTAGTACAAATTGCTTGAGTTTACCTGGAGTAGCCACATCGCTGAAGTCTGGGAAGACATACATGTGCCTAAAACTGTCAATAGCAATAACAGGACAGTCTGCTGGAGTCTTCTGAATGTGAAGGAGTGGATGTCTGAACTTGTCACAATCAGCATGTAAAAAGTTTATCGTACCCTTTTCACTTATTAACTGCCGCGCAACCTGCTGGAACTTCTCTAGACTTTCTGTGTCATCTTTCATATGAAAGAGTATAAGAAAAGGAAGACCCTCTTCTGTCAATTCCTCTCCATTCTCAAACGTAATTTCACGAACAAGTGGAACACATTTATCTTGAGTCCATGCATAAGCCAAGTCAAAATTGGTCATAGAGCCCAAGTAAACCATATCTGGAGCATCTGGGGGGGGGGCGTGAGGCGGTGCATTGCTCGGTCTCCCTGCCGCTCTGGCTCTTTGGCTCTCATTCCCCCCGGCCTCCAGGGGAAGTGCGCGGCGGGCGGGCGGGCGCCGACACGGAGATCCTGAAGCACCACCGCCACCCTCTCCTCTCTCTCTCTCTCTCTCACACACACACACACACACACACCGCCCCGCCATCTCGAGCGCACTCTCTCTCTCCCCCTCGCCTCAGGTGCCTCACGCGCGGGGCTGAGGAGAGCGTGGCCTGGGTGGGCGGGGGAAGCTATGAGCCATGAAGCCGCCTGGCAGAACTTCCCTCCGGCGGCAGAAGCAGCAGCAGCAGCAGCAGCCCTTCTCTGGCCGCCGCTGCCTCCTCCTCCATCCCAGCAGCCGCCGCCTCTCGAGCTCCGCTGCCGCCGCTGCCTTGCTTTGCCCGGCTCGGCTGCCCAGCTCCATCCCCCTCCTCTTTCTGGCGCTTCTGCTTTTCTGCTCAGGGTCCCCGAGGATCTGCGGAGCCGCGGCAAAGGTGTAAAAGAGCCGCATGCGGCTCCGGAGCCGCGGGTTGCCAACCTCTGATCTAGATCAAGGGAAGTAATAGTGCCACTGTATTCTGCTCTGGTCAGACCTCACCTGGAGTACTGTGTCCAGTTCTGGGCACCACAGTTCAAGAAGGACACTGACAAACTGGAACGTGTCCAGAGGAGGGCAACCAAAATGGTCAAAGGCCTGGAAACGATGCCTTATGAGGAACGGCTAAGGGAGCTGGGCATGTTTAGCCTGGAGAAGAGGAGGTTAAGGGGTGATATGATAGCCATGTTCAAATATAGAAAAGGATGTCACATAGAGGAGGGAGAAAGGTTGTTTTCTGCTGCTCCAGAGAAGCGGACACGGAGCAATGGATCCAAACTACAAGAAAGAAGATTCCACCTAAACATTAGGAAGAACTTCCTGACAGTAAGAGCTGTTCGACAGTGGAATTTGCTGCTAAGGAGTGTGGTGGAGTCTCCTGCTTTGGAAGTCTTTAAGCAGAGGCTTGACAACCATATGTCAGGAGTGCTCTGATGGTGTTTCCTGCTTGGCAGGGGGTTGGACTCGATGGCCCTTGTGGTCTCTTCCAACTCTATGATTCTATGACTCTATTGCACTCTGTGCGCTTGTCACACAACACACCAACCCTGAAAGTCAGTTGCACTATGTTATTTTCCATTCAGCAGCCTAACAGCCCACGGATAGAAACTGTTTTTTAGCCTGTTGGTACGACTGATTCTACTTCTATATCTTCTGCCCAAGGGTAGAAGATTAAAGAGGTGATAGCCAGGGTGTGAATCGTCGCTGAGAATTTTCCTTGCTCTCCTAAGGCCGCGATCCCTTGCAATGTCATCTGTCGGGCTCAGGGGACAGCCCATGATATCATGTGCTGTGTTCACCACCCTCTGTAGAGACTTTTTGTCCATGGCTGTCAAGCCAACGTACCTCACTGTGATACAATATGAAAGGACTGGTAAAAGAAGTTCATCAATTGTTGTTTAACATTGTTCTTTTGCAAGACCCTGAGGAAAAGGAGTCTCTCCCACCTGAGTTATATTGTTTTTCCAAGTGAGGTCTTCACTAAGGTAAACTCCCAGGAATTTAAAGGAAGAGACTCTCCCCACACAGCCCCCCTTGATATATGACGGGACTACTTCCCCTCTGTTCCTCCAAAAGTCCAACACCATCTCCAAATTAATTCCACTCTGGATGGGAAGGGGTGCTACCGCCTCCCCCCCCCAGCTTCACCTGTCATATAGGCAAAATAATGTCTCCAAGTCCTCAAGTAGCTCCACTCCCAGACTGAAGGAGTCATCCTCAACCTGGGGTTTTTCCGACTGCAAGGACTCTACAGGCAAGACATCAGACCAAGAAGTTAGAGTTTTCCTCTCCAGCCTCGTAACTAGTCTTGGCCTCCCCCTCCTTCTCCCCTGAGGAATTGTGGGAATTGTTCCCTTTGGGTGTGCATTTTTGGATGTTTCATTGATTGTTTGTGGCTAATTTTGTTATGTTGCTGCCATGTTGTTTCTTCCATGTTGTAAGCTGCCTTGAGGATAGTTTGAAGAAGAAGAAGAAGAGTTTGGATTTGGTATCCCGCCTTTCACTCCCCTTCAGGAGTCTCAAAGCGCCTAACATTCTCCTTTCCCTTCCTCCCCCACAACAAACACTCTGTGAGGTGAGGCTGAGAGACTTCAAAGAAGTGTGACTGGCCCAAGGTCACCCAGCAGCTGCAGGTGGAGGAGCGGAGACGCGAACCCGGTTCCCCAGATCACGAGACTACCGCTCTTAACCACTACACCACACTGGCTCACACAGTTTGAACTTTGGAAAGGTGTCATACAAATAAAATTATGCATGCATGCCTGTGAGAGGGAAGCTGGGATTCCTAGGATGTTGAACATCAGGAGAGCCTGCTGGATCAAGCTCATAGCTGTCAACGTTCCCCCTTTTTTAAGGGAAATTCCCTTACTCCGAATAGGATTCCTCGCAAGAAAAGGGAAAAGTGGACAGCTATGATCAAGCTATCAACCTCTCTGCTCCAACTTCTTGCTCCCACAGTGGCCAACCAGCTGCTCCAAAGGGAAACCTGCAAGGCCCTGATCCGAGCATGAAAACAACTCTCCCCACCTCCTTTGGTTCATAGCAAGTGGTACTGAGAAGCAGGGCTGCCTCCATTAGAACAGGCGGAGAACAGCCATTGCAGCTGCCTGCTGTTGATCGCCTTCTTTTCCTCCCTGATTTTATCATGTTCAAGCTGTCTTGCTTGGTGGCCACCTCTGCCTCCTGCTGGAGTGAGTTCCATAGTTTAACAGGGTTCAAGTTTCCTGGGAGCAGGGCTGGGAGGCAACACTGCGCTCAGGGGCCAACTGAGAGTGAGGAGGCGACAAGTCTCGGGCTCCCCGTTCAGTGCGCAGGGAGCCCGCTGGGCTTTGAGGGGCTGGTGGTGGGAGGGACACAGAGCTGCCTTCGTGCCCCCCCCTCCGGCTCCCAAGAAGGTGATGCAGGGCTGAGCCACTCACCGTCAGCACGTGGAAGAATAAGTACTTGTAAGATGTATGAAACCTTCCAAGACACAATCCGGAAGCCCTGTATACATCATGATTCCTGTTTCAGAGTGGGGGGAGGAAAGTGTTGAGGTGAACAGCACTCAGCTCCTCCCAACTTAAACCCATCACTGTCGCCTGATCAAAGCCAGGTCACCCCACTGGGAGCAGCTGTGGTTTTTCCCAAGTAAAATTAGGTGATGCCCACCCCAGCTACTTGCCCGCCTTCGCACCCTCTCCATCCCTCCCACTTTGCAACTGCCCCCACCGCTGCCACTTCCCACGGCTGCAGGCACAGCCTCACAGAGGTGCTTTGACGCGACCCTTTGACCATTGCCAAGTGAGAGCTGGACCATCAAGAAGGCTGATCGCCGAAGAATGGATGCTTTTGAATTCTGGTGCTGGAGGAGACTCTTGAGGGTCCCATGGACTGCAAGAAGATGAAACCTCTCCATTCTGAAGGAAATCAGCCCTGAGTGCTCACTGGAAGGACAGATCCTGAAGCTGAGGCTCCAAGACTTTGGCCACCTCCGGAGAAGAGAAGACTCCCTGGAAAAAACCCTGGTGTTGGGAAAGATGGAGGGCACAAGGAGAAGGGAGTGGAAGGCAGTGGAAGACAGGAGTGCCTGGCGTGCTCTGGTCCAGGGGGTCACGAAGAGGTGGACACGACTAAACGACTCAGCAGCAGCAACAAAGCTCCTTCCTGGAAGTTGCCCGGTGACAGGCAGCCAAAGCGGTGCCTTCAGCCCGGCAGCGGAGGAAGCGGCAAAGGTGCGGGGATGGGGGGTGGGGGAGGGAGCGGAGGTCAGGCAAGCGAGGTGGCGGTAAGGCGCACCGGCCTGCACGTCTCAGAGAAAGCTCTGGCTGTGGGGATGTGGTTTCTGGGACAAGGCCCTGGCTCCCCCAACAAGGCGCGCTGTGCGTTTTCTGACCTCCACGTTGAAGCTTGGGGATTTTCAACCCTCCCCCTTGCACTGTTCCTCCTGGGCCAGTTCCTCCCCAGAATTGCCTGTTTGTTTATTGGAAGTGTTTCTGGTCTGCCCCTCAGGCAACAGTCTGAAAGGTAAAGAATAAAGCGCAAGCATGGAGACAAACGCAGCTCCAAAGGAAACCTCCAGCAGCAGCAGCAACAGAAACCCAGGTGAGAGAGGGGATGGAGAGGAACCAGGTAAGTGCAGGAGAGGCGGCTTGCGGGGCAACAACAGATCATCCTCTGTTTGGGGCTCTGGGTAGGAGGGCTGCCTCTGAGATGGGCTATGTGTGGGGAGCGGATGGGAGGGGGAATCTCAGCTCTAAGGAAGGGGTCAGCAACCTGTGGTCCACGGGGGTCGTTTAACCGGCCCCCGAGCCACCCCCGAACTGAGCTGCTTGTTCGGCGAGTCCCCGCGCACTGCAATAAACCAGCGCAGCACGGTGTGGGGACTCGCTGCTGTGGTGCCGAAAATTGTGCCTATGCATGCGCAGACACCGGAAATCATGCATGCGCGCGCTCACACTCGCTGACAATCTGGCCCACAGAGAGATCTCCGCTGGAGTGAACCAGCCCAGGCGAGGCAAACCTTGCTGACCTCTCCTCTAAGGTGCCCCAGCCTGGGTGCTTGGGGGGCGGGGGAAGCCAAAGTTCTGCTTTGTATCATTGCAGGAAGGGACTGCAAAAGACGACTCCCACTTTCTGGTTTGTGAACTCTCTAGGTCTAACGCACGCTCCTTGAGAGCCCCAGAGAGAGCCCAGCTGTCCTAAGAAGCTTGCAAAGAGGGTCCTGTGAAGGCTATCGACATAGAACATGGGTCGGCAAGCTAAGGCTCGGGGGCCGGATCTGGCCCAACTGCCTTCTGGATCCAGCCCGCGGACTGCCCAGGAATCGCTGTGGTGATCGGCGTGGGGATTCTGATCATTCGGGCTTCGTCATTTCCCCACGGCGGCGGCTCCTCCCTCCCTCCTCCTGGCTTCTCCCTGCCCTGCCTAGAGGAGGAAGGGGGCTGGGCTTTGTTGAGCTGTGGATGGCTGAGTGCCATTTTACGCAGCCCTTCTCCGGATCCAGCCCCTTTGCTCCACTCATTGTCCTTCCACTGCCACCGCCGCCTGCCCCTGCCGCTCGCAATGCACAGGTAAGCAGCCACCGGGGCTCGTCCGGTGCTGTGGAGAAGGGAGAGTTGGTGGGGTGGTGGTGGTTTTTTTCAAAAGATAGTCCAGCCCCACAAGATAAAAATTGTTGGAAGTGTAAGGAGAAGGAGGGGAATTTCCTCCATATGTGGTGGACGTGTCCTAGCCTCACCTGTCCTTTACAGAGCCAGCTTCCTCCACCTTCGCCTCCTCATTGGCTTGTCGAATCTGCAGCCGTATCCCCCGCTGCAAGCGTACTACAAAGCCGTTGGCTCCATTGCCTGCAAGGAGGAATCCAGTCCAGGGTGAGGGTTGCGCTCTCCAGCCCCCTGCCCACGCCTCCCTTCCTCCTCCACCGAGGCGTAGCCACAAATCAAGTAAATAAATAAAAATACTCAGCAAACTGACCAAACAAGTCACAGGTAGCTCGGTTCTGCCCCCCTAACAAAAGTCCTGCCCCCCCCCCGAAATCCTGGCCATGCCCATATGCTCCACACCTCTATGATGGCATCCAGCTCCTCTTTGATGGGCACCTAGCCCAGCACCCTCATGATGGTGCCCAACTGCTTGGTGCTGATGTCTTCACTAACATCAGCATCAAATCATAATCATAATCACAAACATAATCACAATCATTTATTACTTATACCCTGCCCATCTGGCTGGGTTTCCCCAGCCACTCTGGGTGCCTTCCAACAGGAGATTAAAAATACATTAAAACATCAGTCATTAAAAGCTTCCTTCAGAGGTCCTTCCACCACCAACTGCAGCACCCTCCACCTTCCTTTGCTCAGAGATGGGTTGAGATTTGCAGGGGCTAGTTTGGTTTTCGCCGGAGCCCTGAGGTCCACCAGCTGGAGCCAGCTGCACAGCAGCAGCTCAGGGCAGGGGTGTCTACTGAGAATCCCGTCCGTGAAGAAGGCAGGGCATAAATATCCTAAACTGACTCCCCCCGACTCCATGCCTTCCTGAGTCCTTGCCCCTCCAAGCAATCCCCAAACTTACATAGTATGGATGGCAGCAGAGCCCAGAGGATGAGCGAGGGACCCATTGCAAAGAAGAAGGAGAACCTGGTGGCTCTCATGCTGGAAGGCAGCTCTGAATGGTGCTCAGGGCTGAGATTGGCAGCCATATATACTCCTCCTTCCTCCCTCTCCCCCTCCTCTCCTGGGTTGGGCTGGGACAGAAGCCAAGCGGATTTGAGTGTGGGGGTCCAGCTGGCTCCTGCTCCAGATAATTTCCCCGTGATAAACAATCAAAAATAACAGAAGAAGCACCTGCTGGATCTAGCCAATGGCCATCTGGTCCAGCGTCCTCTTCTCACAGTGTCCAACCAGGATCTGGGCAGAAGAGCAATACTCTCCCCTGCTGTGTTTTCCAGCCAATGGTTTCTGAAACGTTGCTGCCTCCAACTGTGGAGACAAAACATAGATGTTGCGCCTGGTAGCCATTGGTCCAGCAACAGGAACCAGTAAGCAGCCCTTATAGAATCACAGAACCATGGAATGGTAGAGTTGGACGTGGTCCAAGGGTCGTCTAATCCATGCAAGAACCTCGGTTTAGGCATCCATGACAGATGACCATTTGGCCTCCACTTAAAAATTGCCAACAAAGGAGAGTCCACCACAGAGGGCGTCTGTTCCACTGTCAAACAGTTTTTACTGTCAGAAAGTTCTTCTGGAGAAAGTTTCCTCCTGGAGCAGGAGAAAAGAAGCTTCCTCCATCTTCCATGTGAACAGTCTTTAAGATATTTGAAGATGACCATCATATCTCCTCTCAGTCTCCTCTTTTTCAAACTAAACAAACCCAGCTCCTTCAACCATTCCTCATCACGCTTGGTTTCCAGACCAGTGATTGTCTTGGTTGGCCTCCTCTGTACCCATTCCAGCTTGTCAACATCCTTCTTAAATTGTGGTGTCCAGAATTGGACACAGTATTCCAGGTGTGGTCTGACCAAGGCAGACTAGAGCGGGACAATGACTTCTTCCCATGATCTGGACTCTAGACTTCTGTTGATGCAGCCTAGAATAGCATTAGCTTTTTTTTGCTGCTGCGTCACATGGTGGACCAAGATCCCAAGATCCTTTTCACAAGTACTGCTAGTAAGCAAGGTGTCCCCCATCCTATCTTTGCACATCTGGTTCTTCCTGCCTAAGTGCAGAACCTGACATTTCTGCCTGTTGAAATGCATTCTGTTAGCTTGCACCCAGTTCTCCAATCTGTTAAGGCAATATTGAATTCTGATTCTGTCTTCTGCAGCATTAGCTACCCCTCCCAGTTTGTTGTCATCTGCAAATTGGATGAGCATCCCCTCAATTCCTTCATCCAAGTCATTTATAAAGACGTTTAAACAACAACGGGCCCAGGACAGAACCCTGCAGCTTCTCACTTTTTCCAGGAAGACGAGAAACCATTAATGAGTACTCTTTGGGTTCGGACACTTAAAAAATAAAGTGTATTATGTACCTTGATGGGCCAGCCTGGACTGGATGGATAGATTTAAGACTTCAGGACTTTACAAAGAAGCCCAATCCACGTTTTAGTTCTTGAATGGCCTTTCTGAACAAACTCAGGGAATGTACTCAGGGAAAAGCTTTCTCCAGTTTCAGAGCAAGACAAATGGCTGGCTTGTTGAATTGAAAGAGATGGAAGAGGGGGATGGGGTGAAAAAAGTAGGGCCATTAAGAGTGTGTGTGTTTTCTTTAAAAACAAAAAAACAAAAAAGAAAAGAAAAATAACTCTAGCAATAACAGTAAGGTGAAGTAAGAAGTAAAAAATAGTGATGATAATGATGGGAGGGCAGGGGAAGGGAAACAATGATAGATTTTCCCCCCATCATCATCATCATCATCATCATCATGAGGAAGTCAGGGCTGAAGTGGTGGTCCCAGGAAGTGGCCTGTGTTGGGTCAGGAATCCTTCATAATTCATGAGAGTTTAAATACTAATAATAAAGTTAGGAAAAGAGAAGTTTTGGGAAGACCCACCCAGTGCCCGTCTTCTCCTGGGGTGACACCGTTGGCGTGGCTCCCAGTTGGGCCTCTGCCCGCCTCCCTTGTGCCCATCGCCAGATGCGACAGTTAGATGTTGTGATGGGCAGAGATCTTGATAGCCAAGTGGAATTTGCCTTGCAGTTTCAGATGCGGATGTTGCTGTTTTATCTGATGAATCTGATGAATACCTTTCAACTAAGTTGGCAGCACTCTGGGTGCTTTGTTGCCAGAATCAGGCCATCAGCCATCATTGTCTAACTGAATTAGTGCATCGTCCCAACTTTTCTAGCTGAAGGCATTGGTGTGTGTGAGATGCAAGTCAAGGCCCGAATGCGGAGAGGGAGAAATGTCATGCGGGTGTCATGTTGTGGCCGAGGGTGGGGTGTGGCACGTCGGACATTCAAACCATGCCACCTACGTTGCGCTTGCAATCTTGGCTACATGCGGCAGGAGTGCAGGGGGTGGGAAAGGTGATGTGCTGGTCCAGGGGGAGGTTACCGTGGGGCGAGGTCCAGGACCTGAGTCAAGGGTCGGCAGACAGTCATCCACGGGTGAAGCGGGGTCTACAGCGAGGAGCCGGGCAAGGACAGGAACTCTGGGGGAACAGGACTGGGTGCTGGCCAAAACAGCTCTTCAACGACGTTGCTCCTGCAACCTGGGACCGGGCTGACTGGCCTTTATCTTCTCTGAGGCCAGGGGCAGTCCCGGCCCCCAGGTGACCCACCTCTCCTGGCCTTAAGGCGAGCACTCCTCCTGGGAGAAACCAGTTTCCTCCGCCTCCACCAGGAGAGGCCGGTGGGTTACTGGACACAGGGAGAGACTCACTTTCCCCTGACAGGGCTGGGAGAGGCGCACCTGTAGGCAATATGTCCTCAATCGCCTCCGGAGCCAGAGTGGATTCACCTGGTGCCTGCTCCTGAGGATCCGGCACAGGTGCAGGTGCTTCAGAATCAAGGCCCTGCCCCAGCGCATGTGCAGAAGTGCTAAATCGTGCTTTGCGCATGCGCAGAAGAGCTGAATCGCAACCCGCACATGCACAGACGTGCAGACGAGGGTTGTGAACGCTGCGGGTTGTGAAGGTGCATCCCGCACGGATCACGTTCTCAACCTGAGCATCCACAGTAGGCCTTGCCCCAATGAGGAGGTTCTGAGGACTGAAGGTCCTCAACTTCCTATAGTTGCCTAAGCATAGCTGTCAACGTTTCCTCTTTTTAAGGAAAATTCCCTTATTCCAAATAGGATTCCTTGCAAGAAAAGGGAAAAGCTGACAGCTATGCGCCTAAGCTTGAATGTGGAGATCAGAAAACGCACAGCGCGCCTTGTTGGGGGAGCCAGGGCCTTGTCACAGAAACCACGTCCCCACAGCCAGAGCTTTCTCTGAGACGGTGCGTGCTGGTGCACCGTACCGCCACCTCGCTTGCCTGGCCCCCGCTCCCTCCCCCCCCATCCCCGCACCTTTGCCGCTTCCTCTGCTGCCGGGCTGAAGGCATCGCTTTGGCTGCCTGTCACCGGGCAACTTCCAGGAAGGAGCTTTGTTGTTGTTGAGTCGTTTAGTCGTGTCTGACTCTTCGTGACCCCCTGGACCAGAGCACGCCAGGCCCTCCTGTCTTCCACTGCCTCCCGCAGTTTGGTCAGACTCATGTTCGTAGCTTCAAGAACACTGTCCCACCATCTCACCCTCTGTCATCCCCTTCTCCTTGTGCCCTCCATCTTTCCCAACATCAGGGTCTTTTCCAGGGAGTCTTCTCTTCTCCGGAGTTGGCCAAAGTCTTGGAGCCTCAGCTTCAGGATCTGTCCTTCCAGTGAGCACTCAGGGCTGATTTCCTTCAGAATGGAGAGGTTGGATCTTCTTGCAGTCCATGGGACTCTCAAGAGTCTCCTCCAGCACCAGAATTCAAAAGCATCCATTCTTCGGCGATCAGCCTTCTTTATGGTCCAGCTCTCACTTCCATACATGACAGTCCTTCTGGATGCTTGCATTTCATGCTTTCTGTAAGGCTTCACATCAACTTGGTAAAATAGAGTGGTACTTTTACTTCCCTTGATCTGGACACTCTACTTCTATTGATGTAGCCTAGAATAGCATTGGCTTTTTTTGCTGCTGCGCCACACTGTGGACTCATGCTAAGCTTGTGTTCCACCAAGACCACTGGATCCTTTTCACATGTACTGCTTGCAAGTCAGGTATCCCCCATCTTATATTCGTGCACCTGTTTCTTCTTGCCTAACTGCAGAACCTGGCACTGGTCCCTATTGAAATTCCTTTGGGCCCCGTTCTCTAATCTGGTTGAATCTTCTTGCAGCCGGGAGAAAGGGAATGCTATTCTAAGCTGCAGCAGCAGACATCTAGTGTCCTGATAAGGGGAAGTCATAGTCTTGCTCTGTTCTGCCTTGGGGATTCCTTCCCTGGCTCTCTACCTTTTAACCAAAAAGCACTTCTAACGTCTTTCAACCCCTATCAAGTTTAGAAGACTCTTCCACTGCTTGTGGGCAGGGTTTTCAGTGAACTTTGCCTTAGGAGATTCGGATTCATGTCTCATCTTGAAAGTCCAACCGGGGAAATAGCTAAGCAAATTTCCACTATGATCAGCTCGCCTTCTGATGATTTAGCTGGGCGATACTTTCTTTTCTTTTCAACATCATGACATATCAGTAGAGAGATGGGGATAGCTCAGTCAGTAGAGCATGTGACCCATGTTGGGCAAAATATTCCTGGGCTGCAAGGGGTTGGACTCCATGACCCTCGTGGCCCCTTCCAACTCTACAGTTCTAGAATTTATCTCGGCTGCTTCTTCTGAGATTCATGGTCCAGCCCAAGCCGAGGAGCATCAAGGCTTTGCTGAACTGCTTAGCTGGTGGGTGGAAGAGACCTCCTGCCCCCCAGCTGAACAGCTCTGATGCCTCAGAAGGCCCCCTGGCCCCCAGCAGAGGGAGCCTCGATGCTTATCTGGCTTGTACATGAGCAGGAAGAGCATCAGAGCGCCATATAGCTGGGGGGTGGGGAGCACCTTAACTGAGTCCGGGTTCAGTAAAACTGCTTAGCTGGGGCACAGGCAGCCGTGTGCTCCTCAGTGTGCCGGTGTCTGTTGGCATTGGTCGCTGTGATGTTCGGGCTGAAGAAAGCTAACGAAGCTCCTGAACGAAGGAGCAGGAGGGAGAGAACATGCCAATTGGGCATGTGTCTCTACCAGGGTCCTATTTGAGTGTAGGATGAGCTCCTGACAGTCCTAACTGTCCCAGTATCAATTGCATTTAACCTTTGGAGAGAATGCATCCATGAATGATTCCCTGCATTTTGTGACTCTCCTTTCCTCCCTCCTAGGCTGTATTGCACATCTCCTGTCTGAGCTTGAAAGTGGCGCAAATGGTCAGCCAGAATGTTTTGCTATGTCTGCTTTGAGTCAGCACCGGGGTGTTAATCCAGCGCCTCTGCTGGAAGCTCTTTGACACGTTTTGCGAACAGGGAAGTAAAATATGGGATTGGAATGTCAATAGTTGAGACCAAATCAACCCCAAGGAAGTTGATACCACGACGGAGCTATGTACCGTATATTTCGCCCTATAGGGCACACTGGCCCATAGGGCGCACCTGGTTTTTTTTTGGGGGGGGGGGGAATGAATAGAAAAAATATATCCCCCCCCCAGCCCCCAGAACAGGCTGCTGCCTGCAAGCCTTGCAAGCCCGCGGGAACTCCCGCCGGACTTGCAAGGCTTGTGGATAGCTTCCTGGAGCCTGGAGAGCGAGAGGGGTCGGTGCACACTGACCCCTCTCACTCTCCAGGCTTCAGCGAAAGCCTGCATTTGCCCCATAGGATGTGCACACACACATTTCCCCTTCATTTTTGGAGGGGGAAAAGTGCGTCGTATAGGGCGAAAAATACGGTATGTTGACATCCCATGACCTGCAACCTTTCTCGATGGATATAGAAGGGTGTTTTCATGTTTCATGACTACTTGTGTGCTGTGTAGAAGTACGCTATAAAAGCTTTGTTCTGATGTGCCTCATGGTAGACCTTTCCTTGACTTGGCAGGGCGGGGCCTCGGCGCCTCATCTTCCTCCCCATGTTTGGTGCTGGAGGGGAAATAAGGAACATTCCAGGATCAAATCCGAAGCTGGGATGGTTTTTGTAATTCTGGGCCTGTCCCCAGAAAATCAGGACACTTGGGTGGGGCTGGATCTGGGACAGGACCGGAAGGCAGGAGAAGACTTGAAGGTGGGGCATCACGTGACCAGGTGTCTGATAAGGTATGTTGTAAACAAAATCTGCCCTTTTCCCTTATGGGGTATCCAAGAGCCTGCATAGAGTCCTTACGTGGGTTCCCTATTGGTAGGAGAAAATAACAGAGGCCAACCAGAGAATATTGAGAAGCAAAGCAGCTGGTAAGCCTGATCTTTATTGATCTGTTGCAACAGGGTGCTCCCCTCACACGCAGGAAAGGAGGAGGACCCAGAACCCAGCTGTGCCCACCCTTATATAGACATTTTAAATTGCCCACCTTGGAGTCCAAGACCACCACCCCAGATACATCATACCTACATCACAGAAAAGGTGGTCTACAACAGAAATTTGAATGTTGTTGCTTTTCCTGTCTGTCAGGTTATCTTATAATGCCTTATCTGATTGCCTTTCCTGGCAGTCTGGCCATTTCTTTGAGATGCTGATTTTCCAATTCCTGAGACAACAGGAAGGCTCCCTGACTCCCTCCCTCCTTGCAGGGAAAACATTTGGTCAGTTTGGGCGTCAAAATGGTTTCAAGTCAGTCTTCCTGTGCTGATCTATGTCAGTGCTTAGTTGGTACATTTATGAACTATATATATATATATATATATATATGCTTTCGTAGATTTTCACGGGTACAGGAATGCAGGTTTTGGTGTCTTCGGGTGTCTTCCCGTGTAAGAGTTGGGGTGTCTAGGCGACGTTTCGACGAGGTCTCACTCGTCATCTTCAGGCTGGTGCTTTCGGTTTCTTGTTACTGGTTTCTGTTCCAGTAACAAGAAACCGAAAGCACCAGCCTGAAGATGACGAGTGAGACCTCGTCGAAACGTCGCCTAGACACCCCAACTCTTACACGGGAAGACACCCGAAGACACCAAAACCTGCATATATATATATATATATATATATATATATATATGCTTTCGTAGATTTTCACGGGTACAGGAATGCAGGTTTTGGTGTCCTCGGGTGTCTTCCCGTGTAAAAGTTGGGGTGTCTAGGCGACGTTTCGACGAGGTCTCACTCGTCATCTTCAGGCTGGTGCTTTCGGCTTCTTGTTACTGGAACAGAGCAGGATCTCAGTGTTTGAGTTCCTATAAATACTGTTGAGGGGGTGTGGTGTATAGCCTCCAATGTTCTGGGCAGGGAGGAAGTTCCCAGGCTAGTGTGCCTTTTCTTCTTTTGTTCCTTAATTACTTGAGGGATATCTTGAGTGATTTCTTGGGTGATATTCTGAGTACCACTTAGGTGGGTCATTAGGTGTGGATTAGTTGCTAAAGCCTTCGTGTCTTGACATCTTGAGCTTTGTGAAGAGTTTTTCTGAGAAGATGGCTGTACTGCACTTAGTTGTGCTCTGGCTTGGCTTCGTGTATAGGGGCGAGCTGTGGTTTTGTGTCCTGTGCCAGCCAGATCTGTGTAGGGATTGCAGGGAGGTGAAGCATCCGGAGGTGCCACCATGGTTTGGCTACTGGATGGTGTCTGTAATTTATCTGTGGAGAGGGTCTGGGTTTGGGTCTGGTGTGGTTGATTGGTGATGGCGTTCTGTATGCCTCTGGATCTGGTGTCGGTTTTTGTGGGGAGGGCTAATTTCCAGATGTCTGGCAGGCGGGATGTGTCGTCACGCTTGTTCATGTTGTGAGGGTGTTTCTCTATCTCGATGGCTTCCATGATTATTCTCTTGTGGTGATGTTCCATGTTAAAGAGCAATTTGGAATCTGCAAAATTAATTTTGTGTCCTGTTTCTTTCATGTGTTGGAAAAGAGAGGAAGTTTTTTCTTCTTTTTTGACGGCATTCTTGTGTTCTGCGATACGTGCATTTATTCGTGCATTTATTCGAAACTGCGATACGTGCATTTATTTGTGCATTTATTCGAAACACCCCCCAAAAACCAAGACACAGAAGAAAACAATGGCATGGCCCTCCTTCCTTATATCAAGGGCACTACAGATAAAATTAGCAAAATCCTCCATAAACACAATATCAAAACAGCCTTTTGCACCAACCAAAAAATAGCCAATATCCTCAGAAACCCCAAGGATAAAATCCAGTTAGAAAACCAAGGGGTCTATGAAATACCCTGCAAAGTCTGCCCAGCCACGTACATTGGACAAACAAACAGACGAATAAATGCACGTATCGCAGAACACAAGAATGCCGTCAAAAAAGAAGAAAAAACTTCCTCTCTTTTCCAACACATGAAAGAAACAGGACACGAAATTAATTTTGCAGATTCCAAATTGCTCTTTAACATGGAACATCACCACAAGAGAATAATCATGGAAGCCATCGAGATAGAGAAACACCCTCACAACATGAACAAGCGTGACGACACATCCCGCCTGCCAGACATCTGGAAATTAGCCCTCCCCACAAAAACCGACACCAGATCCAGAGGCATACAGAACGCCATCACCAATCAACCACACCAGACCCAAACCCAGACCCTCTCCACAGATAAATTACAGACACCATCCAGTAGCCAAACCATGGTGGCACCTCCGGATGCTTCACCTCCCTGCAATCCCTACACAGATCTGGCTGGCACAGGACACAAAACCACAGCTCGCCCCTATACACGAAGCCAAGCCAGAGCACAACTAAGTGCAGTACAGCCATCTTCTCAGAAAAACTCTTCACAAAGCTCAAGATGTCAAGACACGAAGGCTTTAGCAACTAATCCACACCTAATGACCCACCTAAGTGGTACTCAGAATATCACCCAAGAAATCACTCAAGATATCCCTCAAGTAATTAAGGAACAAAAGAAGAAAAGGCACACTAGCCTGGGAACTTCCTCCCTGCCCAGAACATTGGAGGCTATACACCACACCCCCTCAACAGTATTTATAGGAACTCAAACACTGAGATCCTGCTCTGTTCCAGTAACAAGAAGCCGAAAGCACCAGCCTGAAGATGACGAGTGAGACCTCGTCGAAACGTCGCCTAGACACCCCAACTTTTACACGGGAAGACACCCGAGGACACCAAAACCTGCATATATATATATATATATATATCCTTAAATTTTATTATTACAGGTAGAGAGAGAGCAGCTGATTTTTTTGAGCCCAGAGGAAGGGAAAGAGGGGAGACGGGCACAGGCGAGAACAAAGAGAGGAGGAGGAGGAGGAATGAAAGGAAGATAGATGCAGATGTGAAGCAAAGGATAGGTGTGGTAAACCGATCACCCATTCCCACCCCCCTTCAGAGTAATACCCCTCCCCACGCTCCCACTATATATAAGGGTCTGGTGACTTCTGTCTCAGTGTGTCTGAAGAAGTGGGCATGCAGACAAAAGCTCATACCAAGAACAAACTTAGTTGGTCTCTAAGGTGCTACTGGGAGGATTTTTTTTATTTCACTAAGAAAACATGCTGTTTAAAAATGGATGTACCGTGCTATATTAGAAGCAAAAAAAAAGTTGTTTTGATGAATTGGAAGAGCTGCAAAAAGATTCCATGGAGCACATGGATTGATAATATGGACAGATTAGCTACATACGAACAAATTGCATGTCGACACAAATTAAGAATGGATAAATATGAGGAAATCTGGAAGGAATATTTAAGCGATAAGGTGGATAGTGGTGGGAAGTAGGGGGAAGAGAGAGAGGTGGGGAAATATTGTTAAAAAGGTGTAGTCATAGGTATATCAGTGTATTCAAATCTGAATTGTCAAATTGTGTTATTAGTGTCATTATGGTTTTTGCTGTATGTGTCTTTTGCGGTTGTTGTTTGTATTGAAAAAATGATTAAATAAATTGAAAAAGAAATAAAAGAAAACATGCTGTTTTACGAATACAAAAGTAGCCCCCTCTTTTCTGTGCCCTCCCCCTTAGAGCTGATGAGGGGGCTGGATGCTCTAGTACGGAAGCCCTCCCCCAACCTCCGGCCCAAATGTTTTCTAGGCACCATTGTGCTGCTGAAAGGACAGGCTCTGGGCATCCGTGAGCCACGGGTGTTTTTCTCTGAAGGGTCCGACATCAGCGGCTACATCTTGGTTTCTCCTGATTTGGAAGATGCGATCTCACATTCTAACTACTCCCAGACCCAAACAATGCCACTTTTAGCGTATCAATGGCTGTGTGATCCATTGCTTGGCGTCCTGAACCTCCACTTCCCTCCACAAGACGTGGCAAGGAAACACCTAGAGGCAGACTTCTTTGGGAGCCAGAGGGGGCTGCAGTCAGCTTCTCCCTCCCAGCAGGCTGAACCACCTTAGGCACCTTCCTCTGTGTTAATCATTTATGCCTATTAGAATTAATTCACCACGCTTAATTTGCTTTTGTACTCATTGCTCGTCCATTTCTCAAGGGCAGTCAGAGAGGGTCTGCAATGCAGGCTCCGTAAGCCCCCAAAATCAAGGATGGAGCTCGCAGGACAGGGTTTGGCAGGCAGAGATGGCATTGCAGAAACGATAACGTGGCAAATTCTCCTTTGTTCAACACTGTATCTCTGGAATGAATGCCCTCTGAGGTATAAAATACTGTGATTTCCTTCTGTACCTTCACAGACTACCGACTTGGAAGTCAGGAGTCTGTTTCTCTCTCTTTTATTCAGCTGAATAAACCTGAGTTCTCCCTCTCAGAAGTTCTGACTCCCTTTCCTTTGGTTGGGGGGTGGGATCTGGAAAACGTACCTAGGGGAAGAGCAGCATAGATTTATGCAATATGTGCTCCGACACTGCCTAGATCTAGCACAAACAAACCTCAGGAAGGTGGCTGACTCCCCTTGCTTGGAGGTCTTTAAACAGGGGTGGGGGCATATCTTGGAGATTCCTGCATTGCAGGGGGTGAGACTAGACCCTGGGGGTGCCTCCAAACCCTACAATTCTATGCTTCTAAGGTACTACTTAGTGAATACACATTCAGCTCAAGATTCTGCCCACAACCCTCCTACACAAATACCTATTCCTGCTTCCCAACCCCTTTCCCCAAATTTCTCTTAGGGTGCACCCACACTTTGCCCCACACTTTATAGACACAGGTCTGTATTATAAGAGTCAGTGTCTGAATGCTTCGCCCCTCTTGAGCTGCTTTCCTTGCTTAAAACCCGCTCTTTAATGCTGAATTGTAACAAACAGCAATTTGGGTTTCCCGTGGATTGCTGTTTGCTCTGATACAGCGGTAAAGAGCAGGTTTTTGAAAGAAAAGTTACAGGGTGAGGTGGGTGGGTGGGGAAAGAAGGGCTTGGACCCAGCACTTTAAAACATGGTCCTGTGCCCAGAAACACAGCACAAAAGGTAGTCTGGATGAGCCCTTAGTTTAAGGAACCTTAGCAGAGGGGCTGGAAGCTTCTCTGATGTCCCCATCTGTGTGTTTTTTTTTAAGGGGGTCCTCAGAAACCATTGCCGTTTCCAGTCCAGTGAGCCAGATATCTTCCAGCAGGGCTTCCTCTCTCCCTGGACACCTTTCTCAATATCACCCACCCTAAACAGACTCCCCAATGCCAGGCATTCCCAGTTCTTAAAATTGTCGAATGGGAAGGGACCCCAAGGGTCACTCTAGCCCTTCACCCCTCCAAGCAACCCCCAAACATACATAGCAGACCTGCCCGCTCACACTGGGCAGGCACTGTTGGCAGCAGAGCCCAGAGGATGAGCGAGGGACCCATCGCAAAGAAGAAGCAGAACCTGGTGGACCTCACGCTGGAAGGCAGCTCTGAATGGTGCTCAGGGCTGAGATTGGCAGCCATATATCCGCCCCCCTCCCTCCCCCTCGTCTCCTGAGTTGGGCTGGGACAGAAGCCAAGCGGATTTGAGTGTGTGGGTCCAGCTGGCTCCAGGTTCAGATAATTTCCCCATGACAGCCAATCAAAAAGAATTTAAGAAGCACCTGCTGGATCTAGCCAATGGCCGTCCAGTCCAGCGTCCTCTTCTCAAAGTGGCCAACCGGGATCTGGGCAGAAGAGCAATACTCTCCATTCTGAAGGAAATCAGCCCTGAGTGCTCACTGGAAGGACAGATCCTGAAGCTGAGGCTCCAATATTTTTACCACCTCATGAGAAGAGAAGACTCCCTGGAAAAGACCCTGATGTTGGGAAAGATGGAGGGCACAAGGAGAAGGGGACGACAGAGGACGAGGTGGTGGGACAGTGTTCTCGAAGCTACCAGCATGAGTTTGACCAAACTGCGGGAGGCAGTGGAAGACAGGAGGGCCTGGCATGCTCTGGTCCAGGGGGTCATGAAGAGTTGGACACGACTAAACAACAACAACAAGTAGTAGAAACTTTTCTAATAGTAGGGCTCTGTAACTTGCAATTGGGTCAGTCTATGAATATGTAGTGCCTTAAAGGTAAAGGCACCCCTGACTGTTAGGTCCAGTTGCAGACAACTCTGGGGTTGTGGCGTTCATCTCGCTCTATAGGCTGAGGGAGCTGGCATTTGACAGCTTCTGGGTCATGTGGCCAGCATGACTAAGCCGCTTCTGGCAAACCAGAGCAGCGCACCGAAACGCCGTTTACCTTCCCGCTGGTACCTATTTATCTACTTGCACTGATGTGCTTCCGAACTGCTAGGTGGGCAGGAGCTGGGACTGAGCAAAGGTAGCTTCGAACCGCCGACCTTCCTATCAGCAAGCCCTAGGCTCTGTGGTGTAGACCACATTGCCACTCACGTTCCCCAATGTAGTGCCTTAAGAGATAACAATTATGTATATTCCTCTGTGCCTGTTTGGCTGGCTTGCAAAATAAAACCCTTTGTTTTCCTCATTTGCTGCATGAGTTTTCATTCAGCCCCAAATGTTGATTTTTGCAACACTACGCTCTGGAGCAGGAGAAAACAAGCTTGCTCCATTCTCCATCTGATAGCTCTTGAGATATTTGAAAATGGGCGTCATATCTCCTCTCAGTCTCCTCTTCTCCATACCCAAGTGTCCAGAACTTGACACTGGACTCCAGGTGGTCTGACCAAAGCAGAGTAGAGCAGCACAATTACTTCTCTTCATCTGTTGATGCAGCCCAGAATATCATTAGTTTGTTTTGCTGATGCATCACACTGTTGACCCAGGTTAGAACGTTATGTACTTTTCAAATGTCAGGTTGGATTATTAATATTATTTTTAGAAAAACCTGTTTAGTCTTAAAGTAAGCATCTTGGAATTGTTTTAACTTTTTGCATCCTGTTTGCATCTTGATTTAGTTATGCAATTCATCAGTCAGATTGTGTTTTATGTGGGTTATTATTTGGGCCTATAATTATGTATCCAGAAGGCGTTTCACTTGCAGTGAATGGTTTATCATTGCGGTGTATTGTGATGTCATTGTTGCAGAGTAGAGTTTTAAAAAATGAACCATAAATCCATCCATATTGTTTTTCAGGGTGGTGATGGTATCTTTTGCTTCCTCTTCTTATCTTCCTCTTCTTATGCCTTAAGGAGTTGCAAATTCTTACTTTTGTCACGGATGTATTTGCAAATATTTGATCTGCCTCTGTGACAGCTGGATGTTGTGATGAATGTTGAAATTGTCTTGCAGTTTCAGATTCAGACGTTGCTGTTTTATCAGTATATTTGATGAATGTCTTTTAGCTAAACTAGCAATAATATGGATGGTTTGTTGGCAGAGTCAAACCATCATTGTCTAGCTTTTTTTTTGTATAAGAACTAGTATGAAAGAGGCCTCCCAGCCCATATTAGATCAGCATAAACAGTTGGGCCTGATGAACATTTACTGTTCCCAAGCCTAATCCTGCGGAAAGCCATCTAATTAGATTTTAATTTGACCCTGACCTGTTTTTAGGAGGTCATTTAATTATTGTTTGATTTTATACCAACGTTATATATTTGATGTTAGCCACCCTGAGCTTGGCTTTGGCCGGGGAGGGCGGAATATAAATAAAAGTTGTTTATTATTATTATTATTATTATTATTATTATTATTATTATTATTATTAGCTAAGGCATGACTGCAGGGAGGGAGGGGTGAGGGAGGATTGTGACATCATGGGGTGTGCCGTGTGCTGATTGGCTGAGGGTGGGGTGTGGCACCTAGAACACCCAAACCTCTTCACATACCTTGTGCCTGTAATCTTGGCCGTAGGGGGGGGGACACCTGCAGCCCACCTCATGCTGCCCCTCCCTCATGTGGACTGGGTCCCGCATGGCAGTTTTTCTAAGATAGAACCAGAGAGGAAGAGAGCAGCTGAAGAAATTTGCTCTTCTAACACAGTACGCTGTGTGGGCTACTTATTTAGACATTCATCCAAGTGCCCTTACCGAAACGTCCGTGTGTGTCAACTTTGCATTTAAAAATCTTGCTCAAGCATTCTCTGTGTGCTAAGCTCAACTTCTGCTTATGTCGCTTTCGCCACGATTATGTATTCATCTTGCGGTTCTGTGTCCTCATAGTCTTGCGTTCCTCCTTGCTATCCCCTGTATTTTATCAGAAAATGCTTTATTTTCTATGTGAATACGTGCATTTTATTCTGGTCCTACAACAGCTGCCGCAGATTGGGTCAATATCTTCATCAAACCAAGGTCTAGTTCCTGATCCTCCACCACCAGTCCAGACCCCATGAATTCCTGTATGACTCCTGGTCCTCTGAAGGTCAGGGAGAGGGGATTGGGGGCAGCATCTGCATGGGTGACAAGGCCCATCTAAGGGGTGGGCTTGTTTTGCAGGCTCCCCTCTTTTCCCCACCCCAGTTAGGCATTTAAAAGGAACATGTTGATAACAACAACAACAACAACAATTTATTTATACCCCACCCATCTGGCTGGGTTTCCCCAGCCACTCTGGGCAGCTTCCAACAAAATATTAAAATATAATAATCCATCAAATATTAAAAGCTTCCCTAAACAGGGCAGCCTTCAGATGTCTTCTAAAAGTCTGGTAGTTGTTCTTCTCTTTAACATCTGGTGGGTGGGCGTTCCACAGGGCAGGTGCCACCACCGAGAAGGCCCTCTGCCTGGTTCCCTGTAACATGGCTTCTCACAGGGAGGGAACCGCCAGAAGTCCCTCGGTGCTGGACCTCAGTGTCCGGGCAGAATGATGGAGGTGGAGACGCTCCTTCAGGGATACTGGACTGAGGCCGTTTAGGGCTTTAAAGGCCAGCACCAACACTTTGGATTGTGCTCGGAAACGTACTGGGAGCCAATAAGGTCTTTCAGAACCGGTGTTATATGGTCTCGGCGGCCACTCCCAGTCACCAGTCTAGCTGCCGCATTCTGGATTAGTTGTAGTTTCCGGGTCACTTTCAAAGGTAGCCCCACATAGAGCGCATTGCAGTAGTCCAAGCGGAAGATAACCAGAGCATGCACCACTCTGGCCAGACAGTCCATGGGCAGGGAGGATCTCAGCCTGCGTACCAGATGGAGCTGGTAAACAGCTGCCCTGGACACGGATTTGACCTGTGCCTCCATGGACAGCTGTGAGTCCAAAATGACTGCCAGGCTGCGCACCTGGTCCTTCAGGGGCACAGTTGCCCCATTCAGGACCTGGGAGTCCTCCATATCTGCCTGCCTCCTGTCCCCACAAAACAGTACTTCTGTCTTGTCAGGATTCAACCTCAATCTGTTAGCTGCCATTCATCCTCCAGACACTCACAGGACCTTCGCCGCCTTCACTGGTTCTGATTTAAAAAAGAGGTAGAGCTGTTGCAACCCACTTTGGAGGCCACTCACCTACAAAGGGACAGAGTTTCTGCTCAGCAAGGAGCCTTTGGGTGCAATGAAGGAGAAGTGACTCATTTATCCTTGCAGTTTATTACCTTAACATCGGGTTTTAGGAAAAACTCTTTATCCTTGCAAGAGGAGATGCTCACTTGCTCTTACTCTGAGAATTGCATCCTGCACACCTCTGGGCAAATTTGGGGAGGGCGTGGGGTTCACGCATAGGGGGAAGCAGTTCTGTTGCACAAGTGTAACTCTTTGTGTTATGCCATCCCGGTGATGAAAGCCAACTGTCACCTTTGTTGCTGAAGTTTCCTCTTGCCCAACCAAGGGCTGTGCTCACCTCTCTCTCTAACCGAGGGTTTAAATCTTGGCCCAGATCAGCCACAGCATCCAGACTCTTCTGCCAGTTGCATCAGGAACAGCACCATGAAAGCCAGGCTCTTCCTCGTCTTCTTCCTCATGGGCCTCCTCACCATCTGTGTTGAGCTGCCGTCTGCAGCTGGACAAGGTAAGGGCAGAATCCCAGGCCAGCCAGGCTTCCTTCTCCTCTGGTGGTGTTGACCATCTGCACAGCCTTCCTCTGAACCTGCTCCAACCTGTCTCCACCCTTCTTAGAGTCCACCACCTTCTGGGGAAGTCTTTTCCATTGTTGAATACCTCTTACCATCAAAAAGCTCATCATCATCATAATAATAATAATAATAATAATAATAATAATAATAATAATAATAATAATTCTTAATTACCCGTATTTTTCGCACCATAGGGTGCACCGGACCATAGGGCGCACCTAGTTTTTAGACGGGGAAATCAATAAAAAAAATATCTCCCCCCCCCCAAGCCCCAAAGAGCAGAGTACAGGCTGCGCACAACCTCTCCCTGCCGGAGGGTTTGCGCGCAGTTATGGAACAAGCCAAGGCAGCGAGCGGGATCCATCCCACTCACTGCCTTGGCTTCCTCTTTAGCCCCACGCAATCTCTCCCTCCCGGGAGAGGCTGCATGAAGCTAAAGAAGCCATAGCCCCGTATAGCCTCTCCCTGCCGGAGGGGTTGCGCGCGGCTATGGAACAAGCCTGCATTCACTCCATGGGACGCTCACACATTTCCCCTCAATTTTTGGAAGGGAAAAACAGTGTCCAATGGAGCGAAAAATACGGTACTATTATTATTTATTTATATCCCACCCTGCCCAGCCGAAGCCGAAGCTGGGCTCTTGTCATTTGAACCTGGAGCAGCAGCAGCAAACCAGCTTCCTTCAACTTCCATGTGATGGCCCTCCAGATATTTGAGAATGGTCCACATGTCACCCCTCAGTCTTCTCTTCTCCAGGCAAAACCTGCCCAGCTCCCTCAACTGTTTCTCACAAGGCTTGGTTTCCAGCCCCTGGGTATGTTTAGCCTGGGGAAGAGAAGCCCCACAGTTGACCTGATAGCCATTTCTGATATCCAAAGAAGATGGAGCAAGCTTGTTTGCTGCTGCTCCAGAGGTGGGGACCTGAAGCAATGGATTCAAATGGCCAGAAAGGAGATTCTGACTCAATATTAGGGAGAACCTTTTGGTGGGCAGAGCTGTTTGACATTTTAGGGGTGCCAGGACATCTCTTAGGCTGGCCACTGAGGACTGTGTTGGTGTCTTTGTGATAGATAGTTTCATCTTCCCATAGGATCTGGTTGAGCAGAAGGTGGAAAGGCTCACAGCATTAGCCTTCCAGTAGATACTGAACTGGGGGACGCTGGTGGCACTGTGGTCTAAACCACTGAGCCTTGGGCTTGCTTATCAAAAGGTCAGCGGTTTGAATCCCCATGACGGGGTGAGCTCCCGTTGCTCGGTCCCTGCTCATGCCAACCGAGCAGTTCGAAAGCACGTCAAAGTGTAAGTAGATAAATAGGTACCACTCCGGTGGGAAGGTAAACGGCGTTTCCTTGTGCTGCTCTGGTTTCGCCAGAAGCGACTTAGTCATGCTGGCCGCATGACCTGGAAGCTGTATGCCGTCTCCCTTGGCCTATAGAGCGAGATAACTGCGACTGGACATAACTGTCCGGGGTCCTCTCTCTCTAGATACTGAACCCCCATGAGATCTTGGGATGGGGGGCTGAGTGGGGCTGTCCTGGATTCTCACAGAGGCTTGTGCTTGTTCTGGCCTGAGATCTGTATTCCGGGGGATGGACGCTCAGCTCACGGGCTTCATTGCTTGTGGAAAAGAAAACTTCCACAGCATTGTGGTGTGGGAGTCATCTTTCTCTCCTGCAGTGCGTCCTGGACAGTGTCCTCCGATTAAAGGCCCTGGCACATGTGCAATCTCCTGTCAGAGCGATGAGTCTTGCGGCCCTGGGAGCAAGTGTTGTAGTACTGGCTGTGGATTTGCATGCAAAAGAGTCGTTGAAGGTGAGAGAAGCCAGCAGGTGCAAAGCCCATCGCTCTCTCCAGGAGAGCAGTAGCAGGAAGACACTCAGACCCAGCAGCTTGGCGTGTTGGAAGGGAGCAGTGAGTCCTCTCATTGGCCACGGGTGATGGAAGGTGGGAGGTATGTTTCTCACCAAATGATTGGCTGGTATAGCAGCAGCGTATTTGGCCTCCTATCACGGGTTCTCCATGGTCTAGAAAGTTCCTTTTCAAAAAAAGGTCAGAGAACCTTCTGGCCACGTGGGCCAGCTATTTCTCTCTCCATGATCCCAAGGGCCAACGGTGACTTGTGGGTGGAAGAAACCGCCTGCTCAGTCATCCCACTGTCATAGTGACATCAGGCAGATTGGGGCCTCGTGTCAATCATGCAGCACGTCCACGGCAACCGGCTGGGAAAGGTCTGCTTCCACCGGCCCTGCACCTCCCGTTAGATTTGGCATCAAGGGCAGGGCAGGTGGGCAGGAAAGATGGGGAGGCCGAGGTGCCTGGAGGCCCCCCACTCCTGTTTTAAATGAGAGCCAGGGATACAGGAGAACATAGGCCCCAGTGGGCATTGTTAGAATCAGGATAGAATCCAGCCCACCGGGGAACAGAGCCCCCTGAGCAAAATGCAGGCCAGGCTTGTATTTCTGTCCACAACCACTTGCGCCGAGGCCCCCACCCCCATACCACTCAATCTTCTTGCGGTTCCTGCATTGCTCACTTTTGGATTAGATGACCTTTGGAGTCCCTTCTAACTCTACAATTTTATCGTACCTTATTACACCAATAAATTATAGAAACATTCATTCCGATTCTCCACAAAGATTATCCCTTGTCTGCCCTCTTTAAAACATTTATTAGCTCGATCATGCATACAGTATTCCATACCTTTATATTTTAATCTTAAGTCCAAATTCTCATTCTCACCCCATGGATGATGGCCCAGGGGTTGTACCCCTTTTCACTTCACTTACCAACCTGCCCCCACCCAACCCCCCACCCTCTTATCCAACTGCCCTCCCCTGATATTTCACCAAACCTTACACCTTGCACCCTGACACCTCACCATTACCTGTCCCCTTACACCTCAGCAGAGCTCACTAGACCACCCATACTTCCCTTAGGCCCCACTGCCCTATCCTTAGAAGTATTCCGGCAGGTCCTGCTTGCGCTGTTGGCCCACCAGCATCTTTCTCCTCCCCCCCCCCATCTCGCTTGCCAGCACTGCTGTCATGGCCCAGCAGCTCTCAGAAGTTATCACACTGTAGTTCACAGCATTACCTGTTGGCAGCCAAGCAAAGTGCAGCATGATGACAACCTTGCCTTTTTATTCTATATCAAGATACTTCATTCTTTCAAAGTGCTGTGTGGAGTTTCCATTTTCATTCCACTGCTTGCTACCCATTGAAAATCAAATCCCCAGTAGAGCATCTCAGTATGGGTGTCACCTTTTTCTCTTCCAGTGCACCCTGGACGGTGTCCCCGGCGCACTGGACCTGGGGTCTGCGCAGAACTCTGTAAGAGTGATGCCTCTTGCTCACCTGAGCAGAAGTGTTGCAGCAATGGCTGTGGCCACGAATGCATGACAGCCATTAAAGGTAAGAGAAGCCAGCCAGTTCCAAGCCCCTCACTCACAGCAAGGCCCCCAGAAGAGCTGCGGCAGGAAGGGAGTTAGGCCAGGAGCTTGATGTGTTAGAAGGGAGAGGCAACTCCTCTCGTTGGGTAAGGAGGATGGAAGGTGGAAGTGATTATTCTCCACCAAATGATTAGATCAGCGATTCCCAAAGGTTTTGAGTCGTGGAGCACTTCTCAGGAGAGAGATTTTTTATGGAGCACAGTTGCCTCCCTGATGCCAAAGACACATATTTATTTATTTTTATTTCCAATCTCTTGGCGGAGCCCTTGGAGATGCTTCACGGGGCACCAAGCACTCTGTGGAGCCCAGTTTAGGAACCGCTGAGTTAGATGGTATAGCAGCTGCACGCTTTGCCACCTCTCTTGGGTTCCTCAAGGGCCAGCGGCTTGTTGTTTTGTTTAAATTCTGTAAATGACAGCTGGGGAGATGAGCTAATGGTGACGATGAGACCAGGTGGCCTGGGAAGAATGGCTAATTAGAGTGCTGATAAAGCTCGTGCCAGTGTCCACAATCGCTTGGTTATAATCCGCCGCACAATATAGCACAATGATTTTGTGTTGATGGTTTCCATGGTTGATTAGCAACCAACAGGCATCTGGGATGAGTGACCTGCATTGTTAAACTATGGCATTCGTTCCCCGAATAAGTAATGATGGCCACTAACTTGGATGGCTTTGGAAGAGGGTTAGACAAAGGATGCTTTACTAAATGTGCCATTGGCCTGATCTAGGGGCTCTTAGGTTCTTCTGGGGCCTCCAGAGGCAGCCTATCCAGAGGTTCTTGGGGACATCTGACTGCTTTGAGAGCAGCATGCTGGGCCAGATGCGTCACTGGTCTGATCCTGCTGCCAGGCTCTTCTGACGCTTTCTCTTCTGTCCTAGGGTAACTTGGACTCCAGAGTGGATGAGCCCCTCCGTGAGACTCCTCACCTTGAACAGGCACCGCAGCCGACTTCTCTCTGGCTTCCTTGGGAGCAGAAGACTGTGCAGTGGCCTGAAACCCAAGGCTCACCCAATAAAAATGATATGAGTTTCCCATGAACCTTGGTCTCCGCCATCAAGTTACTGGGGAGACAAAGGAGAGGTTACTGGTCTGCTGTGAATGTATAGCAGTGTGTAAACGGAAGGACTTATCTTTGGAGAAGCCATGCTGGTTCTGCTCCACCAAGCTTGTTCTTCTATAGGCTTCTTCATTCTATCTTTAATATTGCTCTGAAACACATGTTAAGGAAATCAACCCGTAATTTCCCAGATTCCCCTGGCTCTTTTTAAAAAACCCAAAAAAACCATGACATGTCCAATTAAGGTCCAGAGGCTAATCTTAGGGACAAGTTACATATATATATACTTATGACTTCACATTTGCATTCTTTAAGTACTCCAGTGCCGGGATTTGACAGGGTAAGTGCCAGGTATTGTTTCTCTGGGCTGAGCTTGCTGTCTGGGTAATTGGTCCCGCCCACTCACATTTTAAATCATTTTTATTGATTTTCCAATAAAAAACATCCAATTAAATATCCAATCATAATACTTCAATTAAAAAACTGAAATAAATAAATAAATAAATAAGATCAAATTATAGTCCAAATTGTACTCTCTTCATCCTGGAGAAGAGTGACTAGTGGGGTGCCACAGGGTTCTGTCTTGGGCCCGGTCTTATTCAACATCTTTATCAACGACTTGGATGATGGACTCAAGGGCATCCTGATCAAATTTGCAGATGACACCAAACTGGGATGGGTGGCTAACACCCCAGAGGACAGGATCACACTTCAAAACGACCTTGACAGATTAAAGAACTGGGCCAAAACAAACAAGATGAACTTTAACAGGGAGAAATGTAAAGTATTGCACTTGGGCAAAAAAAATGAGAGGCACAAATACAAGATGGGTGACACCGGGGAAAACAGAACTTTAAAAATGTTTATGACTTTTGGGTTTAGTTAGTATGATCCATATTTAATATAAAATGGGAAATCGATGGAAGAGAACTTGGGTCCACCTTAGGAAAGAACTTAAATTTTCATAAGAGATGTAATATTAATATGGTAAGGAGGAGAAATAACAACTTGCTGACTTAATTATGGGAATTGGGATGTAGGAAGGGGGGTGGGGGGAAGTCAAGGAACAAGGTTAAGAAAGTAAGGTTTTGAAATTATACATGTTTTTGTCTTTGTCCTTTTTGTGTGTGTGATGTCTTTATGAAATGTGAAAAACTAATAAAAAATTTATTTAAAAAAGGAGTCTTGGTTGACCACAAACTTGACATGAGCCAACAGTGTGACGCGGCAGCTAAAAAAGCCAATGCAATTCTGGGCTGCATCAATAGGAGTATAGCATCTAGATCAAGGGAAGTAATAGTGCCACTGTATTCTGCTCTGGTCAGACCTCACCTGGAGTACTGTGTCCAGTTCTGGGCACCACAATTCAAGAAGGACACTGACAAACTGGAACGTGTCCAGAGGAGGGCAACCAAAATGGTCAAAGGCCTGGAAACGATGCCTTATGAGGAACGGCTAAGGGAGCTGGGCATGTTTAGCCTGGAGAAGAGGAGGTTAAGGGGTGATATGATAGCCATGTTCAAATATAGAAAAGGATGTCACATAGAGGAGGGAGAAAGGTTGTTTTCTGCTGCTCCAGAGAAGCGGACACGGAGCAATGGATCCAACCTACAAGAAAGAAGATTCCACCTAAACATTCGGAAGAACTTCCTGACAGTAAGAGCTGTTCGACAGTGGAATTTGCTGCCAAGGAGTGTGGTGGAGTCTCCTACTTTGGAGGTCTTTAAGCAGAGGCTTGACAACCATATGTCAGGAGTGCTCTGATGGTGTTTCCTGCTTGGCAGGGGGTTGGACTCGCTGGCCCTTGTGGTCTCTTCCAACTCTATGATTCTATGATTCTATGATTCTATAAGGAGATAGCAACAGATGGAGAGTGGTGTTTGAATCCTCTGAGGAAGGGGAGAGCTCTTTCCAGGGATTTCCCGCATCGCCGTCCGAGGAACGGAGGGGAGAGGGGGAGGGCCCTGGGAGGGAGGTGGATGTCAGGGAACTGCCATCAGAGGGAAGAGGAGAGGAAAGTCGCTCCAGTGATGCAGGGGAGGGAACTAGCAAGGAGAGAGAGAGGGTTCCCATGGGGGAAAGAAATCCAGGGGACACCAGGGAGAAAGGGGAAGCCGAGAGCAAGGCGGAGGGGAGGCTCAGAGACTCTTCCAGTGAAATCAGCGGAGAGAGCACAGGACCTCCGCTTTGCACGCCCACGCTGCGCAGAAGGCTTCCACGCAGGGAATCTAGGCGGAGACTTGGAGTCAAACAACTCCTATGTTGGCGCAAATTTAGGTCCCGCCCACTGACGGATTCTGCCAGTGACTAAGACAGTCGTGTTTCAAGGGCTGTCAACCGGGGAAAGTTTTAGCTACACAGCTATCTTGGAGCAGTTTGCAGTTTACGCACAAGCAACCCCAATTCCCATTACACAAGTGATAGACTACATGGAGTTGGCAGAAATGACTGGCAGAATCCGAGACCTGGGAGAAGAGTTAGTGGAAGAGGACTGGAAGAAGTTTAAAGACTACTTGCAAAAACATTGTAAAATGTTGGAATGTTAAAATGTTGGAATGCTAAAATGATGCAAGATATAAAGACAATGTAGCATTAGTGACATAAGTAAAAGGAGTATGTAACAAATGTCTCAAAAGACAAGGGCGAAAAAATTAGATTACACTGTGTCAAATGTAATCAAAAGGACATAAAGGGAAAAATTGGAGACACAATGGGTTAAAATGTATAATATAGAGAAACCAGACGCCTTTCTCTTGGGCATAGTCGGCCAATTGGTGCCAAAGAAGGACAGAACTTTTTTTATGTGGCAGCAAGAGTACTTATTGCAAAGCATTGGAAGACACAAGATCTACCCACCCTGGAAGAATGGCAGATGAAGGTGATAGACTATATGGGAGTGGCTGAAATGACTGGCAGAATCCGCGATCAGGGGAAAGAGACGGCGGAAGAAGATTGGAAGAAATTCAAAATCTATCTTAAGAAATATTGCAAAATTAATGAATGTTAAAATGTCGAGGTTCTAGGGAAAAATGGGGGTTACAGCTGTAAAAGATCAAGTAAAAGAAAAGAATAAGGGAAAAATTCAATAAAATTAAGTTCTGTTAGGATTTGCTGGAACAATTTTTGAAATTGGGATGTAGAAAGGGGAGGTATGGGGAAGTCGATGAAGTAAGGTTTAAGGAAAAAAGGATATGAAATTATATATGTTTGTTTGTGTGTCTGTTTGTTTGTTTATGTCTATCAAAACTTTGTAAAACCAATAAAATTTTTATAAAAAATAAAATAAAATAAAATAAAATAAAATGTATAATATAGACCAAGATTTGAAAGAGGGTAAGATATTGCTGAATATGATTGTGTAAAAAGGAACACAGAAAAGGGAGATGTGAGGAAGTCAGGAAGAAGGGTTATGAAAACAATAAGTAAAAATTTTGATTTTTATGTCTTTTTTATGTTTTTTTCTTTTTGTTTCTTACCTTTTTTATGTCTTTATTGTATCTTTTTGTTTTGCTTTGAGTGTGATAATGTTGTTTCTTTTTTGGTTTGATTGAAAGGTTGGTTTTACTGTTTAAAATCTCAATAAATATCTTTAAAAAAATAAAAAATAAAGACCAGAAGTGGGCGTATGTGGGAGAGAAGCTGCAAGGGGGAGGTGTTTCAAAGGCCCCTCTAGATTCCTCCATTGCTCCTCCATCCCTTGTGGGACACGAGCCCTACAACCTCCGCCCGTTGAAGGAGGACGCAGCCACCGTGGCCTGGCCTGGGCAAAGTCCCAGGGTCCAGCGACAGAGGCCTGTGGGGGCTGCCTTCCCTGCTGCCTTCTTTCCTCACGGCCCAGAGCTCCTGCCTAGCGGCATAACGGAGGTGAAAGAGGGTCATAGAAGAACAGAAGTGTAGAGTTGGAAGGGACCCTGGGGGTCATCAAGTCCAACCCCCCTTGCAATGCAGGAATATGCAACTGGGGACCAGGACCAACAGCATCTTAATCCCTCCGCTGCTGACTTTGGGAAGAAGCCTCCGCCTGCTTGCTCTGAGGTGGCTCTGGGGAATCCCCTTTCCAGCTCCTCCCTTTCCTCCTAAGGAGCACCTTTGGGTCCAAGGAGGACTAGGGAGGTGTCTGTGGCTTCTGTGTCACCATCACTCTTGACAAAGGCCCTGATTCACTGAGCAAAGCCCAGCAGAGTGGAGGGCGGAGCCCTTGGCCCCTCGGGGCTCTGGAGGAGTGAGTTTCCCTTCTGCCCCGCTTTGCAGTGATCTGGGCTGTGGGCAAGATGAGGCACCTTGAACCCTGCAGGGCCCACGTCTCCAGAACTGGGTTTGGCAGCGCAAGGTCTCTCAGCTCTCTAGGAGAGCTATCATTTCTCAACCCATTTCTATGCTGTTTGGAGAGATTTCCTTTCTTACGTACCAAATTCAGATACGCAAAACTCCCAGCAAATCACGAAACTGGGCTTCCATTATGCGTTTTGCTGCTTTTATTTTTCTGCAATTTGTTCCGTCTATCTACTTTTAAAAGAAAACAAAACTTCATAGATTTGGGGTCGATGATTATCCACAAAACTCGAGGCGAGGCGAGGCTTGGCAGCTGGAGCAGAGGCAGGAGAGGGCCGGTTTGGTTGCTGGCAGTGGCCCCCAGGTTAGCAGAAATGTCTTGGGTCCCTCTAGTAGATATTTTCAACTATCCCCAGGGAATCTGTAGGGGAAGATGGAAGAAGGGTCAGTCTGTAAGCAGGATTGGGCCAGGGAGCCCTGACAGCCCACCCCACGGTTCCCCTTTTCTTCTTGTCCCCTGTTTTCAACAAGCCCTTTTCCCATGGAGGAAATTTCAGTTTGAAATGTTAGTTTTGCTTTCTAGAGAGCACTTCCGTCAAAAAGAGATGAAAATTAACCCACTAATTCCTAACACATAGAACTCCCTTGTCCGTTTAAATCTTTCTTATCACAAACCATAAATCAAGCATTTTGTTCCGAATCCAGCCCTTTAAACATCAACTTTCCTTCTTTTCTCCTTAAAACCAGAAAGCAGCTGGCTATCCAAATGTGGATTTTTGCTGACAGGCGCAGAAACCCTTTTGGATTGTAAACTATTCTTCCCACAGACTTGAGTCCAGCTGTCATCAAATGCCACTTGCTATCTCAGTTGGCAGAGAGCCGACGAAAGAGGACCAGCCTGCCATCTTCCCTTCCCCGGAAGTCAGGAAGCTGCAAGTCTCGTGGCCCCTGCTGAGTGGGACAGGGAGCCTGTGGGGCTAGCGGAGCTCGAGGGGCTGGCAGAAGGGGCACAGAGCTGTCCTGACATCCCCCCTCCAGCTCCCAAGAAGGTCAGGCAGGGCTGAGCCACTCACCACCAGCAAAGTCAGTCAAACCATCAGGGTCTAGGTCACCATGCGCCTTGTTCACTCCAATCTCTTCTCCAATGATAGTCCCAGAGAATGCTTGGATGAATGTGACCTGCTCCTCAGCATCCTGGACACCATCAGAATTCCTGCCATTGTTTGGGGGGAGGAAAGTGATGAGCTGGGAACCCCTGAGATCTTCCAGACCTAAACCTTTCACTGCAGCCTGATCAGAGCTAGGTCACCCCACTGGGAGCAGCTGTGCGGACGTGGTTTCCGTGACTAGGTGCTGGCTCCCCCTAAATGGGGGGTGACTGTGGCTTCCTTGATCTCCGATGGCCCCCCCTTGCCTACACCTGCTCCTCCTAGGATTGTGCCTTCCCAGAATTGGGAATGGTTTCTAAAAGGGTCTCTTTGGTTCTGTCTGAACAAGCAAGTGGTGGCTCCTCTGCGTGGCGAACAAGGAGAAATGCTCTTGGGTTCTCTGAAGAGGAACTACTAGGGTTGCCATATCTGTTGATTTCTTTTCTCTCTCTTTTGCCTGAAGTTGTTGAGTTTGTTTTAATTTTTTGGGACCAAATTGTGTTTTTTGGGAAAAGCTCCAAAAAAAGAAAAGAGTTCTAAAGCTTTTTTTGACATTTTTGGCACAACATCACCCCCCCCCCGGCCATTGCCGTACGCCCAGGTTTTCCCAGACATTTTGCCAATTGCTGAACATGACCCCTGGATGCCATTTTCCAGGGCTGAATCCCAGATATGTCTTTGAGTGGGACATGGGCTCTGAGTGGGAGTGCTGGCACTGAGAAGAGATGAAGGTCAAATGGGTGGGGGGGTGTCTTTGCTTTAGGGTGCCTATCAAGGCTTTTGGTAGAGAATGTGTGTGTGTGTGTGTGTGTGAGAGAGAGAGAGAGAGAGAGAGAGAGAGAGAGAGAGAGAGAGAGAGAGAGATTTAAACATTGTTTCAGCTGTTCAGATGGCTAATAATAATAATAATACCTTTATTGTCAATGTACAACCTGTGTACAATGAAATTAACCGAGCCTCCCCCCCCAAAAAAAAACACTCAATCTCATTGAGGACAGAGGACAGGATCACACTTCAAAACGACCTTGACAGATTAGAGAACTGGGCAAAAACAAACAAGATGAATTTTAACAGGGAGAAATGTAAAGTATTGCACTTGGGCAAAAAAAATGAGAGGCACAAATACAAGATGGGTGACACCTGGCTTGAGAGCAGTACATGTGAAAAGGATCTAGGAGTCTTGGTTGACCACAAACTTGACATGAGCCAACAGTGTGACGCGGCAGCTAAAAAAGCCAACGCAATTCTGGGCTGCATCAATAGGAGTATAGCATCTAGATCAGGGGTCTGCAACCTTTAAGACAAAAAGAGCCACTTGGACCTGTTTCCGAAGGGGGAAAAAAAAACTGGGAGCCGCAAAACAAGCCAAATGTAAATAACCACACATTCTTCCCCTTCCCCCATTCTCTCTCTTTTCCCTGAGTCTATTTCAGATAGCAAAGAGGGGTATGGTACCTCTCATATCCATTTTTTGCAAAGCACCATGTGCATAGAGGGCATTATACAAATTAATACATAGATATTTTTGTAATTTATTTCCCTCCCAAGTATCCAGAATAGCCCATCAATAAACAAATTAACAAAATGATGTTCATGTGGAAGTAAAGGATAAGGCGGTCAGATTACACCAAAGGAAACCTAGAAGTCCTGTTAATGGGATAGTGCAAGTTAACAGCATGTTGCTGGCCATGTCAACACCTTCCTTTGGATTTTAAAAAAAGTTTTACTTAACCGTTTGATGAAATAAGAATTTTGGAAAGATGCTGTCCAAAATGACACTAACGTATTTACAAACCGCAGGGAGCAAAGAAAAAAAAAAGATTAAAAATAAAAACACAGAGAATTTATGAAAATATAGGTTTCCTATTTCCACCCCACAGGAGTCACGGCTGCTGTTTTGAAAGGCTTATGAGGTGGTTTCGAGCTTTCAGAGTTCATCTTTTTCCCGCAATAAGGTGTATCTATGTCCACTGGGTGCTAGCTTCTGGAATGAACTTTCAGGTGGGCTGCTTACTATGTCTTGAAGTGGCTGACCAGGACCTACATCAGTTGGATCTGGGCCATGGTGAAATTCCCTGTGCAGTTTCCCAGAGTGCAAATCTAGTACAAATTGCTTGAGTTTACCTGGAGTAGCCACATCGCTGAAGTCTGGGAAGACATACATGTGCCTAAAACTGTCAATAGCAATAACAGGACAGTCTGCTGGAGTCTTCTGAATGTGAAGGAGTGGATGTCTGAACTTGTCACAATCAGCATGTAAAAAGTTTATCGTACCCTTTTCACTTATTAACTGCCGTGCAACTTCCTGCTGGAACTTCTCTAGACTTTCTGTGTCATCTTTCATATGAAAGAGTATAAGAAAAGGAAGACCCTCTTCTGTCAATTCCTCTCCATTCTCAAACGTAATTTCACGAACAAGTGGAACACATTTATCTTGAGTCCATGCATAAGCCAAGTCAAAATTGGTCATAGAGCCCAAGTAAACCATATCTGGAGCATCTGGGGGGGGGGGGGGCGTGAGGCGGTGCGTTGCTCGGTCTCCCTGCCGCTCTGGCTCTTTGGCTCTCATTCCCCCGGGCCTCCAGGGGAAGTGCGCGGCGGGCGGGCGGGCACCGACACGGAGATCCTGAAGCACCACCGCCACCCTCTCCTCTCTCTCTCTCTCTCTCACACACACACACACACACACACCGCCCCGCCATCTCGAGCGCACTCTCTCTCTCCCCCTCGCCTCAGGTGCCTCACGCGCGGGGCTGAGGAGAGCGTGGCCTGGGTGGGCGGGGGAAGCTATGAGCCATGAAGCCGCCTGGCAGAACTTCCCTCCGGCGGCAGAAGCAGCAGCAGCAGCAGCAGCCCTTCTCTGGCCGCCGCTGCCTCCTCCTCCATCCCAGCAGCCGCCGCCTCTCGAGCTCCGCTGCCGCCGCTGCCTTGCTTTGCCCGGCTCGGCTGCCCAGCTCCATCCCCCTCCTCTTTCTGGCGCTTCTGCTTTTCTGCTCAGGGTCCCCGAGGATCTGCGGAGCCGCGGCAAAGGTGTAAAAGAGCCGCATGCGGCTCCGGAGCCGCGGGTTGCCAACCTCTGATCTAGATCAAGGGAAGTAATAGTGCCACTGTATTCTGCTCTGGTCAGACCTCACCTGGAGTACTGTGTCCAGTTCTGGGCACCACAGTTCAAGAAGGACACTGACAAACTGGAACGTGTCCAGAGGAGGGCAACCAAAATGGTCAAAGGCCTGGAAACGATGCCTTATGAGGAACGGCTAAGGGAGCTGGGCATGTTTAGCCTGGAGAAGAGGAGGTTAAGGGGTGATATGATAGCCATGTTCAAATATAGAAAAGGATGTCACATAGAGGAGGGAGAAAGGTTGTTTTCTGCTGCTCCAGAGAAGCGGACACAGAGCAATGGGTCCAAACTACAAGAAAGATGATTCCACCTAAACATTAGGAAGAACTTCCTGACAGTAAGAGCTGTTCGACAGTAGAATTTGCTGCCAAGGAGTGTGGTGGAGTCTCCTGCTTTGGAAGTCTTTAAGCAGAGGCTTGACAACCATATGTCAGGAGTGCTCTGATGGTGTTTCCTGCTTGGCAGGGGGTTGGACTCGATGGCCCTTGTGGTCTCTTCCAACTCTATGATTCTATGATTCTATTGCACTCTGTGCGCTTGTCACACAACACACCAACCCTGAAAGTCTGTTGCACTATGTTATTTTTCATTCAGCAGCCTAACAGCCCACGGATAGAAACTGTTTTTTAGCCTGTTGGTACGACTGATTCTACTTCTATATCTTCTGCCCAAGGGTAGAAGATTAAAGAGGTGATAGCCAGGGTGTGAATCGTCGCTGAGAATTTTCCTTGCTCTCCTAAGGCCGCGATCCCTTGCAATGTCATCTGTCGGGCTCAGGGGACAGCCCATGATATCATGTGCTGTGTTCACCACCCTCTGTAGAGACTTTTTGTCCGTGGCTGTCAAGCCAACGTACCTCACTGTGATACAATATGAAAGGACTGGTAAAAGAAGTTCATCAATTGTTGTTTAACATTGTTCTTTTGCAAGACCCTGAGGAAAAGGAGTCTCTCCCACCTGAGTTATATTGTTTTTCCAAGTGAGGTCTTCACTAAGGTAAACTCCCAGGAATTTAAAGGAAGAGACTCTCTCCACACAGCCCCCCTTGATATATGACGGGACTACTTCCCCTCTGTTCCTCCAAAAGTCCAACACCATCTCCAAATTAATTCCACTCTGGATGGGAAGGGGTGCTACCGCCTCCCCCCCCCCCAGCTTCACCTGTCATATAGGCAAAATAATGTCTCCAAGTCCTCAAGTAGCTCCACTCCCAGACTGAAGGAGTCATCCTCAACCTGGGGTTTTTCCGACTGCAAGGACTCTACAGGCAAGACATCAAACCAAGAAGTTAGGGTTTTCCTCTCCAGCCTCGTAACTAGTCTTGGCCTCCCGCTCCTTCTCCCCTGAGGAATTGTGGGAATTGTTCCCTTTGGGTGTGCATTTTTGGATGTTTCATTGATTGTTTGTGGCTAATTTTGTTATGTTGCTGCCATGTTGTTTCTTCCATGTTGTAAGCTGCCTTGAGCATAGTTTGAAGAAGAAGAAGAAGAAGAAGAGTTTGGATTTGATATCCCGCCTTTCACTCCCTTTAAGGAGTCTCAAAGCAGCTAACATTCTCCTTTCCCTTCCTCCCCCACAACAAACACTCTGCAAGGTGAGTGGGGCTGAGAGACTTCAGAGAAGTGTCACTGGCCCAAGGTCACCCAGCAGCTGCAGGTGGAGGAGCGGAGACGCGAACCCGGTTCCCCAGATCACGAGACTACCGCTCTTAACCACTACACCACACTGGCTCACACAGTTTGAACTTTGGAAAGGTGTCATACAAATAAAACTATGCATGCATGCCTGTGAGAGGGAAGCTGGGATTCCTAGGATGTTGAACATCAGGAGAGCCTGCTGGATCAAGCTCATAGCTGTCAACGTTCCCCCTTTTTTAAGGGAAATTCCCTTACTCCGAATAGGATTCCTCGCAAGAAAAGGGAAAAGTGGACAGCTATGATCAAGCTATCAACCTCTCTGCTCCAACGTCTTGCTCCCACAGTGGCCAACCAGCTGCTCCAAAGGGAAACCTGCAAGGCCCTGATCCGAGCATGAAAACAACTCTCCCCACCTCCTTTGGTTCATAGCAAGTGGTACTGAGAAGCAGGGCTGCCTCCATTAGAACAGGCGGAGAACAGCCATTGTAGATGCCTGCTGTTGATAGCCTTCTTTTCCTCCCTGATTTTATCATGTTCAAGCTGTCTTGCTTGGTGGCCACCTCTGCCTCTTGCTGGAGTGAGTTCCATAGTTTAACAGGGTTCAAGTTTCCCGGGAGCAGGGCTGGGAGGCAACACTGCGCTCAGGGGCCAACTGAGAGTGAGGAGGCGACAAGTCTCAGGCTCCCCGTTCAGTGCGCAGGGAGCCCGCTGGGCTTTGAGGGGCTGGTGGTGGGAGGGACACAGAGCTGCCTTCGCGCCCCCCCTCCGGCTCCCAAGAAGGCGATGCAGGGCTGAACCACTCACCGTCAGCACGTGGAAGAATAAGTACTTGTAAGATGTATGAAACCTTCCAAGACACAATCCGGAAGCCCTGTATACATCATGATTCCTGTTTCAGAGTGGGGGGAGGAAAGTGTTGAGGTGAACAGCACTCAGCTCCTCCCAACTTAAACCCATCACTGTCGCCTGATCAAAGCCAGGTCACCCCACTGGGAGCAGCTGTGGTTTTTTCCAAGAAAAATTAGGTGATGCCCGCCCCAGCTACTTGCCCGCCTTCCCACCCTCTCCGTCCCTCCCACTTTGCAACTGCCCCCACCGCTGCCACTTCCCACGGCTGCAGGCACAGCCTCGCGGAGGTGCTTTGACGCGACCCTTTGACCATCGCCAAGTGAGAGCTGGACCATCAAGAAGGCTGATCGCCGAAGAATGGATGCTTTTGAATTCTGGTGCTGCAAGAAGATGAACTGCAAGGGACTGCATGGACTGCAAGAAGATGAAACCGATCCATTCTGAAGGAAATCAGCCCTGAGTGCTCACTGGAAGGACAGATCCTGAAGCTGAGGCTCCAAGACTTTGGCCACCTCCGGAGAAGAGAAGACTCCCTGGAAAAAACCCTGGTGTTGGGAAAGATGGAGGGCACAAGGAGAAGGGAGTGGAAGGCAGTGGAAGACAAGAGGGCCTGGCGTGCTCTGGTCCAGGGGGTCACGAAGAGTCGGACACGACTAAATGACTCAGCAACAACAACAAAGCTCCTTCCTGGAAGTTGCCCGGTGACAGGCAGCCAAAGCGGTGGCTTCAGGGCGGCAGCGGAGGAAGCGGCAAAGGGGCGGGGATGGGGTGGGGTGGGGGAGGGAGTGGGGGTCAGGCAAGCGAAGTGGTGGTACGGTGCACCGGCCTGCACCGTCTCAGAGAAAGCTCTGGCTGCGGGGACGTGGCTTCTGTGACAAGGCCCTGGCTCCCCCAACAAGGCGCGCTGTGCGTTTTCTGACCTCCACATTCAAGCTTGGGGATTTTCAACCCTCCCCCTTGCACTGTTCCTCCTGGGCCAGTTCCTCCCCATAATTGCCTGCTTGCTTATTGGAAGTGTTTCTGGTCTGCCCCTCAGGCAACAGTCTGAAAGGTAAAGAATAAAGCGCAGACATGGAGACAAACGCAGCTCCAAAGGAAACCTCCAGCAGCAGCAACAACAGAAACCCAGGTGAGAGAGGGGATGGAGAGGAACCAGGTAAGTGCAGGAGAGGCGGCTTGCGGGGCAACAACAGATCATCCTCTGTTTGGGGCTCTGGGTAGGAGGGCTGCCTCTGAGATGGGCTATGTGTGGGGAGCGGATGGGAGGGGGAATCTCAGCTCTAAGGAAGGGGTCAGCAACCTGTGGTCCACGGGGGTCGTTTAACCGGCCCCCGAGCCACCCCCGAACTGAGCTGCTTGTTCGGCGAGTCCCCGCGCACTGCAATAAACCAGCGCAGCACGGTGTGGGGACTCGCTGCTGTGGTGCCGAAAATTGTGCCTATGCATGCGCAGACACCGGAAATCATGCATGCGCGCGCTCACACTCGCTGACAATCTGGCCCACAGAGAGATCTCCGCTGGAGTGAACCAGCCCAGGCGAGGCAAACCTTGCTGACCTCTCCTCTAAGGTGCCCCAGCCAGGATGCTTGGGGGCGGGGGAAGCCAAAGTTCTGCTTTGTATCATTGCAGGAAGGGACTGCAAAAGACGACTCCCACTTTCTGGTTTGTGAACTCTCTAGGTCTAACGCACGCTCCTTGAGAGCCCCAGAGAGAGCCCAGCTGTCCTAAGAAGCTTGCAAAGAGGGTCCTGTCAAGGCTATCGACATAGAACATGGGTCGGCAAGCTAAGGCTCGGGGGCCGGATCTGGCCCAACTGCCTTCTGGATCCAGCCCGTGGACTGCCCAGGAATCGCTGTGGTGATCGGCGTGGGGATTCTGATCATTCGGGCTTCGTCATTTCCCCACGGCGGCGGCTCCTCCCTCCCTCCTCCTGGCTTCTCCCTGCCCTGCCTAGAGGAGGAAGGGGGCGGGGCTTTGTTGAGCCGCGGATGGCTGAGTGCCATTTTACGCAGCCCTTCTCCGGAGCCAGCCCCTTTGCTCCACTCATTGCCCCTCCACCGCCACCGCCGCCCGCCCCTGCCGCTCGCAATGCACAGGTAAGCAGCCACCGGGGCTCGTCCGGTGCTGTGGAGAAGGGAGAGTTGGTGGGGTGGTGGTGGTTTTCTTCAAAAGATAGTCCAGCCCCACAA
The DNA here is from genome assembly GCF_965112155.1 of Podarcis liolepis. Classification (NCBI taxonomy): domain Eukaryota; kingdom Metazoa; phylum Chordata; class Lepidosauria; order Squamata; family Lacertidae; genus Podarcis; species Podarcis liolepis. The sequence goes on along the minus strand of NC_139559.1, from coordinate 1,640,065 downwards.
GATAAAAATTGTTGGAAGTGTAAGGAGAAGGAGGGGAATTTCCTCCATATGTGGTGGACGTGTCCTAGCCTCACCTGTCCTTTACAGAGCCAGCTTCCTCCACCTTCGCCTCCTCATTGGCTTGTCGAATCTGCAGCCGTATCCCCCGCTGCAAGCGTACTACAAAGCCGTTGGCTCCTTTGCCTGCAAGGAGGAATCCAGTCCAGGGTGAGGGTTGCGCTCTCCAGCCCCCTGCCCACGCCTCCCTTCCTCCTCCACCGAGGCGTAGCCACAAATCAAGTAAATAAATAAAAATACTCAGCAAACTGACCAAGCAAGTCACAGGTAGCTCGGTTCTGCCCCCTAACAAAAGTCCTGCCCCCCCGAAATCCTGGCCATGCCCATATGCTCCACACCTCTATGATGGCATCCAGCTCCTCTTTGATGGGCACCTAGCCCAGCACCCTCATGATGGTGCCCAACTGCTTGGTGCTGATGTCTTCACTAACATCAGCATCAAATCATAATCATAATCACAAACATAATCACAATCATTTATTACTTATACCCTGCCCATCTGGTTGGGTTTCCCTAGCCACTCTGGGCGCCTTCCAACAGGAGATTAATAATACATTAAAACATCAGTCATTAAAAGCTTCCTTCAGAGGTCCTTCCACCACCAACTGCAGCACCCTCCACCTTCCTTTGCTCAGAGATGGGTTGAGATTTGCAGGGGCTAGTTTGGTTTTCGCCGGAGCCCTGAGGTCCACCAGCTGGAGCCAGCTGCACAGCAGCAGCTCAGGGCAGGGGTGTCTACTTAGAATCCCGTCCGTGAAGAAGGCAGGGCATAAATACCCTAGACTGACTCCCCCCGACTCCATGCCTTCCTGAGTCCTTGCCCCTCCAAGCAATCCCCAAACTTACATAGTATGGATGGCAGCAGAGCCCAGAGGATGAGCGAGGGACCCATTGCAAAGAAGAAGGAGAACCTGGTGGCCCTCATGCTGGAAGGCAGCTCTGAATGGTGCTCAGGGCTGAGATTGGAAGCCATATATACTCCTCCTTCCTCCCTCTCCCCCTCCTCTCCTGGGTTGGGCTGGGACAGAATCCAAGCGGATTTGAGTGTGTGGATCCAGCTGGCTCCTGGTGCAGATAATTTCCCCGTGATAATCAATCAAAAATAACTCAAGAGGCACCTGCTGGATCTAGCCAATGGCCATCTGGTCCAGCGTCCTCTTCTCACAGTGTCCAACCAGGATCTGGGCAGAAGAGCAATACTCTCCCCTGCTGTGTTTTCCAGCCAATGGTTTCTGAAACGTTGCTGCCTCCAACTGTGGAGACAAAACATAGATGTTGCGCCTGGTAGCCATTGGTCCAGCAACAGGAACCAGTAAGCAGCCCTTATAGAATCACAGAACCATGGAATGGTAGAGTTGGACGTGGTCCAAGGGTCATCTATGCAAGGGTCATCCATGCAAGAACCTCACTTTAGGCATCCATGACAGATGACCATTCGGCCTCTGCTTAAAAACTGCCAACGAAGGAGAGTCCGCCACAGAGGGAGTCTGTTCCACTGTCAAACAGTTTTTACTGTCAGAAAGTTTTTCTGGAGAAAGTTTCCTCCTGGAGCAGGAGAAAACAAGCTTCCTCCATCTTCCATGTGAACAGCCTTTAAGATATTTGAAGATGACCATCATATCTCCTCTCAGTCTCCTCTTTTTCAAACTAAACAAACCCAGCTCCTTCAACCATTCCTCATCACGCTTGGTTTCCAGACCAGTGATTGTCTTGGTTGGCCTCCTCTGTACCCATTCCAGCTTGTCAACATCCTTCTTAAATTGTGGTGTCCAGAATTGGACACAGTATTCCAGGTGTGGTCTGACCAAGGCAGACTAGAGTGGGACTATGACTTCTTCCCATGATCTGGACTCTAGACTTCTGTTGATGCAGCCTAGAATAGCATTAGCTTTTTTTTGCTGCTGCGTCACATGGTGGACCAAGATCCCAAGATCCTTTTCACAAGTACAGCTAGTAAGCAAGGTGTCCCCCATCCTATCTTTGTGCACCTGGTTCTTCCTGCCTAAGTGCAGAACCTGACATTTCTGCCTGTTGAAATGCATTCTGTTCGCTTGCACCCAGTTCTCCAATCTGTTAAGGCAATATTGAATTCTGATTCTGTCTTCTGCAGCATTAGCTACCCCTCCCAGTTTGTTGTCATCTGCAAATTGGATGAGCACCCCCTCAATTCCTTCATCCAAGTCATTTATAAAGACGTTTAAACAACAACGGGCCCAGGACAGAACCCTGCAGCTTCTCACTTTTTCCAGGATGACGAGAAACCATTAATGAGTACTCTTTGGGTTCGGACACTTACAAAATTAAAATGTATTATGTACCTTGATGGGCCAGCCTGGACTGGATGGATAGATTTAAGACTTCAGGACTTTACAAAGAAGCCCAATCCACGTTTTAGTTCTTGAATGGCTTTTCTGAGCAAACTCAGGGAATGTACTCAGGGGAAAGCTTTCTCCAGTTTCAGAGCAAGACAAATGGCTGGCTTGTTGAATTGAAAGAGAAGGAAGAGGGGGATGGGGTGAAAAAAGTAGGGCCATTAAGAGTGTGTGTGTTTTCTTTAAAAACAAAAAAGCAAAAAAGAAAAGAAAAATAACACTAGCAATAGCAATAACAGTAAGGTGAAGTAAGAAGTAAAAAATAGTGGTTATAATGATGGGAGGGCAGGGGAAGGGAAACAATGATAGATTTTCCCCCCATCATCATCATCATCATCATGAGGAAGTCAGGGCTGAAGTGGTGGTCCCAGGAAGTGGCCTGTGTTGGTTCAGGAATCCTTCATAATTCATGAGAGTTTAAATGCTAATAATAAAGTTAAGAAAAGAGAAGTTTTGGGAAGACCCACCCAGTGCCCGTCTTCTCCTGGGGTGACACCGTTGGCGTGGCTCCCAGTTGGGCCTCTGCCCACCTCCCTTGTGCCCATCGCCAGATGCGACAGTTAGATGTTGTGATGACCAGAGATCTTGATAGCCAAGTGGAATTTGCCTTGCAGTTTCAGATGCGGATGTTGCTGTTTTATCTGATGAACCTGATGAATACCTTTCAACTAAGTTGGCAGCACTCTGGGTGCTTTGTTGCCAGAATCAGGCCATCAGCCATCATTGTCTAACTGAATTAGTGCATCGTCCCAACTTTTCTAGCTGAAGGCATTGGTGCGTGTGAGATGCAAGTCAAGGCCCGAATGCGGAGAGGGGGAAATGTCATGCGGGTGTCATGTTGTGGCCGAGGGTGGGGTGTGGCACGTCGGACATTCAAACCATGCCACCTACGTTGCGCTTGCAATCTTGGCTACCTGCGGCAGGAGTGCAGGGGGTGGGAAAGGTGATGTGCTGGTCCAGGGGGGAGGTTACCGTGGGGCGAGGTCCAGGACCTGAGTCAAGGGTCGGCAGACACTCATCCACGGGTGAAGCGGGGTCTACAGCGAGGAGCCGGGCAAGGACAGGAACTCTGGGAGAACAGGACTGGGTGCTGGCCAAAACAGCTCTTCAACGATGTTGGTCCTGCAACCTGGGACCGGGCTGACTGGCCTTTATCTTCTCTGAGGCCAGGGGCAGTCCCGGCCCCCAGGTGACCCACCTCTCCTGGCCTTAAGGCAAGCACTCCTCCTGGGAGAAACCAGTTTCCTCCGCCTCCACCAGGAGAGGCCGGTGGGTTACTGGACACAGGGAGAGACTCACTTTCCCCTGACAGGGCTGGGAGAGGCGCACCTGTAGGCAATATGTCCTCAATCGCCTCCGGAACCAGAGTGGATTTACCTGGTGCCTGCTCCTGAGGATCCGGCACAGGTGCAGGGGCTTCAGAATCAAGGCCCTGCCCCAGCGCATGTGCAGAAGTGCTAAATCGTGCTTTGCGCATGCGCAGAAGAGCTGAATCGCAACCCCCACATGCACAGACGTGCAGACGAGGGTTGTGAACGCTGCGGGTTGTGAAGGTGCATCCCGCACGGATCACGTTCTCAACCTGAGCATCCACAGTAGGCCTTGCCCCAAGGAGGAGGTTCTGAGGACTGAAGGTCCTCAACTTCCTATAGTTGCCTAAGCATTGCTGTCAACGTTTCCTCTTTTTAAGGAAAATTCCCTTATTCGAAATAGGATTCCTTGCAAGAAAAGGGAAAAGCTGACAGCTATGCGCCTAAGCTTGAATGTGGAGATCAGAAAACGCACAGCGCGCCTTGTTGGGGGAGCCAGGGCCTTGTCACAGAAACCACGTCCCGACAGCCAGAGCTTTCTCTGAGACAGTGTGTGCCAGTGCGCCTTACCACCACCTCGCTTGCCTGGCCCCCGCTCCCTCCCCCACCCCACCCCATCCCCGCCCCTTTGCCGCTTCCTCCGCTGCCGCCCTGAAGGCATCGCTTTGGTTGCCTGTCACCGGGCAACTTCCAGGAAGGAGCTTTGTTGTTGTTTAGTCGTTTAGTCATGTCCGACTCTTCGTGACCCCCTGGACCAGAGCACGCCAGGCCCTCCTGTCTTCCACTGCCTCCCGCAGTTTGGTCAGACTCATGCTGGTAGCTTCAAGAACACTGTCCGACCATCTTGTTCTCCATCGTCCCCTTCTCCTTGTGCCCTCCATCTTTCCCAACATCAGGGTCTTTTCCAGGGAGTCTTCTCTTCTCATGAGGTGGCAAAATTCTTGGAGCCTCAGCTTCAGGATCTGTGGGGTGAGCACTCAGGGCTGATTTCCTTCAGAATGGAGAGGTTTGTTCTTCTTGCAGTCCATGGGATTCTCAAGAGTCTCCTCCAGCACCAGAATTCAAAAGCATCCATTCTTCGGCGATCAGCCTTCTTTATGGTCCAGCTCTCACTTCCATACATGACAGTCCTTCTGGATGCCTGCATTTCATGCTTTCTGTAAGGGTTCACATCAACTTGGTAGAATAGAGTGGTACTTTTACTTCCCTTGATCTGGACACTCTACTTCTATTGATGTAGCCTAGAATAGCATTGGCTTTTTTTGCTGCTGCGCCACACTGTGGACTCATGCTAAGCTTGTGGTCCACCAAGACCACTGGATCCTTTTCACATGTACTGCTTGCAAGTCAGGTGTCCCCCATCTTATATTCGTGCACCTGTTTCTTCTTGCCTAACTGCAGAACCTGGCACTGGTCCCTATTGAAATTCCTTTGGGCCTCGTTCTCTAATCTGGTTGAATCTTCTTGCAGCCGGGAGAAAGGGAATGCTATTCTAAGCTGCAGCAGCAGCAGACATCTAGTGTCCTGATAAGGGGAAGTCATAGTCTTGCTCTGTTCTGCCTGGGGGATTCCTTCCCCTGGCTCTCTACCTTTTAACCAAAAAGCACTTCTAACGTCTTTCAGCCCCTATCAAGTTTAGAAGACTCTCCCACTGCTTGTGGGCAGGGTTTTCAGTGAACTTTGCCTTAGGAGATTCGGATTCATGTCTCATCTTGAAAGTCCAATTGGGGGAATAGCTAAGCAAATTTCCACTATGATCAGCACAACAGCTCACCTTCTGATGATTTAGCTGGGCGATACTTTCTTTTCTTTTCAACATCATGACATATCAGCAGAGAGATGGGGATAGCTCAGTCAGTAGAGCATGTGACCCATGTTAGGCAAAATATTCTTGGGCTGCAAGGGGTTGGACTCCATGATCCTTGTGGCCCCGTCCAACTCTACAGTTCTAGAATTTATCTCGGCTGCTTCTTCTGAGATTCATGGTCCAGCCCAAGCCGAGGAGCATCAAGGCTTTGCTGAACTGCTTAGCTGGTGGGTGGAAGAGACCTCCTGCCCCCCAGCTGAACAGCTCTGATGCCTCAGAAGGCATCCTGGCCCCCAGCAGAGGGAGCCTCGATGCTTATCTGGCTTGTACATGAGCAGGAAGAGCATCAGAGCGCCATAGAGCTGGGGGGCGGGGAGCACTTTAACTGAGTCCGGGTTCAGTAAAACTGCTTAGCTGGGGCACAGGCAGCCGTGTGCTCCTCAGTGTGCCGGTGTCTGTTGGCATTGGTCGCTGTGATGTTCGGGCTGAAGAAAGCTAACGAAGCTCCTGAACGAAGGAGCAGGAGGGAGAGAAGATGCCAGTCAGGCATGTGTCTCTACCAGGGTCCTATTTGAGTGTAGGATGAGCTCCTGACAGTCCTAACTGTCCCAGTATCAATTGCATTTAACCTTTGGAGAGAATGCATCCATGAATGATTCCCCGCATTTTGTGACTCTCCTTTCCTCCCTCCTAGGCTGTATTGCACATCTCCTGTCTGAGCTTGAAAGTGGCGCAAATGGTCAGCCAGAATGTTTTGCTATGTCTGCTTTGAGTCAGCACCGGGGTGTTAATCCAGCGCCTCTGCTGGAAGCTCTTTGACACGTTTTGCGAACAGGGAAGTAAAATATGGGATTGGAATGTCAATAGTTGAGACCAAATCACCCCCAAGGAAGTTGATACCACGACGGAGCTATGTACCGTATATTTCGCCCTATAGGGCACACTGGCCCATAGGGCGCACCTGGTTTTTTTTTGGGGGGGGGAATGAATAGAAAAAATATATCCCCCCCCCAGCCCCCAGAACAGGCTGCTGCCTGCAAGCCTTGCAAGCCCGCGGGAACTCCCGCCGGACTTGCAAGGCTTGCGGATAGCTTCCTGGAGCCTGGAGAGCGAGAGGGGTCGGTGCACACTGACCCCTCTCACTCTCCAGGCTTCAGCGAAAGCCTGCATTTGCCCCATAGGATGCGCACACACACATTTCCCCTTCATTTTTGGAGGGGGAAAAGTGCGTTCTATAGGCCCAAAAATACGGTATGTTGACATCCCATGACCTGCAACCTTTCTCGATGGATATAGTAGGATGTTTTCATGTTTCATGACTACTTGTGTGCTGTGTAGAAGTACGCTGTATAAGCTTTGTTCTGATGTGCCTCATGGTAGACCTTTCCTTGACTTGGCAGGGCGGGGCCTCGGCGCCTCATCTTCCTCCCCATGTTTGGTGCTGGAGGGGGAAATAAGGAACATTCCAGGATCAAATCCGAAGCTGGGATGGTTTTTGTAATTCTGGGCCTGTCCCCAGAAAATCAGGACACTTGGGTGGGGCTGGATCTGGGACAGGACCGGAAGGCAGGAGAAGACTTGAAGGTGGGGCATCACGTGGCCAGGTGTCTGATAAGGTATGTTGTAAACAAAATCTGCCCTTTTCCCTTATGGGGTATCCAAGAGCCTGCATAGAGTCCTTACGTGGGTTCCCTATTGGTAGGAGAAAATAACAGAGGCCAACCAGAGAATATTGAGAAGCAAAGCAGCTGGTAAGCCTGATCTTTATTGATCTGTTGCAACAGGGTGCTCCCCTCACACGCAGGAAAGGAGGAGGACCCAGAACCCAGCTGTGCCCACCCTTATATAGACATTTTAAATTGCCCACCTTGGAGTCCAAGACCACCACCCCAGATACATCATACCTACATCACAGAAAAGGTGGTCTACAACAGAAATTTGAATGTTGTTGCTTTTCCTGTCTGTCAGGTTATCTTATAATGCCTTATCTGATTGCCTTTCCTGGCAGTCTGGCCATTTCTTTGAGATGGTGATTTTCCAATTCCTGAGACAACAGGAAGGCTCCCTGACTCCCTCCCTCCTTGCAGGGAAAACATTTGGTCAGTTTGGGAGTCAAAATGGTTTCAAGTCGGTCTTCCTGTGCTGATCTATGTCAGTGCTTAGTTGGTACATTTATGAACATTTATTATATATATATATATATATCCTTAAATTTTATTATTACAGGTAGAGAGAGAGCAGCTGATTTTTTTGAGCCCAGAGGAAGGGAAAGAGGGGAGACGGGCACAGGCGAGAACAAAGAGAGGAGGAGGAGGAGGAATGAAAGGAAGAAAGATGCAGATGTGAAGCAAAGGATAGGTGTGGTAAACCGATCACCCATTCCCACCCCCCTTCAGAGTAATACCCCTCCCCACGCTCCCACTATATATAAGGGTCTGGTGACTTCTGTCTCAGTGTGTCTGAAGAAGTGGGCATGCAGACAAAAGCTCATACCAAGAACAAACTTAGTTGGTCTCTAAGGTGCTACTGGGAGGATTTTTTTTATTTCACTAAGAAAACATGCTGTTTAAAAATGGATGTACCGTGCTATATTAGAAGCAAAAAAAAAGTTGTTTTGATGAATTGGAAGAGCTGCAAAAAGATTCCATGGAGCACATGGATTGATAATATGGACAGATTAGCTACATACGAACAAATTGCATGTCGACACAAATTAAGAATGGATAAATATGAGGAAATCTGGAAGGAATATTTAAGCGATAAGGCGGATAGTGGTGGGAAGTAGGGGGAAGAGAGAGAGGTGGGGAAATATTGTTAAAAAGGTGTAGTCATAGGTATATCAGTGTATTCAAATCTGAATTGTCAAATTGTGTTATTAGTGTCATTATGGTTTTTGTTGTATGTGTCTTTTGCGGTTGTTGTTTGTATTGAAAAAATGATTAAATAAATTGGAAAAGAAAGAAAAGAAAACATGCTGTTTTGCGAATACAAAAGTAGTCCCCTCTTTTCTGTGCCCTCCCCCTTAGAGCTGATGAGGGGGCTGGATGCTCTGGTACGGAAGCCCTCCCCCAACCTCCGGCCCAAATGTTTTCTAGGCACCATTGTGCTGCTGAAAGGACAGGCTCTGGGCATCCGTGAGCCACGGGTGTTTTTCTCTGAAGGGTCTGACATCAGCGGCTACGTCTTGGTTTCTCCTGATTTGGAAGATGCGATCTCACATTCTAACTACTCCCAGACCCAAACAATGCCACTTTTAGCGTATCAATGGCTGTGTGATCCATTGCTTGGCGTCCTGAACCTCCACTTCCCTCCACAAGACGTGGCAAGGAAACACCTAGAGGCAGACTTCTTTGGGAGCCAGAGGGGGCTGCAGTCAGCTTCTCCCTCCCAGCAGGCTGAACCACCTTAGGCACCTTCCTCTGTGTTGCAAAAACCAGAAGTATTCATCATTTATGCCTATTAGAATGAATTCACCAGGCTTAATTTGCTTTTGTACTCGTTGCTTGTCCATTTCTCAAGGGCAGTCAGAGAGGGTCTGCAATGCAGGCTCTGTGTAAGCCCCCAAAATCAAGGATGGAGCTCGCAGAACAGGGTTTGGCAGGCAGAGATGGCATTGCAGAAACGATAACGTGGCAAATTCTCCTTTGTTCAACACTGTATCTCTGGAATGAATGCACTCTGACGTATAAAATACTGTGATTTCCTTCTGTACCTTCAGAGACTACCGACTTGGAAGTCAGGAGTCTGTTTCTCTCTCTTTTATTCAGCTGAATAAACCTGAGTTCTCCCTCTCAGAAGTTCTGACTCCCTTTCCTTTGGCTGGGGGGTGGGATCTGGAAGGAAGGGGGTGGGATCTGGAACCCAGGGGAAGAGCAGCATAGATTTATGCAATATGTGCTCCGACATGGCCTAGATCTAGCACAAACAAACCTCAGGAAGGTGGCTGACTCCCCTTGCTTGGAGGTCTTTAAACAGGGGTGGGGGCATATGTTGGAGATTCCTGCATTGCAGGGGGTGAGACTAGACCCTGGGGGTGCCTCCAAGCCCTACAATTCTATGCTTCTAAGGTACTACTTAGTGAATACACATTCAGCTCAAGATTCTGCCCGCAACCCTCCTTCACAAATACCTATTCCTGCTTCCCAACCCCTTTCCCCAAATTTCTCTTAGGGTGTACCCACACTTTGCCCCACACTTTATAGGCACAGGTCTGTATTATAAGAGTCAGTGTCTGAATGCTTCGCCCCTCTTGAGCTGCTTTCCTTGCTTAAAACCCGCTCTTTAATGCTGAATTGTAATAAACAGCAATTTGGGTTTCCCGTGGATTGCTGTTTGCTCTGATACAGCGGTAAAGAGCGGGTTTTTGGAAGAAAAGTTACAGGGTGAGGTGGGTGGGTGGGGAAAGAAGGGCTTGGACCCAGCACTTTAAAACATGGTCCTGTGCCCAGACACATAGCACAAAAGGTAGTCTGGATGAGCCCTTAGTTTAAGGAACCTTAGCAGAGGGGCTGGAAGCTTCTCTGATGTCCCCATCTGTGTGTTTTTTTTTAAGGGGGTCCTCAGAAACCATTGCCGTTTCCAGTCCAGTGAGCCAGATATCTTCCAGCAGGGCTTTTCTCAATATCACCCACCCTAAACAGACTCCCCAATGCCAGGCATTCCCAGTTCTTAAAACTGTCGAATGGGAAGGGACCCCAAGAGTCACTCTAGCCCTTCACCCCTCCAAGCAACCCCCAAACATACATAGCAGACCTGCCCGCTCACACTGGGCAGGCACAGTTGGCAGCAGTGCCCAGAGGATGAGCGAGGGACCCATCGCAAAGAAGAAGCAGAACCTGGTGGACCTCAGGCTGGGAGGCAGCCATATATACTCCTCCTTCCTCCTTCCTCCTCCCTCCCTCTCCCCCTCCTCTCCTGGGTTGGGCTGGGACAGAAGCCAAGCGGATTTGAGTGTGTGGGTCCAGCTGGCTCCTGGTTCAGATAATTTCCCCATGACAGCCAATCAAAAAGAATTTAAGAAGCACCTGCTGGATCTAGCCAATGGCCGTCCAGTCCAGCGTCCTCTTCTCAAAGTGGCCAACCGGGATCTGGGCAGAAGAGCAATACTCTCCATTCTGAAGGAAATCAGCCCTGAGTGCTCACTGGAAGGACAGATCCTGAAGCTGAGGCTCCAATATTTTGGCCACCTCATGAGAAGAGAAGACTCCCTGGAAAAGACCCTGATGTTGGGAAAAAGGGAGAACACAAGGAGAAGGGGACGACAGAGGACGAGGTGGTGGGACAGTGTTCTCGAAGCTACCAGCATGAGTTTGACCAAACTGCGGGAGGCAGTGGAAGACAGGAGGGCCTGGCATGCTCTGGTCCAGGGGGTCACGAAGAGGCGGACATGACTAAATGACTAAACAACAACAACAAGTACTGTAGTAGAAACTTTTCTAATAGTAGGGCTCTGTAACTTGCGATTGGGTCAGTCTATGAATATGTAGTGCCTTAAAGGTAAAGGGACCCCTGACCGTTAGGTCCAGTTGCAGACAACTCTGGGGTTGTGGCGTTCATCTCGCTCTATAGGCTGAGGGAGCTGGCATTTGACAGCTTCTGGGTCATGTGGCCAGCATGACTAAGCCGCTTCTGGCAAACCAGAGCAGCGCACCGAAACGCCGTTTACCTTCCCGCTGGTACCTATTTATCTACTTGCACTGATGTGCTTCCGAACTGCTAGGTGGGCAGGAGCTGGGACTGAGCAAAGGTAGCTTCGAACCGCCGACCTTCCTATCAGCAAGCCCTAGGCTCTGTGGTGTAGACCACATTGCCACTCACGTTCCCCAATGTAGTGCCTTAAGAGATAACAATTATGTATATTCCTCTGTGCCTGTTTGGCTGGCTTGCAAAATAAAACCCTTTGTTTTCCTCATTTGCTGCATGAGTTTTCATTCAGCCCCAAATGTTGATTTTTGCAACACTACGCTCTGGAGCAGGAGAAAACAAGCTTGCTCCATTCTCCATCTGATAGCTCTTGAGATATTTGAAGATGGGCGTCATATCTCCTTTCAGTCTCCTCTTCTCCATATCCAAGTGTCCAGAACTTGACACTGGACTCCAGGTGGTCTGACCAAAGCAGAGTAGAGCAGCACAATTACTTCTCTTCATCTGTTGATGCAGCCCAGAATATCATTAGTTTGTTTTGCTGATGTATCACACTGTTGACCCAGGCTAAGAACTGTACGTACTTTTCAAATGTCAGGTCGGATTATTAATATTATTTTTAGAAAAACCTGTTTAGTCTTAAAGTAAGCATCTTGGAATTGTTTTAACTTTTAGCATCCTGTTTGCATCTTGATTTAGTTATGCAATTCATCAGTCAGATTGTGTTTTATGTGGGTTATTATTTGGGCCTATAATTATGTATCCAGAAGGTGTTTCAGTTGCAGTGAATGGTTTATCATTGCGGTGTATTGTGATGTCATTGTTGCAGAGCAGAGTTTTAAAAAACGAACCATAAATCCATCCATATTGTTTTTCAGGGTGGTGATGGTATCTTTTGCTTCCTCTTCTTATCTTCCTCTTCTTATGCCTTAAGGAGTTGCAAATTCTTACTTTTGTCACGGATGTATTTGCAAATATTTGATCTGCCTCTGTGACAGCTGGATGTTGTGATGAATGTTGAAATTGTCTTGCAGTTTCAGATTCAGACATTGCTGTTTTATCAGTATATTTGATGGATGTCTTTTAGCTAAACTAGCAATAATATGGATGGTTTGTTGGCAGAGTCAAACCATCATTGTCTAGCTTTTTTTTTTGTATAAGAACTAGTATGAAAGAGGCCTCCCAGCCCATATTAGATCAGCATAAACAGTTGGGCCTGATGAACATTTACTGTTCCCAAGCCTAATCCTGCGGAAAGCCATCTAATTAGATTTTAATTTGACCCTGACCTGGTTTTAGGAGGTCATTTAATTATTGTTTGATTTTATACCAACGTTATATATTTGATGTTAGCCACCCTGAGCTTGGCTTTGGCCGGGGAGGGCGGAATATGAATAAAAGTTGTTTTATTATTATTATTATTATTATTATTAGTTAAGGCATGACTGCAGGGAGGGAGGGGTGAGGGAGGATTGTGACATCATGGGGTGTGCCGTGTGCTGATTGGCTGAGGGTGGGGTGTGGCACCTAGAACACCCAAACCTCTTCACACACCTTGTGCCCGTAATCTTGGCCATAGGGGTGGGACACCTGCAGCCCACCTAATGCTGCCCCTCCCTCATGTTGACTGGGTCCTGCCTGGCAGTTTTTCTAAGATAGAACCAGAGAGGAAGAGAGCAGCTGAACAAATTTGCTCTTCTAACACAGTACGCTGTGTGGGCTACTTATTTAGACATTCATCAAAGTGCCCTTACCGAAACGTCCGTGTGTGTCAACTTTGCATTTAAAAATCTTGCTCAAGCATTCTCTGTGTGCTAAGCTCAACTTCTGCTTTTGTCGCAAATTCCTAACTGCTATTCGCCACGATTATGTATTAATCTTGCGGTTCTGTGTCCGCATAGTCTTGCGTTCCTCCTTGATTTCCTCTATATTTAATCAGAAAATGCTTTATATGCTATGTAAATACGTGCAGGGACACGGGTGGCGCTGTGGTTAAATCCTCAGTGCCTAGGACTTGCCAGTCGCATGGTCGGCGGTTCGAATCCCTGTGACGGGGTGAGCTCCCGTTGCTCGGTCCCAGCTCCTGCCCACCTAGCAGTTCAAAAGCGCCCCTAAGTGCAAGTAGATAAATAGGTACCGCTTTATAGCGGGAAGGTAAATGGTGTTTCTGTTTGCTGCGCTGGTGCCGGCTCGCCAGAGCAGCTTTGTCACGCTGGCCACGTGATCTGGAAGTGTCGCCGGACAGCGCTGGCCCCCGGCCTCTTAAGTGAGATGGGTGCACAACCCTAGAGTCGGACACGACTGGCCCGTACGGGCAGGGGTACCTTTACCTTTAAATATGTGCATATTATTCTGGTCCTACAATAACTGCCGCAGATTGGGTCAATATCTTCATCAAACCAAGGTCTAGTTCCTGATCCTCCACCACCAGTCCAGACCCCATGAATTCCTGTATGACTCCTGGTCCTCTGAAGGTCAGGGAGACGGGATTGGGGGCAGCATCTGCATGGGTGACAAAGCCCATCTAAGGGGCTGGGCTTGTTTTGCAGTCTCCCCTCTTTTCCCCACACCAGTTAGGCATTTAAAAGAAACATGTTGATAACAACAACGACAACAACAACAACAACAACAATTTATTTATTTATACCCCACCCATCTGGCTGGGTTTCCCCAGCCACTCTGGGCAGCTTCCAACAAAATATTAAAATATAATAATCCATCAAATATTAAAAGCTTCCCTAAACAGGGCTGCCTTCAGATGTCTTCTAAAAGTCTGGTAGTTATTCTTCTCTTTAACATCTGGTGGGAGGGTGTTCCACAGGGCAGGCGCCACCACCGAGAAGGCCCTCTGCCTGGTTCCCTGTAACTTGGCTTCTCGCAGGGAGGGAACCGCCAGAAGGCCCTTGGTGCTGGACCTCAGTGTCCGGGCAGAACGATGGGGGTGGAGACGTTCCTTCAGGTATACTGGACTGAGGCCGTTTAGGGCTTTAAAGGCCAGCACCAACACTTTGAATTGTGCTCGGAAATGTACTGGGAGCCAATGAAGGTCTTTCAGAACCGGTGTTATATGGTCTCGGCGGCTGCTCCCAGTCACCAGTCTAGCTGCCGCATTCTGGATTAGTTGTAGTTTCCGGATCACTTTCAAAGGTAGCCCCACGTAGAGCACATTGCAGTAGTCCAAGCGGGAGATAACCAGAGCATGCACCACTCTGGCCAGACAGTCCATGGGCAGGGAGGATCTCAGCCTGCGTACCAGATGGAGCTGGTAAACAGCTGCCCTGGACACAGAATGGACCTGCGTCTCCATGGACGGTTGTGAGTCCAAAATGACTGCCAGGCTGCACATCTGGTCCTTCAGGGGCACAGTTGCCCCATTCAGGACCTGGAAGTCCTCCATATCTGCCCACCTCCTGTCCCCACAAAACAGTACTTCTGTCTTGTCAGGATTCAACCTCAGTCTGTTAGCTGCCATTCATCCTCCAGACACTCACAGGACCTTCGCCGCCTTCACTGGTTCTGATTTAAAAAAGAGGTAGAGCTGTTGCAACCCACTTTGGAGGCCACTCACCTACAAAAGGACAGAGTTCCTGCTCAGCAAGGAGCCTTTGGGTGCAATGAAGGAGAAGTGACTCATTTATCCTTGCAGTTTATTAGCTTAACATCGGGTTTTAGGAAAAACTCTTTATCCTTGCAAGAGGAGATGCTCACTTGCTGCTACTCTGAGAATTGCATCCTGCACACCTCTGGGCAAATTTGGGGAGGGCGTGGGGTGCACACATAGGGGGAAGCAGTTCTCTTGCACAAGTGTAACTCTTATGCCATCCCGGTGATGAAAGCCAACTGTCACCTTTGTTGCTGAAGTTCCTCTTGCCCAACCAAGGGCTGTGCTCACCTCTCTCTCTAACCGAGGGTTTAAATCTTGGCCCAGACCAGCCACAGCATCCAGACTCTTCTGCTAGCTGCATCAGGAACAGCACCATGAAAGCCAGGCTCTTCCTCGTCTTCTTCCTCATGGGCCTCCTCACCATCTGTGTTGAGCTGCTGTCTGCAGCTGGACAACAAGGTAAGGGCAGAATCCCAGGCCAGCCAGGCTTCCTTCTCCTCTGGTGGTGTTGACCATCTGCACAGCCTTCCTCTGAACCTGCTCCAACCTGTCTCCACCCTTCTTCGAGTCCACCACCTTCTGGGGAAGTCTTTTCCATTGTTGAATAACTCTTAACATCAGAAAGCTCTTCCTATGCCTTGGCCAAAGTCCTGGTGGAACAGCTCTGTCTTGCAGGCCCTGCGGAAAGATGTCAAGTCCCGCAGGGCCCTAGTCTCTTGTGACAGAGCGTTCCACCAGATCGGGGCCACAGCTGAAAAAGCCCTGGCTCTGTTTGAGGCCACCCTAACCTCCCTGTGGCCCGGGACCTCCTAGATGTTTTTGTTTGAAGACTGTAAGGTCCTCTGTGGGACATACTAGGAAAGGTGGTCCCGTAGGTATGAGGGTCCTAGGCCGTATAGGGCTTTAAAGGTTAAAACCAGCACCTTAAACCTGACCCTGTACTCCACTGGGAGCTAGTGCAGCTGGTAGAGCACCGGGTGAATGTGATCCCATGGCGAGGACCCCGTAAGGAGTGAGAATCTCATTTCTTGTCATTTGAATCTGGAGCAGCAGCAGCAGCAAACCAGCTTCCTTCAACTTCCATGTGACGGCCCTCCAGATATTTGAGAATGGTCCACATGTCACCCCTCAGTCTTCTCTTCTCCAGGCGAAACCTACCCAGCTCCCTCAACGGTTTCTCACAAGGCTTGGTTTCCAGCCCCTGGGTATGTTTAGCCTGGGGAAGAGAAGCCCCACAGTTGACCTGATAGCCATCTTCTGATATCCAAAGAAGATGGAGCAAGCTTGTTTGCTGCTGCTCCAGAGGTGGAGACCTGAAGCAATGGATTCAAATGGCCAGAAAGGAGATTCCGACTCAATATTAGGGAGAACTTTTTGGTGGTCAGAGCTGTTTGACATTTTAGGGGTGCCAGGACATCTCTTAGGCTGGCCACTGAGGACTGTGTTGGTGTCTTTGTGATAGATAGTTTCATCTTCCCATAGGAGCTGGTTGAGCAGAAGGTGGAAGGGCTCACAGCATTAGCCTTCCAGTAGATACTGAACCGGGGAATGCGGGTGGCTCTGTGGTCTAAACCACAGAGCCTTGGGCTTGCTGATCAAAAGGTCGGTGGTTTGAATCCCCACAACGGGGTGAGCTCCCGTTACTCGGTCCCAGCTCCTGCCAACCTAGCAGTTCAAAAGCACGTCAAAGTGCAATTAGATAAATAGGTACCGCTCCAGCGGGAAGGTAAATGGTGTTTCCTTGCGCTGCTCTGGTTTGCCAGAAGCGGCTTAGTCATGCTGGCCACATGACCCAGAAGCTGTACGCCAGCTCCCTCGGTCAGTAAAGCAAGATGAGCTCCGCAACCCCAGAGTTGTTCGCGACTTGACATGACTGTCAGGGGTCCTTTCTCTCTAGATACTGAACCCCCATGAGGTCTTGGGATGGGGGCTGAGTGGGGCTGTCCTGGATTCTCACAGAGGCTTGTGCTTGTTCTGGCCTGAGATCTGTATTCCGGTGGATGGACGCTCAGCTCACGGGCTTCATTGCTTGTGGAAAAGAAAACTTCCACAGCATTGTGGTGTGGGAGTCATCTTTCTCTCCTGCAGTGCGTCCTGGACAGTGTCCTCTGATTAAAGGCCCTGGCACATGTGCAATCTCCTGTCAGAGTGATGAGTCTTGCGGCCCTGGGAGCAAGTGTTGTAGTACTGGCTGTGGATTTGCATGCAAAAGAGTCGTTGAAGGTGAGAGAAGCCAGCAGGTGCCAAGCCCATCGCTCTCTCCAGGAGAGCAGTAGCAGGAAGACACTCAGGGCCAGCAGCTTGGCGTGTTGGAAGGGAGCAGTGAGTCCTCTCATTGGCCATGGGTGATGGAAGGCGGGAGGTTTGTTTCTCACCAAATGATTGGCTGGTATAGCAGCGGCGTATTTGGCCTCCTATCACGGGTTCTCCATGGTCTAGAAAGTTCCTTTTCAAAAAAAGGTCAGAGAACCTTTTGGCCACAGGGCCAGGTATTTCTGTCTCCATGATCCCAAGGGCCAACGGTGACTTGTGTGTGGAAGAAACCGCCTGCTCAATCATCCCACTGTCATAGTGACCTCAGGCAGATTGGGGCCTCGTGTCAATCATGCAGCACGTCCACGGCAACCGGCTGGGAAAGGTCTGCTTCCACCTGCCCTGCACCTCCCGTTAGATTTGGCATCAAGGGCAGGGCAGGTGGGCAGGAAAAATGGGGAGGCCGAGGTGCCTGGAGGCCCCCCACTCCTGTTTTAAATGAGAGCCAGGGTTACAGGAGAACGTAGGCCCCAGTGGGCATTCTTAGAACCAGGATAGAATCCGGCCCACCGGGGAACAGAGCCCCCTGAGCAAAATGCAGGCCAGGCTTGTATTTCTGTCCACAACCACTTGCGTCGAGGCCCCCACCCCCATACCACTCAATCTTCTTGCGGTTCCTGCATTGCTCACTTTTGGATTAGATGACCTTTGGAGTCCCTTCTAACTCTACAATTTTATCGTACCTTATTACACCAATAAATTATAGAAACATTCCATTTCTCCACAAAGATTATCCCTTGTCTGCCCTCTTTATTTATTTTAAGATATTTATTGCAATTTTTAAACACAAAATCACCAAACATATAAAATACCATCACCACAATATAACAAACAAAAGAAAGCAAAGAAAAACAAGAAAATAGACATAAAATAGAAAAAGGAAAAATACAACAAAAACAGCAATCCATAAATCGTATTTCCATAAACCTTTGGACTTCCTCGCATCTCCCTTTCCTGCGTTCTCAGTAATAAAATTATAAGCAGCAATTTATTACCTTATTTCAATTCTTATTTTGTAATTCTCAAATATTATGTCCCAAACTTTAAATGTTTTTATCAGAATACTGAACTGCTTAGTTTAAACATAATATTACTTCAAATTTCAACATTTTCTTAAACATCACTTATTCTCATATATCTTTCAACTAGATTACTGATGCCATGGTTTTCTGTCGTGCATTTTCTCAACATTCATACAGCTTATAATGCTTTTGTAAGTAGTCTTTAAACTTTTTCCAGTCCTCTTCCACTGTCTCTTCTCCCAGGTCTCGGATTCTGCCAGTCATTTCAGCCAACTCCATGTAGTCTATCAGTTGCGTCTGCCATTCTTCCAGTGTGGGCAAATCTTGGGTCTTCCAATGTTTTGCGATGAGTATTCTTGCTGCTGTTGTTGCATACATAAAAAAGGTTCGATCCTTCTTTAACACCTTCTGGCCAACGATGCCTAAAAGGAAGGCCTCTGGTTTCTTAGGGAAAAAATACCTTTTTTAACTCATTATAGATCATTTCTCAAAAGGCCTTAACCCTTGGGCAAGTCCACCAAAGGTGAAAGAATGTTCCTTCAGTCTCCTTACATTTCCAACATTTATTGTCATGCAAATGGTATATTTTTGCAAGCTTGACTGGGGTCATGTACCACCTGTATATCATTTTCATAATATTTTCTTTCAGGGCATTACATGCCATGAACCTCATGTCCATAACCTTTCCCAGTCAGCAAACATAATATTATACCCAATGTCCTGTGCCCATTTTATCATAGCTGATTTAACCGTTTCATCTTGAGTGTTCCATTTTAACAGCAAGTTGTACACTTTTGAGAGTACCTTAGTCTTAGATTCTAACAATTCTGTTTCTAGTTTCGATTTTTCCACCTGGAAACCTGTTTTTTTATCCAACTTAAAGATCTCCCTAATCTGAGCGTAGTGTAACCAATCTCGCACTTTGTCCTTTAACTTCTCAAAACTCTGCAATCTCCAAGTATCTCCAACCTTTTCTAATATTTCCCAATATTTCGGCTATTTGGCCTCCATATTGAGTCTTTTCCGAGCCTTAGCTTCCATTGGTGACAACCACCTTGGGGTCTTGTTTTCTAATAAGTCTTTGTATTTTATCCAGACATTAAATATTGCTTTCCTGACAATATGGCTCTTGAAAGCCTTATGGATTTTTACCTTGTCGTACCACAAATAAGCATGCCATCCAAAAGCATTGTTGAACCCTTCCAGATCCAGGACATCAGTGTTCTGAAGAAGAAACCAATCTTTCAGCCAGCAGAAAGCTGCAGATTCATAATACAGCCTTAAATCTGGCAGGGCAAACCCCCCTCTCTCCTTAGCATTGGTTAAAATTTTAAATTTTATTCTGGGCTTTTTGCCCTGCCACACAAATTTAGAAATGTCTCTCTGCCACTTTCTAAAACATTCCACCTTGTCCACAATCTGTAGGGTCTGAAACAAAAACAGCATTTTTGGCAATACATTCATCTTTATAGCAGCGATTCGGCCCAACAAGGAAAGTTTCAATCTTGACCAACTTTCTAAATCCTTTTTGATTTCTGACCAGCATTTTTCATAATTGTCCTTAAATAAATTCAGGTTTTTGGCAGTCATATTAACCCCTAGGTATTTCACCTTTTTAACCACATTTAAATCTGTCTCTTTCTGAAACCTTTCTGATTCCAAAGATGTCAATTTTTTTCCCAAAACCTTAGTTTTTTGCTTGTTTAATTTGTTAGGATATTTCCGTTCCACCTTAAAAGGGAGCAGGCTTTGTGAGTAACAGAGTCTGCGCATGTCCTGTTCACAGGATGTTTATGTTCTGATGTTTCCGTTCGTTTTCTCAGTTGGCCGAAGATGCTGACACAGAACGGTCATGTTTTTCTTTGTTCTGTTCCACGCTAAATAAAGTCTGTAAATAATGCTCTTCTGCGGTGCGAGCTTTTGGCTGTGTTTCTGCTGATAAACAGTGTACACAAGCCTGGAATGTGGCAATCTATTTCTAAGGCTTCGTGTTGCTAACTGCTGGATCTGCCTGTCTCCGGGAGATTGATGGACGTCCGGCAGCTGGCTTGGGGCCATGATGGACAATATCTCCCTGGCAGTTTCCCAACAACAAGGTTATGGGCCCAGATACACAGCACCTACAGAAGAGTAAAAGCTGCAACAGACTGCGTCAGAGAGGTATGTTGTGGGGAAAGCGAAAGGAAGGGACGCTTTTCTGTTTTACCTCAGCAAGCAGCCTTTGATCTCCGGCAAGGCTTAATTGGCCTGGGAGCTGCGCCAAAGAGGCTTCGTGATTAATGGCTGCCAAGATAACGAGTCTCTGAAGTTTAAAAAAAGACTCACGGCTAAAGCAAAAGCTGGAAATGGAGTTTTTCCAAGCTTATGGAGATACTCAGTGTCCTAAGTTGGATGGGCAGAATTATAAAACCTGGGCAAAATGGTGTGAGAGTTTGCTGCGTCAGTTTGGGGTATGGCATACTGTATTTGAGCCCCCCCCCCCGTTCCTCTGACAGAGAGATGGAAAGCCCATGATTCGAAAGCGATAGACGTAATAGTCTTATCCGTATCTCTTGAGGAAATTAAGACGCTGGCTGGCAACACCACTGGACGTGGAATGTGGAATGCTTTGAAAAAAGCTCATTTGCCAATAATCCCAGCCCAGAGTTTGACTGCATCGGAGGTCCTAGCTGTTTCCCAGAATGCGAGTGAATGCAGGGATGCTGAGGGCACCGGTTGCAAGCTGCAGGGGGAGCTGACTGTCACGTCATCCCAGGCAGCATTCCAGCCTCCAGGGGGAGCCAAGGAGTCGGCAGCTGAGAGCTCTGGTTCTCGTGAGAACCAAGGTCATCGCCTTTGCAGAGGCCGGAAAGGCAAAGGTAAACAGACGCAGCCGCCTGCAGATGGCCAGGAGCAGAGGGAGGGTGAAGAGCCCACACCAGTGGAAAGCAAGGTTTTGCTTGCTGGCACAGCTTCACCAACGGCTAAAGACACGTCTGCTGGCCAGGAGCAGGGGGGCAAGCTGCAAAAGCCCACACCGCTGGAAAAAAAGGGTTTGCTTGCTGTAAGGACTGCTCCAACAGCCAAAGGCAGCTTTGTTGTTGATTCAGGCTGTACGCGCCACATTTCGAAGGATCGCCATCTCTTTATCTCCTTCAAGCCTCAGGAAGGTGAGATCCACCTGGCTGATGGGAGGACGTTGCAAATTGCAGGAGAAGGGACTGTGAAACTTGCAAGTTTGCACACAACCATCAGCGGTGTACTTTATGTTCCAGGGGCTGCAAGCAATTTGCTGAGCGTCCCACAGCTTACTGGGCGTGGTTTTCAGATTTCCTTCAAGAGTAGCGTCTGTGTCATCAGTAAAGGCAAAGAGGACTATTTGCATGCAAAGTTTATGGATGGTTTGTTCCATATAACTTATGAGGACACTGCTGTTGTGTCAAATGCTGATTCTTGTTGTGTTGCACAAACTAACAAAGTTCTTCATGCAGGTTGCATTCACGATGCGCATCGAAGGTTTTGTCACCTCTCTTGGAAGGCACTGGCCAAGATGCCAGAGGTGGTTGAGGGTTTGAACATCAAACCCTGTAAATTTCACATGAAATGTGTATCTTGTGCAGAGAACAAGGTGAAGGTTGCTCCAAAAGGCAAAGAGTCTAGCAGGCAGGCTTCCAAACCCTACCAGCTAGTGCATGCGGACCTGGTTGGTCCACTTGCGCCCTCTTTAGGGGGAGCAAGGTACTTCATGATTCTGATTGATTCTTTTTCCAGGTACATTCATGTGTATTTGCTCGAACAGAAATCGCAAGCGTTTCCGAAGTTTAAGGCATTCTGTGCTTGGTTGGAGAATGTGCACGGTAAACGTATTTCCTGTTTGTTTACCGATCGGGGTGGGGAGTTTACTTCTCAGCAGTTTGAAGCTTTCCTGACTGAGAAGGGAATCCAGCATGACATGTCAACGCCCAGATCGCCATGGATGAATGGACTTGCGGAGAGAGCAAATCAAACATTGCTGCAAGGAATCAAAACCTTGTTGCATGATGCCAATCTCCCTGATAAGTTTTGGGGGGAAGCTTTGGGGAATTTGGTTTACAGTTTTAATTGCAGATTGTCATCACCCATTGGCTGTACCCCCTATGAGAAGATGTTTGGCAAGAAACCCAACACCAAACACATGAAAATCTTTGGTTCGGACATGTGGGTACGCACACAACAAACCAACAAGCTTGGGAAGCGTGGGGCACATGGTTTGTTCATGGGGTATGAAAAAGGTGCATACAGGGTATGGATGACTAACTCTAAGTCCATTAAGTTCACAAGGAGTGTTGAGTACAATCCTAAGTGGGGGGGAAATGTGGGAATTTTCCAGAGTTACCCAGAGGAGGATGAAGGTGATGTCAAGCAAGCAGCTAAAGCTGAGGAAGCTGCTGAGGATGATGATGAGGATGAGGATGATGATGATGATGATGATGATGATGATCAGAGTTCGGATTCCAGTTCAGTGGGCGGCGCTGCTGCTGCTGCTGCTGCTGCTGATGTCAGTGACAGTGATGACACAGCAGACTACGAGAGCGCAAAGGCCTCGGTCAGACCATCTGATGCGTCTGACAATGAACTGGAAAAACCACTGTTCACCATTGGTCATTTTTCTCCTAAGAAAGAGGAGATGAGTCCAGAAGACTTGCGTCTAGTACGCAGATCTGAAAGGGCGACCAAAGGCAGACCTCCAAAGAGGTATGCTGATGAGTTTGCTAAGACAGCAACTGCTGTTCTTAGTAGCTCAAAGAAGGTATGGGAACCTTCAAGCTTCAAAGAGGTTCAGGAGTTAACCTCTAAAGATGCTGAGCCTTGGCTTAATGCCATGAAGGCTGAAGTTGATTCCTTGAACAGGAACCAAACTTGGGAACTGGTACCGGTAGTCCCAGGAATGAGACTGGTTGGCAGCAAATGGGTCTTCAAGGCCAAGACAGACCAGAATGTCAAGGTAGTCAGACACAAAGCCAGATTGGTTGCCAGAGGTTTTTCACAGGTACCAGGACAGGATTACCCCGAGACCTACTCATCCACAGTCAAATATGAGAGCATTCGGCTGATGCTCAAGATCGCTGCGGAGGAGAAACTGCATGTTTCCCACCATGACATTAATACAGCTTTTTTGTACGGGATTTTGACTGAGGAGCTGTTCATGCTTCCACCTGATGGGATGGAGATACAGAAGGGAATGGTCTGTAAACTGCGGAAATCCTTATATGGTCTCAAGCAGAGTGCCAGGTGTTGGAACACAAAACTCACTGAGACATTGCTTTCTCTAGGTTTTCACCAGGGCAAAGCTGATCCATGTGTGTTTGTCAAGGAGGAGGGGCAAAACAAACTGTATTGTATATGTTTGGTTGATGATCTTCTGATGTTTTGGAAGAATCAGGCTTTTTACCAAAGCACCCTAGCTCAGCTGAAGGAGCACTTTGACATGAAGGATCTTGGTGAGGTATCCAACTATCTTTCTCTGCAGGTGGAGAAGGACCAAGCAGGTAATTTTCTGGTACACCAAACACAGAAAATTGCTGATGTGTTAACCAGGTTGAATTTGGTTGATGCAAACCCAGCAGACACACCGATGGTGACAGGTTACCAGGTAGACAGTACTGCTGAAGCGTTTTCTGACACAGCGCTGTACAGATGCATTCTAGGCAAACTGAATTTCATTGCCAGATGTTCAAGACCTGACATAGCTGTAAGCTGTAATCTGCTTAGCAGACATGCCAACAATCCTACGGTTCAGGATTGGAAAGCTCTGAAGCGCATAGCCCGCTATTTGAAAGGGACTATGCACTACAGGCTAAGGTTCACCAGTCAGAAGACTGGAGGTCTTGAAATCTTTGCAGATGCAAGTTTTGGAAGTGACACCACGGATGGTACAAGCACTTCTGGAGTATGCTACATGTACAACCACTGCCTGTTTGACTGGTTGTGCAAGAAGCAGACGACAGTGAGCCTAAGTTCCTGTGAAGCAGAACTCAATGCTCTGTCATTTTCACTCATGGATTGTGAATGGTTGATGCAACTGTTTAAGGACATCAGGGTGTCTGTGAAATGTCCTGTACAAGTGTATCAAGACAATAGATCGTGTTTGGCTTTGCTGAACTCCGAGAGTTGCAAGCAGAGAACCAAGTACTTGCAGATTAAGTTACATCGTGCAAGAGAGTGTATCCACAAAGGACTGATTCAGGTGTCCTACATGGCAGGAAATGAAATTCCTGCTGATCTGTTGTCTAAGGTTGTTAACAGAGAACAACTTAAGGTTTACACACAAAGGTTGCAATTGGGTTGAACCACAGGTACTACAGGTTACACGGAAAGGGGGAGGATGTTAGGATATTTCCGTTCCACCTTAAAGGGAGCAGGCTTTGGGAGTTACAGAGTCTGCGCATGTCCTATTCACAGGATGTTTATGTTCTGATATTCCTTTCGTTTTCAGATGGTCAGAGACGCTGACTGAGAATGGACGTGTTTTCTTTTGTTCTGTTCATGTTCTAAATAAAGTCTGTAAATATGCTCTTCTGCTCTTCTGCGGTGCAAGCTTTTGACTGTGCTTTCTGCTGAAAGAGGGTGCACCAGCCTAGGAATGTGGCTAGGAATTTCCAAAGGCTTTGTGCCCCTAACTGTTGGATCTGCGTGACTACGGGAGGCCGATGGACGTCCAGAACTCCGGCTTGGGGGCTCAGATGGGCGTTATCTCCCTGGCAGTTTCCCAACATTGCTGGAGGTCGGATTAGATGAGCCTTGGGGTTACCTTCAAGCTCTACTTTTCTATGATGCTATCCTATTGTCAAGGAGTTGTCAGGTGAGCTCAGGTCATCCACAGGGCCGGAAAGAACATGAGGCATGAAATGCAATTAGCTTTTATTCACAGAAAGCAACAACACAACCGAGTCACACTGGCTCGACTTAGCTTGAGCATAGCTGTCAACGTTTCCCCTTTTTAAAGGAAAATTCCTGTTTTCCGAATAGGATTCTTTGCAAGAAAAGGGAAAAGTTGACAGCTATGAGCTTGAGACGTTGCTGGAAATGTTTTCTTCTAGCCTCTCACACTGGATCCCTCCTATTCCATGGAGGAGGAGAGCCAGTAGCAGAGGCAACCTCTGATTCCTCTCTGTCCAGGTCCTCTTCTTCCATGTCCTCCTGGACTGGTAGCAGCACCACTCTTCCTCATCCAGCCAGTCCCTGACACCTACCACGCAGCTCCGCTGAAGGTCCTATGTTTGCAGTATGCATTTTCCCCTATGGACATGAACATGAGAATCTTTCTTTCCTGCTGAAAAGGACTCTGTGTAGAGAGTAGGAGCCGCGGCTGCAGCCCAGCACCAGAGCAGAAGGGGTAACATGCAGGGGGAGGAGGAGGTCTCTGAAGGACAGGCCTCAGTTGGGAAAAGCCCAGCATCAAGCCAAAGGCGGGGGCCTTGCAGAAAAAAGGAGCCAGCCTCAGCCTTCTCCCCTTCCACCCCTTTCCCTTGAAATGCCATTCCTCTGCAAAAGGATAAAACAGAAAATACTTACAGATATAAAAGACAGAGGCAATTTTGCCCTCCCAGACCTAAAATTATATTATGAAGCCGCATGTCTGGTATGGATTGGGGACTGGATAAAGTTGGAAAAGCAAGAAGCATTAGAATTGGAAGGACATGACAATAGATTTGGATGGCACACATATCTATGGGATGGGAAAAGGAAAGTACACAAAAGTTTCTATAACCACATAATTAGGAAATCATTAATGAGAGTATGGGAGAGATATAAAGATTTACTAGAACAGAAGACTCCTTGGTGGCTTTCACCACATGAAGCTTTACGGCTCAAACCACTTGGAAAGAAAGGAAAGTGGCTAACGTAGACTGACTTGTTAAAGGACCAAGAAGTAAAATGGAAATTAAGAGATTATGAGGAAATAAAAGACCATTTGCAGAGTTGGTTACCGGCAATTACACGAGATACATAAAGAAGACAATAAGAAAGGATTCAGTTATACGACATCTAGATTTCAAAAGGAAGTTGTGGAAGGGAAAGTAAAGTTGCTGAAAGGTGCATATAGTATCCTGCTAGAATGGAAAACAAAAGATGAGGAGGTGAAATCAGTCATGATTAAATGGGCACAAGACATAGGACGTGACTAGAGGTGGCCGTGGCCTCACCTGCGAGGGAACGACAAAAAGCACAGGGCAGGGCAGCCATCTCTCTCTGTGTGACTACTTTCATCGAAGAAGCAACATCTGCTTAGCCAAAGATGCTCTCTTGGCCTCCAATCAATAATAGCCTCATTATAACAATACCAATTTATAATACAATTATTAATACCAATCGTTCAAATACCAAATTATATAATTTAGATAAAGTGGCCTCCCACGTGCTAGATTTAATGAATTGATTATTTGCTTTATTTCTGCTTCCCAAAATCTTATTAATGTCCATTACATTGACATCATAATAATAATCCCTTATACAATAACTGCAATATTAACAACTTCTATCTGTGTTTGACACATTAAATGATTTATAAAGCTACAAGTGAGGATCTCAAACTATATCCTTGTTCTTCCTGTGTGTGGCCTTTATTCCGTCCATGGCCCTGTCCTTGTAAGTTATTTAGTCTTTCTTTCCCCTGGTTGTTGCTGTTGTCCGTCATGCCTTGGGCAGAGCTAATATCCCATTGTGGTTCCAGAAATTTGTTTTGCAACTCTAACAACAGCTGCAAAAGTCGCTCAGTCCCAATAAATAACCTGTTTTCACCATTTTCCCTCTCAGCCTGGGAGGAAGAACGGTCTGTCAAACTGCAGATAACTCAATAATGAACCTTATCTGTTCCTTGACAGTTCACAGATTCCTTTCATCCTTCCTTCCAGCTGAAGATAAATGAGCAATTATACTTCCAATTAAATAAAATTTCAAGTCCTCTTAGCATTTTTCAGTGCACTCCATATATAATAAAGGATGGGGAAGAGTCTTAGAGCTGACTCTAAAGTTCCATCGTAAACCTTTTGCAAAATAGAGCTTACCTCTCTTTTTCTTTTTCTTTTTACACACATATTCCATATTTATAATCCATTTTTTTAAAATAAAATTTTTATTAGATTTTAACAATAAGAAGATGTAGGAAAGGAAAATCCAAAAACAAAAACACATAAAATACAAAGTCACAAAATACATGCAAAAAAGACCAACATTAAACACACAAAATACAAAAATACATACATTACAAGTTAAAGATAAAAAAGAAAAAGCACATATAGGAAAAACACAAAAATTCCCTCTTTCTTAATTTTATATCTTAAAATCACATATTTTCTTGACTTCCTCACATCTCCCGTTCTTGTATCCCTTTTAGAAATTAATTCAGCAAATTCATATCCCCTTAGTTTATCTGTTGTTGGTCTAATCTTACATTTTACCTTGTTGCTAGAGCCCCAGCAATTCATTTCAGATGTCATCAACATTCAAAAATTTTACAATATTTCTGTAGATAGGTTTTAAATTTCCCCCAATCTTCTTCCACCGACTCTTCTCCCTGGTCTCGGATTCTGCCAGTCATTTCCGCCATCTCCATATAGTCTATTAGTTGCATCTGCCAGTCTTCCAAGGTGGGTAGATCTTGGGTCTTCCAATGCTTTGCAATGAGGATTCTTGCTGCTGCTGTAGCATACATATTTATAATCCAATTTATTCCACCCTCACTTCTACAAATATACTTTGAACTAATATTCAGAGGAGGGTGTCCGAATCATAAATGTAGTCTTATCTCAAGTTCAAACCTTAAAGTCTTGACAGTTGGTTTTGTTCCACAGTTTGTGATCTCATCTCTTCTAGCACGTGCCTGTACTTTAGTCCAATTTAGCTCTAATTAACAAGAGAACCTCTGCTTCTTAATGGCGGCGTTGGAGGGCTTTCAACAGGCAAAGTGCTTTTGCAATCAGTGCCTCTCTGCCCCCCAAATTTCATTCTCTGGGGGGAATTTGGAAGGACTGATGCCCAAACCAGATAAAATGACAATAGTAATTTTAACAATCACTGTTTTTGCAATGTACCGCAGCAAGAAAGAGCATTATAGGGGCTAAAACGTAAGCACTGATGCACTTAAGGCTCTGTTTGTACAAAGACAAAATCTCTCCGGCACAATTCCTTATTGTTCCTTTATTCCTTTGTTCCAGATGCTCAGACTGGCAGCCGCCCCAATAAAAAATGACTTCCAAGAATCCTGAATGTGCCTATCCGCCAAAGGTGTGCACAGACCCTGGGGGTCTCTGGCGGAGCTAGCTGCTCGGGGGCCGGAGCGTTGGGGGTGGAGTGAGCCGCCCATGGCGGACATTTGGTGTGCCCCCCAACTCCCAAGCCTCCCCCGAGCTGTCAAAATGAAGGGGAAAGTTTAGTGACTGGATGAGCAGTAGGAAAACGGCATCTAGAGCAGTGGTTCCCAACCTCTTTTTTGGCCATGCCCCACCTAAGCATCTTTAAAATCTTGATGCCCCCACCCCCGACATATACCGGTAATTCTTATTATTCAAAAAGTGAACTCTATTCAAGTGGAGGAAGCCTAAAAGGCCATTAACTTGGTCTAACTCATCTTCGAATTGCGCCCCCCCCAAAAAAAATTCAAATTACCCCTCATTGGGAACCACAGATCCAGAATAACATTGTGAGGAAGCAATTAGCTGGGACATGAAAAGATATGGAAGGGACTAGCTTTCGCAGATTGCATTGCAAGAAAAACACAATGGGCAACATATTCCATTCTACTCCTCCTCCCCCTCCCCCAATTCACCAATACACACAAAGATGGAGTATCCCTTGAGGACTTCCTTCCTAGGCAGCCTTGCCTTTGGGCTCAATCTGGGTCCTGTTTGACTCCACTTTGAACGTGTCCTGCTCACCTTCCTCTCTGTCAGACACTTCTGACTCTTTAATAAGCTTCTCTGTCACTGTTATGGCTGACATCATCATGCTATTGGGCTGCTTGGCTTAACTGGAAAGGGGGTGGGGGCTGGAAGATGGAAGGCCATGACAGGATCCCTGGCCAGCCAACTTTGGCTTAAAAACCTCCAGTGAAGGAGAGTCTACCATATTCGGAGAGAGTCTGTTCTATTGTCAAACAACTCTTACTATCAGAAAGTCCTTCCTAATGCTTAGTTGAAACCCCCTTTCTTTTGACTTCATCCCATTGGTGTGGGTCCTCCCCTCTCCTTTTTCGTGACGCAGAAAGAGGGTTTGGGATGACTTTGTATATTTGACTTGGCTGGGAATCTGAGTCTCTGTGAAATGGGTGTCTTTGCTCTGGGGTGGCATGAAGAGGACGCCTCGCTACCCTATGGAAATGGGGTCCAGCCCAGGATGCTGCCTCCAAGGAACAGGACTCCCAGTCTGAAAGGCCAGGCTCCATGTGGTTAAAAAGGTAAAGGGACCTCTGACCATTAGGTCCAGTCGTGACTGACTCTGGGGTTGCGGCGCTCATCTCGCTTTATTGGCCGAGGGAGCCGGCGTTCAGCTTCTGGGTCATGTTGCCAGCATGACTAAGCCGCTTCTGGTGAACCAGAGCAGTGCATGGAAATGCCGTTTACTTTCCTGCCGGAGCGGTACCTATTTATTTACTTGCACTGCGTGCTTTCGAACTGCTAGGTGGGCAGAAGGTGGGACCAAGCAACAGGAGCTCACCCCATGGCGGGAATTCGAACCTTCTGATCGGCAAGTCCTGGGCTCTGTGGTTTAACCCACAGCGCCACCCGCGTCCGTCCATGTGGTTAGGACTCCTCATATTCACACTGCTCCCACCTGAGTCTTCCACCTGAGGGCCCCACAATGCTGCCACGTTGGACTCTGTGTGGAACAGGAATCAGCTCTTGGCTGCTGAATAATCAGAGGAAGAGGCCCCAGGAGTTCTGGTCGCCCTCCCTGCCCATCACTGCAGGAGGGTCCTGTGCACACAGCTACTGCAGTCCTGTATCCAGTTGATTTCAGATGAGGAAGGTGGGCACAAAAGCAGCAATGCACTCCAGGAGAGAGACCACAAAGGACCTGGGTCCCAGAGGCAAGACACAGCAAGCCCTGCTTCGTTAGTCAAATGTTTGGGAACTAGGGATGGAAGTCAAGAGAGGGGTGCATTATTCGACTTACAAGATCACATCACACCCAGCCTGCTTTAAATCAATGGCCTTAGTTCTCCTGCTTCTACCCCCCAACGGACAGTGACCCTTCGCCCTTCACCCAGTGCATTTCCCCTCCTAACTCTGCCCCATTGCGAAGCTGCCCTTCCCTGGCTGTATGTGTGATCCGTTGGGTCTCAGCCAAGGGCTCTTCCTCCCTCCCTCCTGCCAACACCCTTTTGGAAAGATATAAGCAAGCAAGACTCAAGAACAAGACACTCTGGTATGCAGGCACAGGGATCATTTTATTGCAGGCAGGGAAGGAAGCTGGATCGGGCCCATTGGGTCAAGAGGGAGTTGGGTTTATCGTTGCCTTCACTCCTTGGGTGCTGGGTTCACCTCTCCAAAACTGTAGAAGTTGCAGGGATTTCAGGCTGTGCATCACTGTCATCACTTTGCTGCGGGAATAAAAGAGTGTTCAGGCACCCATGGAAATGTGGGATGTGAAACACAAGAGCAGTCAAGTTCAACATTCCTAGAGTGAACATGTTTACACATGGGGATGAATGTTTGTCCAGCTAGCAGGTAAACTTCCTGTTTCCTTCTGGGCTGGGACAGACTTCCTTTGCATGTGACTAGAGGTGGGCGTGGCCTCACCTGTGCAGGTAACAACAAAAGCACAGGGCAGGGCAGCCATCTCTCTCTTTTTGACTACATGCATCGAAGAAGCAACATCTGCTTAGCCAAAGATGCTCTCTGGGCTTCCAGAGAGGACAAAGGGACTGTCCCCTTATGAGATAGTTTCCAGGTATATATTACTTTTCTAAGCTAAGTCTGCCTTCTGGGATCCTATTGTGAACAGAATGATGTGTGAGTAAACCTTTTTATACTTTTATAGAAGACTGTGTCTTATCTTTTATGGGGAATAAGGGGGAAATAGTTATTATAGAGGCTTTAGCAAGCCTTAGCAACGCATCCGCTGTGAGTTTAAAAAGGGGAATGTTACTCTGCTAAATTGTGAACTTGTTAAGACAAGTTGGAAAGGCTATAATCAGACAATATATCCTCTCCTGCATCCCTGAACATTCCCACAGCACACACTTCCAGCAGGCAGATTTTTTGTGATTGGTGCAGTCGTTGTCATGAAAATATGCCCGCTGATCATGCAACATTCCCACAAGAATCAGAGAACTGCTAAGTGGGAAGGGCCCCCCACAAGGTCATCTAGGCCACTCTTTGCAATGCAGATTCCCACACCTCGATTCGGGGGGCATCGTCCAGGCTTCCCTGCAAAAGAACAAAGCCCTCACTGACTCTTGGGCTCCCTTTCCAACCTGAAAGTTCTAGTCAACTGATGGTCTGGGCAGCAGACAAAGCCTGTCCATCATGCGTTGTGGTGGCCTTCTCCTCCTTGTGGGGCTCCTTGCCTCAACTGCCTCCTGCCTCCAGCCATAATACAGGTAAGCACTTCTGAGTATAGAGATTCTTCAATTCTTCATAAGTCACAATGGCTTTGGTTCATGAAGAAGAGGAGCTTCCTATCCCACCCCACCCTCCACAGAATAAATGGTCTCACCTCTGACAGGATTGACACAAGCTCGTCGGCAACTCCCGCAGCACTTCTGAGCTCTAGGGCATGACCAGTCATCCTCACATTTCACCACGCAGGGTCTGGCCATACCTCGCTGAGCCCCAGGACATTGCCCAGGCTTCTCTGCAACAGAGCAGAATTCCAAGGTTGAGAGATGTCTTTGGCCAGAGAGGCTCTCTTTCTTCATGTGGGATGGGGCTCCTTTGCACCCAGTAGCCAGAGGAGCCCAGGATTCCTAAGGTGGCCTCTGTTCTGCTCAGGGGTCTGAGGTGTCACATAAAACTAGACTTCCCAGTGGCACCCCACCCCTGCTGTAGGGTGGTCCCTGCACTCTCAGCAGCTCAGGAGCAGAACAAGTCCTGTCTTTCGGAGCAGCAGGAAAGAAAATTGCTCCATCTTCCATGTGGTGGCCCTTCAAGTATTCAAACATAGCTCTTCTACTTACTCGTAGTCGTCTCTTGTCCAGGCTAAGCAGACTCAATAAAAAACAATAAATCAGCAGCAGCAGCAGCAGCTTCCGGGTCATGTGGCCAGCAGGACTAATCCGCTTCTGGCGAACCTGAGCAGCACACGGAAACGCCGTTTACCTTCCCACCGGAGCGGTACCTATTGATCTACTTGCACTTTGACGTGCTTTTGAACTACTAGGTGGGCAGGAGCAGGGACCGAGCAACGGGAGCTCACCCCATCGTGGGGATTTGAACCACCGACCTTCTGATCGGCAAGTCCTAGACTCTGTGGTTTAACCCACAGTGCCACCCGTGTCTCATGGATGGGGTAGCTGCTTGCTGAAGGGGACACAGGTGTTGGAAGCCTCCATCCAACCTTGATGCCTGTTTCCTCTCATTTCAAGAGAGTTCTATGGTTTGTTGCAGCTGATGTCAATCAAAACAAGAGCCATAAAGTGTGGGGGGTCCATGGTAGAGCCCCCTTAAACGGTCCCAGACAGATGGCCCTCCATGGCTCAGAAATTCCTGCTCCTCTGGAGGATCTGAACTCTGCACACAGAGCAGCAGCAGAAGAAGAAAAGACGTGTAGAGAGAGCATTGCTCAGGTAGAAAGGGCTCCATTTTTCAGGCAGGGTCCAAAAGGGGTCACATACCTTGGCCAGAGGCAGAGGGCACCACGGCACAGAGAGAGAGGAGCCCCGCGAGGAGGAAGATGAGAGCACCAGGCCTCATGGCTAGGCAGGTCACTGTGCCCTCCAGCCTCCAGCCAATTGGTTTTTATAATTCCCCAATGCAGCAGGAGCCCCACCCAGACCAGAGAGGAGACAATGAGGAAAGGTGGTGCTGGCAAATGTTCCCGCATTGCACAAGAAACTATGAGGAGAATGTAAAGGTCGCTGTCCCTTGGCAAGCTAAGATCAAAGGGGCCACTTCACATTGCGTTCTCCATTTGCAATCCAATTTCCAAGAAAGTGTCTCAGGGGTCAATGCTCCTTTTACAAAACAAATGTCATTGTGCAGAAGAAGTGGGAAGATGTTGGGGAAATGGGAGAGGGCTTTTGCACGCCCTGGGTATGGCTCCATCTGGGCTCTGTTATTATAAACCAGCGGCTGAGAGGCTGGGGGGCGCTCCATCCTGCCTAACCATGAAGTCTGGTGGCCTCCTCATTTCCCTCCTCCTTGGGCTCTTCACTCTCTGTGCCTTGATTCCCTCTGCCAAGATAGGTCATCCCTTTTGCACCCTTCCCTTTCCTCCAAGGGCAAGACTATCTGGACAGTTCTAGTTGCCACATGGATGCTGGTTCTTCTGGACCTTTTCGTGCTCCAACGCCTCTGAGATGTTCAGGAGAGAGAAGAACAGAGGGTTTCTGTCATGGAGGTCTGGCAAGTGACTTTCCCAAGAGTGTTTAAACAATGGCTTTAGCGGTGATTCCTGCATTGCTGTAGGTCGGATTAGATGAGCCTTGGGGTTACCTTCAAGCTCTACTTTTCTATGATGCTATCCTATTGTCAAGGAGTTGTCAGGCGAGTTCAGGTCATCCACAGGGCCGGAAAGAACGTGAGGCATGAAATGCAATTAGCTTTTATTCACAGAAAGCAACAACACAACCGAGTCACACTGGCTCGACTTAGCTTGAGCATAGCTGTCAACGTTTCCCTTTTTTAAAGGGAAATTCCTGTTTTCTGAATAGGATTCTTTGCAAGAAAAGGGAAAAGTTGACAGCTATGAGCTTGAGACGTTGCTGGAAATGTTTTCTTCTAGCCTCTCACACTGGATCCCTCCTATTCCATGGAGGAGGAGAGCCAGTAGCAGAGGCAACCTCTGATTCCTCTCTGTCCAGGTCTTCTTCTTCCATGTCCTCCTGGACTGGTAGCAGCACCACTCTTCCTCATCCAGGGGAAGAGTGATACTTAAATGACGAAGAGAGAGCGCAGTTAAATAAGAGGATTACAACGGCCGAGATAAAAGAAGCTATCAAGAGGATGAAACCTGGCAAAGCTCCCGGTCCAAACGGACTATCCTCAAAGTATTATAAAATCTTGGGGGACTGTCTTGCTCCGGTACTCAGTGAGGTTATCAATGATATTTGGCAAGGAGGGAAGATCCCTGAGTCATGGCAAGAGGCACACATTACTTTAATACCAAAAGCAGATACTGACAAAATGGATATAAGAAATTATAGGCCGATATCATTGCTTAATAGTGACTACAAAATATTCGCAGACATTCTGGCGAATAGACTCAGGAAGTACTTAGCGAAATTAATTCATAAAGATCAAGCGGGATTCCTCCCTAATAGGCGATTAAATGATAATGTTTGGCATTTACTAAACATCATTGAGTACCTAGACCTTAAGATAGACATCCCTTCGGTGCTTATTTTTATAGACGCCGAAAAGGCTTTTGATAATGTCTCTTGGAAGTTTTTATTACAATGTATGAAAACAGTAGGAATGGAAGGACCCTTCTGGGAAGGTATCAAAGCAATATATTCAGACCAAAAGGCTAGGTTGATTATTAATAATAACCTCTCCAGCTCTTTCTCAATTGCGAAAGGCACAAGACAGGGATGTCCATTATCTCCCCTTCTGTTTATTATGGTTTTGGAAACAATTGCTAACAAAATAAGAGAAACATCCAAAATAAGAGGTATACGAATTGGAGTAAAAGAATTTAAACTAAAGGCCTATGCCGATGACTTGGTACTGTCATTAGAGGATCCAATAGAAAGCACCAATAATGCCTTAGAGTTGTTAGAGGAATTCGGTAAATTGTCAGGGTTCAAGCTAAACAAACAAAAAACAAAAATTTTAACAAAAAATCTGACCGAAGATGTTAAAAATCAGTTAGAATTAAAAACCGGTATTAAAGTGGTGAAAAGGGTAAAATACCTGGGAATATTGATCTCCCCGAAAAACATAAACTTAGTAGAAGACAACTATACTAAGGTCTGGAAAGAAATTAAGAAAGACCTGGACACGTGGAATAGGCTGAAATTATCTTGGACTGGAAGGATGGCCGCGATTAAGATGAGTATCCTTCCAAGACTGCTATTTCTTTTCCAGAACATCCCGGTAATCAGAGGCACAGCGTGTTTTAAGAACTGGCAAAAAATCCTGGCTAAATTTATATGGCAAGGGAAAAGGGCAAGGATTAAATTTAAACTTCTTACGGATTTAAGAGAAAGAGGACGATTTGCAGTTCCGAACCTAAAGCTCTATTATGAAGCTGCCTGCCTTTGTTGGATAAAGGAATGGGCTATTTTAAAAAATACAGATCTGTTAGACTTAGAGGGTTTCAACATCAGATTCGGTTGGCATGCCTATTTGTGGCATGATAAAGGAAAAATCCACAAAGGCTTTTCTAATCATATTATTAGAGGTTCGCTACTGGAAGTCTGGAATAGGAATAAAAAGTGTATTGAAAAAGATACCCCCTGGTGGCTATCACCAATAGATATCTTAGTAATTAAAAAATTAAATTTGGAAGGTGAAAGATGGACATATGAGGATCTCCTAGTTAAATCAGAAAGGGGGTGGAAAATTAGACCTTACAAAGAGCTGAAGGACAAACTAACCAGTTGGATACAATATCATCAAATCAATGCGCTGTGGAATGATCATAAAAAGACAGGGATGAGTGAAAAAAAGTCTAGATACCAGGTGGAAATCTTAGACAGTAATAACAAACTTCTATCTAAAATGTATAACCAATTGCTGGATTGGGAAACTAAAGATGAAGAGGTGAAGGGAGTTATGATTAAATGGGCCAAAGACCTTGGATATAACCTGGAATATGATAGATGGGTACAACTTTGGAAGAGAGGTATGAGGTTCACAGCATGCGCTGTTCTCCGAGAAAACATGGAGAAGATGATGTATCATTGGTACATCACCCCGGCAAGACTGGGGAAGATGTACAAAACCGGAGACAGCTCATGCTGGAAATGTAAAGCCAAAGAGGGTAATTTCCTCCACATGTGGTGGACCTGTGGCGAGGTGAAAAGATTTTGGGGACAAATTTATGATGAATTAAAAAAAATACTGAAATACACATTCCCGAAAAACCCCGAAGCGTTCCTCTTAGGCATGATTGGAGAGGAGATTAAAAATGAAGACAAAACCTTTTTTCAATACGCGACGGTGGCGGCTAGAATTCTATTAGCGCAAAACTGGAAAACATCTTATATCCCCACCGTGAGAGAATGGCAAATGAAACTATTCGAGTACATTGAGTTAGCGAGAATGACACAAAGAATCAGGCATCAAAAAAACACAAAGCTAAAGAATGACTGGAATAAATTCCTTACCTATATTGAAGTTAATTTAGGAACGATCAAAATCACAGTGGATGATATTTAAAACCTACAATGTATAGAATGTATAGAGCTGTTACATAACAACTGCAGAAAGGTTACAAATTATCTAAGGGAGCTGGGCATGTTTAGCCTGGAGAAGAGGAGGTTAAGGGGTGATATGATAGCCATGTTCAAATATATCAAAGGATGTCAGATAGAGGAGGGAGAAAGGTTGTTTTCTGATGCTCCAGAGAAGCGGACACGGAGCAATGGATCCAAACTACAAGAAAGAAGATTCCACCTAAACATTAGGAAGAACTTCCTGACAGTAAGAGCTGTTCGACAGTGGAATTTGCTGCCAAGGAGTGTGGTGGAGTCTCCTACTTTGGAGGTCTTTAAGCAGAGGCTTGACAACCATATGTCAGGAGTGCTCTGATGGTGTTTCCATATGTCAGGAGTGCTCTGATGGTGCTTCCAACTCTATGATTCTATGATTCTATCTAAGCCAAACCGTGATGGATGGAAGCCAATTGTTTGTAATTTAGTCAATTTTATGTTGATATGTGTTAAATATGTGACTTTTTTCTCCACTTTTCCTTCCCCCCCCTCTTTTTTTCTTGTTTTTCCCCTCTCTCTCTTTTATTCTTGTCGTGTTATTATTACCTTGTTAATGTTTGTATGTAATGTTTGTATGTATTTTTCAAGAATTCAATAAAAATTTATAAAATAAATAAATAAATAAATTTCTGTGATGTAGGGGGATGTATCTGAGGGGTGGTCTTAGGTTACACCCCTTCTGTGATGTATGCATAATGTTTCTGGGGGTGGTCTTGATCTAGAGGATGGGAATTTCAAAAGTCTTTATAAGCCATTGCACAGCAATTTTGTGGGTCCTCTTCCTCTCCTGCGTGTGAGGGGAGTACCCTGTTGCAACAGATCAATAAAGATCAAGCTTACTAGCTGCTTTGCTTCTCAATATTCTCTGGTTGGCCTCTGTTATTTTCTCCTACCAATAGGGAACCTATGTAAGGACTCTATATGGGCTCTTGGATACCCCATAAGGGAAAAGGGCATATTTTTATTTACAACAGCCCAAACCAGATAAAATGACGATAATAATTTTAACAATCACTGTTTTTGCAAAGTACCGCAGCAAGAAAGAGCATTATTAGGGCTAAAACGTAAGCGCTGAGGCACTTAAGGCTCTGTTTGTACAAAGACAAAATCTCTCTGGCACAATTCCTTATTGTTCCTTTATTCCTTTGTTCCAGATGCTCAGACTGGCAGCCGCCCCAATAACAAATGACTTCCAAGAATCCTGAATGTGCCCATCCGCCAAAGGTGTGCACAGACCCTGGGGGTCTCTGGCGGAGCTAGCTGCTCGGGGGCGGAGCGAGCCACCCATGGCGGACATTTGGTGCGCCCCCCAACTCCCAAGCCTCCCCCGAGCTGTCAAAATGAAGGGGAAAGTTTAGTGACCTTATGCTGCTTTCAACCTACTCTTATCCTATGAGCATTTGTCAGTAGATGTCTTTATTTGCTTACTGGATCTAAAATTAATTGGGGGGGGGGTGATATTGGATGAGCAGTAGGAAAACGGCATCTAGAGCAGTGGTTCCCAACCTTTTTTTTGGCCATGCCCCACCTAAGCATCTTTAAAATCTTGATGCCCCCACCCCTGACATATACCAGTAATTCTTATTATTCAAAAAGTGAACTCTATTCAAGTGGAGGAAGCCTAAAAGGCCATTAACTTCGTCTAACTGATCATCGAATTGCGCCCCCCCCCCAAAAAAAATAAATTACCCCACATTGGGAACCACAGATCCAGAATAACGAACGTTGTGAGGAAGCAATTAGCTGGGACATGAAAAGATATGGAAGGGACTAGCTTTCGCAGATTGCATTGCAAGAAAAACACAATGGGCAACATATTCCATTCTA
Organism: Podarcis liolepis; assembly: GCF_965112155.1. Classification (NCBI taxonomy): domain Eukaryota; kingdom Metazoa; phylum Chordata; class Lepidosauria; order Squamata; family Lacertidae; genus Podarcis; species Podarcis liolepis. The sequence goes on along the minus strand of NC_139559.1, from coordinate 1,601,554 downwards.
CTCCTCTTCCCCCCCCCCCCCATTCACCAATACACACAAAGATGGAGTATCCCTTGAGGACTTCCTTCCTAGGCATCCTTGCCTTTGGGCTCAATCTGGGTCCTGTTTGACTCCAATTTGAACGTGTCCTGCTCACCTTCCTCTCTGTCAGACACTTCTGACTCTTTAATAAGCTGGGATGTTTCTCTGTCACTGTTATGTACTGAGTTGAATAGGATCCAAACTGCAGCAGTCTGATTGGTCCTAGAACAATAGGATCCAAAATGCAGCAGTCTGATTGGTCCTAGAACAATGCAGCAGTATGATTGGTTGGCAGGAACCACCCAATCCTGCTCCAGATAGAAGTGAATCCACAACCTGATTGGCTTACAGTAGAATTCCGGAATTAGCCAATCATGTGCAGCCCATTGTGTAAATAATGTATATAAAGCAGATACTGTGAGGGGACTTTCATTCATTCCTCCTCACCACTATGAGCTGAATAAAGAGCATGAAATCACTTTGCGACTCTGAGTATATTTCACTGGCAACGAAGGTGGGATCCCGCTGAGCTGACTGCCACACACAGCATCGCAGCACCGCAACCTGCCACACCGCTGCCTCGCACCGTGTATCCAGGCTTCAGCTCCGGGACACAAGGAACTCAGAATGGCAGCCAACAGCAGCATCTCGCCATTCAACCCAGCATCTGGAGACTGGGAAGCGTACACCTCCCGTTTCACCTTCCTCCTAGAAGCCAAAGGGGTCACCGACGAAGAAGACGCCAAGAAGAGGACAATATTCTTCAGCATCTGCGGAGAGGAGACGTTTGAAATCGCCCGGGCTCTCCTTGCACCTGAAGACGTCGCTACTGTTCCATACAAAACAATAATGGAACAGCTGAAGGGGCGCTTTCCGCCGCAGCCCTCAGTGGTGGCTCGTCAAAATGCCTTCTACGCAAAGCGGCAAGCCCCTGGGGAAACCGTAACTGGGTTTGTGACCTATCTCCGCCAAGCCGCCCGGTTCTGCAACTTCTCAGAGCTGGAGAACATGCTTCGTGACCGCCTCGTCGGTGGCCTGAAGGATGAGAAGCTGCAACGACGCCTCTACGCCAAGAAGGACCTAACGTTCCAGGTCGCTCTGGAGGAGGCCCTGGCAACGGAAGCTGCCGAGAGGTCGACGCAAGAGGCACGGCCGAGCCTGCCATCCCAACCGAGGGTCCACCACGAAGACCTCACCGACGACTCAGGATCCGACAGGGAGGAGGTGCACCGAGTACAGCAGCGCACTCAAGCAGCCCACATACCACAGCTGCCTCGACGAGAAGGAGGAAACTGCGCAAACTGCGGGGAGAGTCACGAGAGGAGGAACTGCCGTTTCCGCAACGCAGAGTGCAGGCAGTGCAGAAAATCGGGACACATTGCCTGGGTGTGTCGGGCTCGGCCCACCCGACACCAGGCATCAGATGACCAATCCAAGAGCCCCAGGTCCCGGGGCCCAACGCACCAAGGCAACTCGACGGAGCTCACGGACTGCCAGGTATACCAGTTGCCCCACCCCAACATAGAGAAAATTTATGTAGAGGTACAGATAGAGGGGGCCCCATGCCGCATGGAGCTTGACACGGGTTCAACTCTATCCATAATCTCGGCAAGGACCTTAAGGAAACTGTGTCCTACTGGGGGTCCCAAACTCAGGCCGGCCCCATTCACCCTACGCGACTTCCAGAAACGTAAGGTCCCCACAATGGGGGTGGGGACCTTCAGGGTGCAATACCGAGGGCGGACGCGGCAACTGGACTTGCTTGTGGTCAAGGGCCCCTACACTAGCTTACTGGGATTGGCATGGTTTGGACCACTGGGGCGAGCTGTCACCGGGGTGAACCACACTAGCTTACAAGTGGACATGGACGCCATATGCAAGGAATTTCCAGGGGTTTTTGATGGGAAATTGGGACAGTATACGGCCCCCCCCCATTGCGCTACAGCTTGACTCCGCAGTATGACCAGTCAGGCTCAAGGCCCGCCGGGTCCCGTTCGCCTTGAAACCCCGTATAGACGAGGAATTGGACTCATGGAGCAAGGAGTGCTGGAGCCGGTGCCTAATGCCCCCTGGGAAACCCCAATCGTCACACCCGTCAAGCCTAATTGTTTGGTCCGCATCTGCGCAGACTACAAATGTACCATAAACAAGGACCTCACGGCCTACACATACCCAGTGCCAGTGGTCAGCCATGTCCTTGCCACTCTGGCTGGGTCAAATTTTTTTGGCAAGCTGGACTTGGCCCAAGCATATCAACAGCTGCCAGTAGATGAGGCCACAGCAGAGGCACAGACGATTGTGACGCACAGAGGAGCGTTCAGGGTAAAGCGGCTGCAATTCGGTGTCAGCGTGGCACCAGGCATATTCCAGAATCTAATGGACTCTCTCCTTAAAGGGATTCATGGCGTCACCCCCTTCTGCGATGATGTGTTGATTGCCGGGCCCACACCAGAGGAGTTTGAGGACTGCCTCCGCACCGTTCTGCACCATTTCCAGACGGCGGGTCTCAAGGTGAAGCGGGAAAAATGTCTACTAGGAGTGCCTCAGGTGGGCTTTCTGGGATTTATGGTGGATGCAGAAGGGGTCCACCCGACTGGGGACAAGGTACGGGCCATTTGTGATGTCCCAGCGCCCAAGAGCAAGACTGAACTTCAGGCCTTCTTGGGACTACTGAACTTTTACCATTCCTTCCTTCCCCACAAGGCGGCGGTAGCGGAGCCCCTACACAGACTCCTGAACAAGCGGGCCCCTTGGGTGTGGGGCCAGCGCCAGGAGGCCGCATTCCAGGCAGTCAAGGACTTGCTTGTCTCAAACTCGGTCTTGGCACACTTCGACGAGAGGCTGCCGGTGGTGCTAGCATGCAACGCCTCACCCTATGGCATTGCCACTGTCCTGGGGCACCAACTCCCAGATGGAAGAGAGGTACCGGTGGTGTACTTTTCCCAGACACTCAACGCAACCGAGCGGAACTACTCGCAAATCGACAAGGAGGATCTGGCAATCGTGAAGGGAGTAAAAAAAATCCATGATTTCTTGTATGGGCGGCCCTTCACCGTGGTGACTGACCACAAGCCGTTGCTTGGCTTGTTTGCCCCCGAAAAGCAGCCCCCCCCAAGTGCTGTCTCCTCGCGTCCTCAGGTGGTCAATTTTCCTTGCCAGCTGCCAGTATGCACTGATTCACCGACCTGGGAAGGCGATGGGCCATGCGGACGCCCTCAGCAGGCTACCACTACAGGAAACAGGCCCCGACCCAGCACCTGCACAAGAGGTTATGAGCCTGGAGCTGCTTCCCGACCGCCCCATTCAGGCACAAGAAGTTGCACACCATTCCAAGAAAGATAGGGTCATCTCCCGGGTCCTGGACTGGGTGTGGAGGGGATGGCCCAGCAGCAGCCCCGGGCCAGAATTCGCCGGCTACACAACCCGCAAACATGAACTGTCGGCCCACAAGGGGTGCCTGTTATGGGGAAGCAGAGTTGTTGTTCCCCAGCCCCTCCGCAAAAGGGTCCTCACAGCCCTACATGAGACACATCCAGGGGTAGTAAGAATGAAGGCCCTTGCCAGGAGTTATGTGTGGTGGCCGAGGATCGATGGAGAGATAGAGGCCTGGGTCAAACACTGCCAGGCCTGCCAAGAATCCCACCCAGATCCCCCAAGGGCCCCAGTCCAGTCCTGGGAGTCCGCCCGAGCACCATGGTCACACCTGCATGTGGACTTCGCTGGCCCCTTTCAGGGGAAAACATTCTTCATAGTGGTGGACTCCTACACCAAATGGCTGGAAGTCGCACTGGTACCGTCCACTTCCACGTCCGCAGCCATCCGGGTACTACGCAGGCTGTTTGCAACCCACAGGCTCCCTGACACTCTCGTCTCAGACAACGGGACTGCATTTACGTCAGGAGAATTCCAAACCTTCACAGCGCAGAACGCCATCCGCCACGTCCGTTCAGCGCCATTCCACCGTGCCACCAATGGCCAAGCAGAATGCATGGTGCAGCCCACCAAGGACACCCTTCGCCGCATGACGCAAGGGGACTGGGAGTACCGCCTTGCCACATTCCTTCTAGCACAACACAGCACCCCCAGTTCAACGACTGGCCGGAGCCCCGCTGAACTACTAATGGGTCGGCGCCTTGCAATCAGATTGGACCGCCTTCACCCCAATAGAGCTCAGGATGAGGTAGTGGTGGGGGAAGGCAGGAACCCCCGGACCTTCGAGGCCCAGGACCCAGTGTACGGAAAGAATTTTGGAGCAGGCCCAGCATGGGTACCCGCCACAGTCACCAGGGTCACTGGCCCCGTGTCGTACGAGGTGCTAACGGATGGAGGGCAATGCTGTTGCCACCACTGCAACCAGATACGACGATGAGAAAACCAGGAGGAGGACAGGTCAGAGGCGTCCCAAGGGAACAGCGGGGCAGTGAGGCCCATAGAGCAGGAGGGGCCAGCAGGAGAGGCAGAATCAGTAAATACAGAGAGGACCCGCGAGGCCGAAAAGACACTGGAACCAGAACCACGACTGAGCGAGCTGCTTGCGCCAGACCAAACAGCCCCATCACAGCCAGCATCCTTGGAACACGAGCCAGAACCTGGAGCCCGGACCAGGGAACACCCCAGGCCGCAACGCACACGTAGGCCGCCGGCATACCTTGAGGACTATGAATGCGACCTCCTGGGCAGGACTGGAACATAGAGGGGAGGGGTGTTATGTACTGAGTTGAATAGGATCCAAACTGTAGCAGTCTGATTGTTCCTAGAACAATAGGATCCAAAATGCAGCAGTCTGATTGGTCCTAGAACAATGCAGCAGTATGATTGGTTGGCAGGAACCACCCAATCCTGCTCCAGATAGAAGTGAATCCACAACCTGATTGGCTTACAGTAGAATTCCGGAATTAGGCAATCATGTACAGCCCACTGTGTAAATAATGTATATAAAGCAGATACTGTGAGGGGACTACTATTCATTCCTCCTCACCACTATGAGCTGAATAAAGAGCATGAAATCACTTTGCGACTCTGAGTATATTTCAGTCACTGTTATGGCTGACATCATCATGCTATTAGGCTGCTTCGCTTAACTGGAAAGGGGATGGGGGCTGGAAGATGGAAGGCAATGACAGCATCCCAGGCCAGCAAACTTTGGCTTAAAAACCTCCAGTGAAGGAGAGTCCACCATATTCCGAGAGAGTCTGTTCTACTGTCAAACAACTTTTACTGTCAGAAAGTCCTTCCTAATGCTTAGTTGAAACCCCCTTTCTTTTGACTTCATCCCATTGGTGTGGGTCCTCCCCTCTCCTTTTTTGTGACGCATAAAGAGGGCTTGGGATGACTTTGTATATTTGACTTGGCTGGGAATCTGACTCTCTGTGAAATGGGTGTCTTTGCTCTGGGGTGGCATGAAGAGGACGCCTCGCTACCCTATGGAAATGGGGTCCAGTCCAGGATGCTGCCTCCAAGGAACAGGACTCCCAGTCTGAAAGGCCAGGCTCCATGTGGTTAAAAAGGTAAAGGGACCTCTGACCATTAGGTCCAGTCGTGACTGACTCTGGGGTTGCGGCGCTCATCTTGCTTTATTGGCCGAGGCAGCCGGCGTACAGCTTCCGGGTCATGTTGCCAGCATGACTAAGCCGCTTCTGGTGAACCAGAGCAGTGCATGGAAACGATGTTTAATTTCCCGATGGAGGGGTACCTATTTATTTACTTGCACTGGTCACCCTCCCTGCCCATCACTGCAGGAGGGTCCTGCACATTCAGCTGTGTCCTGTTCCTTTCAAAAGAGGAAGGTGGGCACAAAAGCAGCAACGCACTCCAGGAGAGAGACCACAAAGGACCTGGGTCCCAGAGGCAACACTTAAGACACAGCAAGCCCTGCTTCGTTAATCAAATATTTGGGAACTAGGGATGGAAGACAAGAGAGGGGTGCATTATTCAACCTACAAGATCCTGTTACACCCAGCCTGCTTTAAATCAATGGCCTTAGTTCTCCTGCTTCTACCCCCAACGGACAGTGACCCTTTGCCCTTCACCCAGTGCACTTTCCCTCCTAACTCTGCCCCATTGCGAAGCTGTCCTTCCCTGGCTGTATGTGTGCTCTGTTGGGTTTCCACAGCCCTCAGCCAGAGGCTCTTCCTCCCTCCCTCCTGCCAACACCCTTTTGGAAAGATATAAGCAAGCAAGACTCAAGAACAAGACACTCTGGTATGCAGGCACAGGGATCATTTTATTGCAGGCAGGGAAGGATGCTGGATTGGGCCCATTGGGTCAAGAGGGAGCTGGGTTTATCGTTGCCTTCACTCCTTGGGTGCTGGGTTCACCTCTCCAAAACTGTAGAAGTTGCAGGGATTTCAGGCTGTGCATCACTGTCATCACTTTGCTGTGGGAGGAAGAGAGTGTTGAGGCATCCAAGAACCCTAGAGAGATGGTGCTCATCACCCTAGCTAAGCAGACGACAAGGGTTTCCCTTACCTGGAGATGCCCAGATGGAGCCTGGGACCAAGGTGCTCATTGACAGAGCCTTGGCCCCATCCCCCTCTTCCCATGTCATGATTATGGACCATCTCTTAGCTGTCAGTTCAGAGGCAACAGACAGACTTCCTCTGCATGCGACTTCAGGCAGTGCAGGGACACGCTCCAAGAGAGAGACTTCAAAGGACCTGGATCCGAAAAGTAACACATGAGACACACACATTTTGCCCACCAAACCCTGCTTGGTGAGGTGGTCAGATATTTGGGAAGTAGGGACCATAGAACTCAAGAGGGGTGGATTTGCCCTTCACCCAGTGCATTTCCCCTCCTAACTCTGCCCCATTGCGAAGCTGCCCTTCCCTGGCTGTATGTGTGATCCGTTGGGTCTCAGCCAGAGGCTCTTCCTCCCTCCCTCCTGCCAACACCCTTTTGGAAAGATATAAGCAAGCAAGACTCAAGAACAAGACACTCTGGTATGCAGGCACAGGAATCATTTTATTGCAGGCAGGGAAGGAAGCTGGATCAGGCCCATTGGGTCAAGAGGGAGCTGGGTTTATCGTTGCCTTCACTCCTTGGGTGCTGGGTTCACCTCTTCAAAACTGTAGAAGTTGCAGGGATTTCAGGCTGTGCATCACTGCCATCACTTTGCTGCAGGAGTAAAAGAGTGTTCAGGCACCCATGGAAATGTGGGATGTGAAACACAAGAGCAGTCAAGTACAACATTCCTAGAGTGAACATGTTTACACATGGGGAGGAATGTTTGTCCAGCTAGCAGGTAAACTTCATGCTTCCTTCTGGGTTGGGACAGACTTCCTCTGCATGTGACTAGAGGTGGGCGTGGCCTCACCTGTGCAGGTAACAACAAAAGCACAGGGCAGGGCTGCCATCTCTCTCTTTTTGACTACATGCATCGAAGAAGCAACATCTGCTTAGCCAAAGATGCTCTCGTCCAGCCAAGAGAGGGCAAAGGGACTGTCTTCTTATGAGATAGTTTCCAGGTATAGGTTACTTTTCTAAGCTAAGTCTGCCTTCTGGGATCCGATTGTGAACAGAATGATGTGTGAGTAAACCTTTTTATAATTTTATAGAAGACTGTGTCTTATCTTTTATGGGGAATAAGGGGGAAATACCAGAACAGTTATTATAGAGGCTTTAGTGAGCCTGAGCAAACGCATCCGCTGCAAGTTTAAAAAGGGGAATGTTACTCTGCTAAATTGTGAACTTGTTAACACAAGTTGGAAAGGCTATAATCAGACAATATATCCTCTCCTGCATCCCTGAACATTCCCACAGGAAATGCAGGACAAAGAACCCTAGAGAGATCGGTGCTCATCACCCTAGCTAAGGAGACGACAAGGGTTTCCCTTACCTGGAGATGCCCCAGATGGAGCCTGGGACCAAGGTGCTCATTGACAGAGCCTTGGCCCTATCTCCCTGTTCCCATGTCATGATTACGGAACATCTCTTAGCTGTCAGTTCAGAGGCAACAGGCATCCCTCCTCGAGCAAAACTGCACTTGAGCAATGTAAGTAAATCCCGTTTTTCATTCATCTTGCTAAAAATGCTTGGTTCATTCTCACAACAGGGATGAAGAGGTATTTCTGCTTCTCTTTCTCTTTCTCTTTCTCTTTCTTTCTCCTTCTTTCTCTCCAGATACATAAAGGCTACCAGATATTTTGATCTATGAGACTCCAAAATCTTCCACAAACCACAGTCAGTCAGTCTCTATCCCACTGCACCCCACCCTCCACCAAATTCAAAATCATCTCACCTTAGACAGGATTACGGCAATCTCGTGGGCATCCACCACAGCACTTCTGAATACCGGGGCAGGACCAGTCATCTCTACACTTTGCAATGCAGATTCCCACACCTGGATCCCGGGGGCATCGTCCAGGCTTCTCTGCAAAAGAGCAAAGCCCTCAGTGACCCTTGGGCTCCTTTCCAACCTGACAGTTCTAGGGATCTGTGGCTGAGAGATGCCTTTTGGCCAGAGAGATCCTCCCTGTGCAGCTGCAATGGAGTTCACTTTTGTCTGGAACCCAGAGGATCCCAGAAATCCTCAAGTGGGCTCCAGAAATCCACACTTTGCAATGCAGATTCCCACACCTCGATTCGGAGGGCATGGTTCAGGCTTCTCTTCAAAAGAGCAAAGCCCTCAGTGACTCTTGGGCTCCCTTTCCAACCTGAAAGTTCTAGTCAACTGATGGTCTAGGCAGCAGACAAAGCCTGTCCATCATGTGTTGTGGTGGCCTTCTCCTCCTTGTGGGGCTCCTTGCCTCAACTGCCTCCTGCCTCCAGCCAGAATCCAGGTAGGCACTTCTGAGTATAGAGATTCTGCAATTCTTCATAAGTCACAATGGCCTTGATTCACGAAGAAGAGGAGCTTCCTATCCCACCCCACCCTCCACAGAATAAATGGTCTCACCTCTGACAGGATTAGCACAAGCTCGTGGGCAACTCCCGCAGCACTTCTGAGCTCCAGGGCATGACCAGTCATTCTCACACCAAACCACGCAGGGTCCGGCCATACCTGGCTGTTCCCTAGGACATTGCCCAGGTTTCTCTGCAACAGAGCAGAATTCCAAGGTTGAGAGATGTCTTTGGCCAGAGAGGCTCTCTTTCTTCATGTGGGATAGGGCTCCTTTGCAACCAGTATTCAGAGGAGCCCAGGATTCCTAAGGTGGCCTCTGTTCTGCTCAGGGGTCCGAGGAGTCACACTAAACTAGACTTCCCAATGACACCCCAACCCTGCTGTAGGGTGGTCCCTGCACTCTCAGCAGCTCAGGAGCAGAACAAGTCCTGTCTTTCGGAGCAGCAGGAAAGAAAATTGCTCCATCTTCTATGTGGTGGCCCTTCAAGTATTCAAAGATAGCTCTCCTACTTACTCTTAGTCGTTTCTTGTCCAGGCTAAGCAGACCCAATAAAAAAACAATAAATCATCATCAGCAGCAGCAGCAGCAGCAGCATCTGCCTAATCGTGCTGTGTCCTCACACCAGGGGCTCAGCCTCTTACCTGGATCTATGCAGACCATGGAGCACATGCTTGAGCAGCATTTCTTGGGAAAAGGACAATTATAATCTTTAAGACATTCCTTTATGCAAGGTGGCTTCACTACTGCGGGAAAGAAAGGGCAGCTTCCAGGCCTTTCTGCAAGACAGAACAATATTATGGCTCAGAGACATCTTTTCACAGGAGGGCAACAGTGGTGTAGAATTAGTTGTGGCTTTTCGCATCCCAGCAACCAAAGATTGTGTATTTCTAGGAGGAGCAAAGCTCAGATGAAGAGTCTCCAGGTTTTACCCTCCCTCCCTCCCAGCAGAGGGATGGACATCTGGGCTGAAGCTGGAACAGCCTTTGCTGGGGCTGGCCAAGTTTCCCCACTGTGGCCACTCCTATCCCTTGGTGTTCTTTCCAGCTATGAAGTGGGCATCAGAGATTTCCTTCCTGCATCTGCTTCACCTTTAAAGCCCTATGCAGACTAGAACCCACGTACCTACGGGATCGCCTCTCCTGGTCTGCCCCGCAGAGGACCTTAAGGTCCACAAATAAGAACACTTTGGAGGTCCCAAGCCTCAAGGAGGTTAGATTGGTTTCAACTAGGGCCAGGGCCTTTTCAGTACTGGCCCCGACATGGTGGAACGCTCTGTCACAAGAGACCAGGGCCCTGCAGGACTTGACATCTTTCCGCAGGGCCTGCAAGACAGAGCTGTTCCGCCTGGCCTTTGGTTTGGACTCAGTCTGACCCTTATGTTTCCCTCACCTTATGGCCTTGATTTATCAGCTACTTTAAAATGAGGCTGCATTTTAAATTGCATTTTAACCTGTATTTTAAATTGGGTCCCCCCCCCCTCTATTCCCCCTATTATGTTTTTATTGTGATTTTACTGGTGTTAGCCGCCCTGAGCCTGGCTCTGGCCAGGGAGGGAGGGGTATAAATAAAATTTATTATTATTATTATTATTTATTACTCTGCTTCTGAGGGGAAAGGACTTCCTCCCGTTGTTTGGTGGGGAGTTTTCTCAGAGATGAGGGCTACACTTGTCCCTTTGGGTATTTCTCAGGAGCGCTTGAAAGCCTTTGTGCCAGAAGCACAGTGAAGTCCTGGGGAACTGATAAAGCTAAGAATCTTAACAGCTGCTGAAAGGCTGGATTCTGACCTCTCAGTTCTTGCTGAGCTCCTTGGTAAAGAGCGGACAAACTCACAGGTCCCAGCTCTTTCCCATACACCCCACCACCCTCTGATATAGGTGACATCCTACTGAAGGTTGCACCCCAAGACCCTAGTCTGCTTCTGAGGGGAAATGACTTCTTACCTTTTAGTGGAGTTTGGCAAGTGTGGCCACAGTTGTTGATGCAGCACTTCTTGTCCCCAGGACATGAATCATCTCCAGAACATTCCTCCACACATATTCCATCGCCTTCTTGTGGGAGGCAGTATCCTGGCTTCCCTGGAACAGAACAACCACATGACTGCCCGGCAGTGGAGTGGGGGGTCTTTTAAGTCAGCCCACTCTGGGCTCCAGGCTCCCTTATAGATTGGAATTGGAAGACATCCCCAAGTCCAAGCCTTGGCAATGTAGGAACCACACCTCAAGAACCTCTTGGAGACATCTGCTTTACTCTTGGGCTGCAGCTTAAGGGCTGTGGGTGGGTATTGGAGAGGCATCTCCATCCCTTCCCCCTCCTCCCCAGCTGTCATTCACAGAATCCTAGAACTGTAGATGTGATGGCCTGGGATTCAGACTCGGGTGCTGAACCTGAGGGATCCCAGCCTGCACAGGATTCCCCGCCTCCAGAACCAGCTGAGCAGGGGCTGGGCCATTTGCCTGAAGGGTCCTCACCTGTGCTGGATCCTCAAGTGCAGGCGTCAGCTGAATCTGCTCTGGCTCCTGAGGTGATGGAGGACCCATTGCTCCACTCTCAGCCCCGTCAGAGGAAGCCGAGGTTGCCTCTGGGTCTGGTAACCCTCCAGCCTCTCCTGAGCTGCAGAGGCTCAAGGCAGAGAGGCGGAGGGAACTAAGTTCCCACAGGAGGAGTGCTCACCTCCAGGTCAGGAGAGGTGAGTCACCAGAGGATCGGGGCTGCCCTATGCCTTGGGACAGATAAAAGCTGGCCAGCCCCAGTCCCAGGTTGTGGGAGCAACATTGTTGGTTGCTAGTTCCTGCCTGAACCCTGTCCTGCTTTCCTGTCTGAGCGCCTGACCCGCCCTGGCTCCCTGCTTGCATGCCTGTTCCTGACTTCCCCCGACTCCCTGCCCTGCACCCAACTTCAGCTACTACGGACTGCCTCCACGTTGCACCTTTGACCACGGACTGGAATTGGACCTCGCCTCTTGGGTAACCCATGGGACCAGCACAGTAGAGTTGGAAGGGACCCCCAAGGGGCATCTAGTCCAACTGCCTCCAGTGCAGAAATCAGAACTAACGTATCCCTGAAAGATGTCTTCTGCTAAAAAGCCTCCAATTTCGAAGATAAATTTTGGAAGAGTTCCCTGCACAATTTAGTGCTAGCCTACAAAAGCAAGCCCAGCTGTGGGATTGTAAAGCCACTGGTGAAGGAGAAGGCAGAGGATTGAGAAAGGACTTTGAGTGGAAAGTGTCCTTTCCCCAACATGGGCACCCCTTGAGGAGCTTGCCAAAGCTGCCACACCAGAAATTGGGTGTGGAGGGGGTAAAAGGTACAGGTAAAGGGGGCCCCTGACTATTAGGTCCAGTTGTGGCCGACTCTGGGGTTGCGGTGCTCATCTCGCTTTCTTGGCCAAGGGAGCCGGCGTACAGCTTCCGGGTCATGTGGCCAGCAGGACTAAGCTGCTTCTGGCGAACCAGAGCAGCACACGGAAACGCCGTTTACCTTCCTACCTCTTTATCTATTTGCACTTTGACGTGCTTTCAAACTGCTAGGTTGGCAGGAGTAGGGACCGAGCAATGGGAGCTCACCCTGTTGCGAGGATTTGAACTGCCGACCTTCTGATCGGCAAGTCCTAGGCTCTGTGGTTTAACCCACAGCGCCACCCATGTCTCATGGAGGGGGTAGCTGCCTTCTGAATGGGACACAGGTGTTGGAAGCCTCTGTCCAACCCTGATGCCTGCTTCCTCTCATTTCAAGAGAGCTCTATGGTTTGTTGCAGCTGATGTCAATCAAAACAAGAGCCATAAAGTGGGGGGTCCATGATAGAGCACCCTTAAACGGTCCCAGACAGATGGCCCTCCATGGCTCAGAAATGCCTGCTCCTCTGGAGGATCTGAACTCTGCACACAGAGGAGCAGCAGCAGCAGAAGAGCAGATGTGTAGAGAGAGCCTTGCTCAGGTAGAAAGGGCTCCATCTTTCAGGCAGGGTCCAAAGGGGGTCACATACCTTGGCCAAAGGCAGAGGACACCACGGCACAGAGAGAGAGGAGCCCCGCGAGGAGGGAGATGAGAGCACCAGGCCTCATGGCTAGGCAGGTCACTGTGCCCTCCAGCCTCCAGCCAGGTGGCTTTTATAATTCCCCAATGCAGCAGGAGCCCCACCCAGACCAGAGAGGAGACAATGAGGAAAGGTGGTGCTGGCAAATGTTCCCGCATTGCACAAGAAACTATGAGGAGAATGTAAAGGTCACTGTCCCTTGGCAAGCTAAGATCAAAGGGGCCACTTCACATTGCGTTTTCCATTTGCAATCCAATTTCCAAGAAAGTGTCTCAGGGGTCAATGCTCCTTTTGCAAAACAAATGTCTTCCTTCTTGTTGGGCTCTTCTCTCTCTGTGCCTTGATTCCCTCTGCCAAGATAGGTCATCCCTTTTGCACCCTTCCCTTTCCTCCAAGGGCAAGACTATCTGGACAGTTCTAGTTGCCACATGGGCGGTGGTTCTTCTGGACCTTTTCGTGCTCCAACGCCTCTGAGATGTTCAGGAGAGAGAAGAACAGAGGGTTTCTGTCATGGAGGTCTGGCAAGTGACTTTCCCAAGAGTGTTTAAACAATGGCTTTAGCGGTGATTCCAGCATTGGTGGAGGTTGGATTAGATGAGCCTTGGGGTTACCTTCAAGCTCTACTTTTCTATGATGCTATCCTATTGTCAAGGAGTTGTCAGGCGAGTTCAGGTCATCCACAGGGCCGGAAAGAACGTGAGGCATGAAATGCAATTAGCTTTTATTCACAGAAAGCAACAACACAACCAAGTCACACTGGCTCAACTAAGCTTGAGACGTTGCTGGAAACCTTGCCTTTTAGCCTCTCACACTGGATCCCTCCCATTCCATGGAGAAGGAGAGCCAGTAGCAGAGGCAACCTCTGATTCCTCTCTGTCCAGGTCCTCTTCTTCCATGTCCTCCTGGACTGGTAGCAGCACCACTCTTCCTCATTCAGCCAGTCCCTGACACCTACCACGCAGCTCCGCTGAAGGTCCTATGTTTGCAGCATGCATTTTCCCCTATAGACATGAACATGAGAATCTCTCTTTCCTGCTGAAGCAATCTAGAGGACTCTGTGTTGAGTGTGATGGCCTGGGATTCCAATTCTGAGAGTGAACCGGAGGAATCCCAGCCGGCACAGGAGTCCCCGCCTCCAGGGCCGGCTGAACTGGGGCAAGGCCTGGATTCTGAGGAGCCTGCACCTGTGCCAGATCCTCAGGAGCAGGCACCAGGTGAATCCATTCTGGCCCCAGAGGTGGTTGAGGACTCAGTGTCTACAGGTGAGTCTCCCCCGGGGCCCAGTAACCCTTCAGCCTCTCCTGAACTGCAGAGGCTTAGGGCAGAGAGGCGAAGGGAACTGGTTTCTCCCAGGAGGAGTGCTCGCCTTAAGGCCAGGAGAGGCGGGGCTCCTGGGGGCCAGGACCGCCCCTGGCCTTAGAGAAGATAAAGGCCAGTCAGCCCGGTCCCAGGTTGCGGGAGCAACGTCGTCATTGAAGAGCTGTTTCGGCCAGCATCCAGTCCTGTTCCTCCAGTGTTCCTGTTCCCCGCCCGGCTTCCTGCTTCTGATCTTCGAGTGCTCCTGTCCCCGCCCGGCTCCCTGTTTCGGACCTCACCTCGCAATTTGTGGACTATCTCCAGGCTAGTGACTCAGGCTGAACTTTGACTACTGTATCAGTAACCTTTCCCCCGGGACCAGCACAGTTGAGAGTAGGAGCTGTGGCTGCAGCCCAGCACCAGGGCAGAAGGGGTAACATGCAGGGGGAGGAGGTCTCTGAGGGACAGGCCTCAGTTGGGGAAAGCCCAGCATCAAGCCAAAGGCGGGGGCCTTGTAGAAAAAAGGAGCCAGCCTCAGCCTTCTCCCATTCCACCCCTTTCCCCTTGAAATGTCATTCCTTTGCAAAAGGATAAAACATAAAATACTTACAGATATAAAAGACAGAGGCAATTTTGCCCTCCCAGACCTTAAATTATATTATGAAGCCGCATTTCTGGTATGGATTAGGGACTGGATAAAGTTGGAAAAGCAAGAAGCATTAGAATTGGAAGGACATGACAATAGATTTGGATGGCACACATATCTATGGTATGGGAAAGGAAAAGTACACAAAAGTTTCTATAACCACATAATTAGGAAATCATTAATGAGAGTATGGGAGAGATATAAAGATTTACTAGAACAGAAGACTTCTTGGTGGCTTTCACCACATGAAGCTTTACAGCTCAAACCACTTGGAAAGAAAGGAAAGTGGCTCACGTAGACTGACTTGTTAAAGGACCAAGTAGTAAAATGGAAATTAAGAGATTATGAGGAAATAAAAGACCATTTGCAGAGTTGGTTACCGGCAATTACACGAGAGATATAAAGAAGACAATAAGAAAGGATTCAGTTATACGACATCTAGATTTCAAAAGGAAGTTGTGGAAGGGAAAGTAAAGTTGCTGAAAGGTGCGTGTAGTATTCTGCTAGAATGGGAAACAAAAGATGAGGAGGTGAAATCAGTCATGATTAAATGGGCACAAGACATAGGTCATAATATAATGTTTGAAGATTGGGAAAGATTGTGGAAAACTGATTTAAAATTCACAGACTGTTCTTTACTGAAAGAAAACGACATGAAAATGATGTATAGATGGTACATAACACCAGTACAGATAACCCATTCCTCTGGAAAGGGAAAGGGGGAAAACAAGGCTTCTACCACTCTTCCCCATCCAGCTACAGGGTGCCAACTTGAATAAAATATTGGAGGAGCCTAGGTAAGCCCCACCCTGCATAATCAATCACAAGACATGGTGCGCCAACACACCATTTGAATGGCAATCCCCATCAACTGGGTGGGGGGCTGGTCCACTGATATATTTTTTTGGGGGGGGGCGAAGGGACCTTGGCCCCTAGGAGTTGGCTCCTATGCCTCCATCTCACACATTGTGTCCACCCCACGAATGAAGATTCACAGAATTGTGGGATGTGAAACACAAGAGCAGTCAAGTACAACTTTCCTAGAGTGAACATGTTTACACATGGGGAGGAATGTTTGTCCAGCCAGCAGGTAAGCTTCCTGTTTCCTTCTGGGCTGGGACAGACTTCCTCTGCATGTGACTAGAGGTGGGCGTGGCCTCACCTGTGCAGGTAACAACAAAAGCACAGGGCAGGGCAGCCATCTCTCTCTCTTTGACTACATGCATCGAAGAAGCAACATCTGCTCAGCCAAAGATGCTCTCTTGGCCTCCAGCCAAGAGAGGACAAGGGGACTGTCTTCTTATGAGATAGTTTCTAGGTATATGTTACTTTTCTAAGCTAAGTCTGCCTTCTGGCATCCTATTGTGAACAGAATGATGTGTGAGTAAACCTTTTTATACTTTTATAGAAGACTGTGTCGTGTCTTATCTTTTATGAGGGAAAAAGGGGAAAATACCAGAACAGTTATTATAGAGGCTTTAGTGAGCCTGAGCAAATGAATCCGCTGAGTTTTTAAAAAGGGGAATGTTACTCTGCTAAATTGTGAACTTGTTAACACAAGTTGGAAAGGCTATAATCAGACAATATATCCTCTCCTGCATCCTTGAACATTCCCACAGCACACACCTCCAGCAGGCAGATTTTTTGTGATTGGTGCGGTCGTTGTCATGAAAATATGCCCGCTGATCACGCAACATTCCCACAAGAATCAGAGAACTGCTGAGTGGGAAGGGCCCCCCCCCCAGGTCATCTAGGCCACTCCCCTACGATGCAGGGATTGCTGCTGAAGAATCCCTGGCAGGAGGCCATCCAACCCCTGTTTAAAAGCCTTCCATGAAGGAGACACCACCATCTTCCAAGTGAGTCCGCTCCGCTGTTCAAGAGCTCTTACTGCCGGAAAGACGTTTTGGTTCTCTGGCTTCTGGAACACGCCAGAGATGTGCCCCACTATCTTGGGAGGGAGTCAGAGCCTTGGGGTTGTCTTGGGTTGCAGAGAGACCTCAAAGACGCTCCATCCTTCCTTCCAGGTATCATCACAACCATTACTTCATTCATTGGTTTCCAGCCAATTTTCCTTGGGATTTCTTTAACTATACAAAGACACAGAATTCTTTTTGAAATTTTGTAACTTGGTGATGCAAGATTACATACAGGTATAAATTCAAAAATAAATCCAAGGCAGGGAACACAATGAAATGCAAAATGAATTTATTTTTAATAATATTTTTTATTAGTTTTCAATTACAATCCAGTAATAGCCTCATTGTAACAATATCAGTTTATAATACAATTATTAATACCAATCGTTCAAATACCTAATTATATAATTTGATGAATTGGTTATTTGCTTTATTTCTGCGTTCCAAAATCTTATTAATTTCCATTACATTGATTTCATAATAATAATCCTATATACAGCAACTGCAATATTAATAACTTCTGTGTTGACACATTAAATGATTTATAAATCTACAAGTGAGGAACTCAAACTATATCCTTGTTCTTCCTGTGTGTGGCATTTATTCCATCCATGGTGTTTCTTCCTGTCCTTGTAAGATATTTTGTCTTTCTTTCCCCTGGTTGTTGCTGTTATCCATCATGCCTTGGGCAGAGCTGATATCCCATTGTGGCTCCAGAAATTTCTCCCTCACTCTGTCCCATGCTTCGTTGTTTTGCAACTCTAACAACAGCTGCAAAAGTCGCTCTGTCCCAATAAATAACCTGTTTTCACCATTTTTCCTCTCAGCCTGGGAGGAAGAGCTGTCTGTCAAACTGCAGATAACTCAATAATGAACCTTATCAGTTTCTTGGCAGTTCACAAATTCCCTTAATCCTTCCTTCCAGCTGAAGACAAACGAGCAATTATACTTCCAATTAAATTAAATTTCAAGTCCTCTTAGCATTTTTCAGTTCACTCCATATATAATAAAGGATGGGGAAGAGTCAGCTCTAAGTTTCCATCGTAAACCTTTTGCAAAACAGAGCTTACCTCTCTTTTTCTTTTTCTTTTTACACACAGAGTTCTGTTTGATGTTCTATCCCATATTTATAATCCCATTTATTCCACCCTCACTTGTACAAATATACTTTGAACTAATATTCAGGAGGGTGGCCGAATCATAAATGTAGAGAAGAAAACTTTTAATATAGAAACTTTAGGCTCCTCCCCCTTCTTTTGCAACGAATGAGGTCTATCTCAAGTTCAAACCTTAAAGTCTTGACAGTTGGTTTTGTTCCACAGTTTGTGATCTCATCTCTTCTAGCACGTGCCTGTACTTTAGCCCAATTAAGCTCTAATTAAGAAGAGAACCTCTGCTTCTTAATGGCGGCGTTGGATGGCTTTCAACAGGCAAAGTGCTTTTGCACTCAGTGCCTCTCTGCCCCCCAAATTCCATTCTCTGGGGGGAATTTGGAAGGACTGATGCCCAAACCAGATAAAATGACGACAGTAATTTTAACAATCACTGTTTTTGCAATGTACTGCAGCGAGAAAGAGCATTATAGGGGCTAAAACGTAAGCGCTGATGCACTTAAGGCTCTGTTTGTACAAAGAAAAAATCTCTCCGGCACAATTCCTTATTGTTCCTTTATTCCTTTGTTCCAGATGCTCAGACTGGCAGCCGCCCCAATAACAAATGACTTCCAAGAATCCTGAATGTGCCTATCAGCCAAAGGTGTGCACAGACCCTGGGGGTCTCTGGCGGAGCTAGCTGCTCGGGGGCGGAGCGAGCCGCCCATGGCGGACATTTGGTGCGCCCCCCAACTCCCAAGCCTCCCCCGAGCTGTCAAAATGAAGGGGAAAGTTTAGTGACTGGATGAGCAGTAGGAAAACGGCATCTAGAGCAGTGGTTCCCAACCTCTTTTTTGGCCATGCCCCACCTAAGCATCTTTAAAATCTTGATGCCCCCACCCCCGACATATACCGGTAATTCTTATTATTCAAAAAGTGAACTCTATTCAAGTGGAGGAAGCTTAAAAGGCCATTAACTTGGTCTAACTCATCTTCGAATTGCGCCCCCCCCAAAAAATTCAAATTACCCCACATTGGGAACCACAGATCCAGAATAACGTTGTGAGGAAGCAATTAGCTGGGACATGAAAAGATATGGAAGGGACTAGCTTTCGCAGATTGCATTGCAAGAAGAACACAATGGGCAACATATTCCATTCTACTCCTCCTCCCCCCCCCCATTCACCAATACACACAAAGATGGAGTATCCCTTGAGGGCTTCCTTCCTAGGCAGCCTTGCCTTTGGGCTCAATCTGGGTCCTGTTTGACTCCACTTTCAACATGTCCTGCTCACCTTCCTCTCTGCCAGGCACTTCTGACTCTTTAATAAGCTTCTCTGTCACTGTTATGGCTGACATCATCATGCTATTGGGCTGCTTGGCTTAACTGGAAAGGGGATGGGGGCTGGAAGATGGAAGGCAATGACAGGATCCCTGGCCAGCCAACTTTGGCTTAAAAACCTCCAGTGAAGGAGAGTCTACCATATTCGGAGAGAATCTGTTCTACTGTCAAACAACTCTTACTATCAGAAAGTCCTTCCTAATGTTTAGTTGAAACCCCCTTTCTTTTGATTTCATCCCATTGGTGTGGGTCCTCCCCTCTCCTTTTTCTTGACGCAGGAAGAGGGCTTGGGATGGCTGAGTATATTTGACTTGGTTGGGAATCTGACTCTCTGTGAAATGGGTGTCTTTGATCTGGGGTGGCATGAAGAGGACGTCTCGCTACCCTATGGAAATGGGGTCTCAGCCCAGGATGCTGCCTCCAAGGAACAGGACTCCCAGCCAGGCTCCATGTGGTTAAAAAGGTAAAGGGACCCCTGAGCATTAGGTCCAGTCATGGCCAACTCTGGGGTTGCGGCGCTCATCTCGCTTTACTGGCCGAGGGAGCCAGCGTACAGCTTCCGGGTCCTGTGGCCACCATGACTAAGCCACTTCTGGCGAACCAGAGCAGCGCACGGAAACACCGTTAACCTTCCCGCCGGAGTGGTACCTATTTATCTACTTGCACTTTGACGTGCTTTCGAACTGCTAGGTTGGCAGGAGCAGGGACCGAGCAATGGGAGCTCACCCCATCGTGGGGATTCGAACGGCCGACCTTCTGATTGGCAAGCCCTAGGCTCTGTGGTTTAACCCACAGCGCCACCTGCGTCCCTCCATGTGGTTAGGACTCCTCATATTCACACTGCTCCCACCTGAGTCTTCCACCTGAGGGTCACACAATGCTGCCACTTTGGACTCTGTGTGGAACAGGAATCAGCTCTTGGCTGCTGAATAACCAGAGGAAGAGGTCCCAGGAGTTCTGGTCACCCTCCCTGCCCATCACTGCAGGAGGGTCCTGTGCACACAGCTACTGCTCTCCTGTATCCCAGTGTTTCCCAACCTTTTTTGGGCAAAGGCACACTTGTTTCATGAAAAAAATCTCGAGGCACACCACCATGCCGGATGGTAATGGTTAGAAGGTAATGGTTAGGCTAGCATCCCTCTTCTAAATATGCTAGGTTTTTATTTGCAGGGACTGTTCTACATGGGAAAGCATTCAGCACTGTCATTCTCCCATCTGCCATCTGAATTGGTACTATTCTGGGTCAACTTACTCTGCTGCATGTGTAGATGAAAATGGCACCAAGTGTGGGGGAGGGGGCAGAACAGGTTTCAGATACAGGATATTAAGCATACACGTACTTCAGATTGAACTGGTTGCTTGCTTTGCAAGTTTTCATGTCCCAAATGGCTGCCTTGGCAAGAGCAATACCTACCAGGCTCAACGCCGGTCTCGCGCTGCCGCTTCCCGCGCTCTCAAGGACCCGGGAGGAGGAAGGCGTGAAGGGAATCCCGAAGGCGCGAAAACCTCGCGCATGCGCAGGCCTTCCGCCTGCGACAGCCCAGTAGGCCGGCCGAAGCGAGCAGCGATGGGATGTGGGAGGGAGCTCGCTTGCCGCCCCGCGTGTGCCTATGTGGGGCACGTTACAGCCCCGTGACGTCAGCGCCACGCAGGCAGCCAGGCAGGCAGACGGCGAGAGCCCCGCGCTGGGCGGCCTCTCCTCGCCGTCGCCGCCCCGCCTCTCGCCGCCCGACTCGCCCGCCTCCCTCCCACGGCACACCTGGCAACGTCTCGCGGCACACTAGTGTGCTGCGGAACACCGGTTGGGAAACACTGCTGTATCCAGTTGATTTCAGATGAGGAAGGTGGGAACAAAAGCAGCAACACACTCCAGGAGAGAGACCACAAAGGACCTGGGTTCCAGAGGCAAGACACAGCGAGCCCTGCTTCGTTAGTCAAATATTTGGGAACTAGGGATGGAAGTCAAGAGAGGGGTGCATGATTCGACCTACAAGATCCCGTTACACCCAGCCTGCTTTAAATCAATGGCCTTAGTTCTCCTGCTTCCAATCCCCAACGGACAGTGACCCTTCGCCCTTCACCCAGTGCATTTCCCCTCCTAACTCTGCCCCATTGCGAAGCTGCCCTTCCCTGGCTGTATGTGTGATCTGTTGGGTTTCCACAGCCCTCAGCCAGAGGCTCTTCCTCCCTCCCTCCTGTCAACACCCTTTTGGAAAGATATAAGCAAGCAAGACTCAAGAACAAGACACTCTGGTATGCAGGCACAGGGATCATTTTATTGCAGGCAGGGAAGGAAGCTGGATCAGGCCCACTGGGTCAAGAGGGAGCTGGGTTTATTGTTGCCTTCACTCCTTGGGTGCTGGGTTCACCTCTCCAAAACTGTAGAAGTTGCAGGGATTTCAGGCTGTGCATCACTGCCATCACTTTGCTGCATGAGTAAAAGGGTGTTCAAGCATTCAAGAACCCTAGAGAGATTGGTGCTCATCACCCTAACTAAGCAGACGACAAGGGTTTCCCTTACCTGGAGATGGAGCCTTGGACCAAGGTGCTCATTGACAGAGCTATGGCCCCATCCCCCTGTTCCCATGTCATGATTATGGACCATCTCTTAGCTGTCAATTCAGAGGCAACAGGCAAAACTCCTAGAGCAAAACTTGGACAATTTGTGAAGAACTGCTGTCTTCAGCCCACCTAGTTCCTTTGCTGACTCCATTCAAGGTGCCTACATTAATGTCTAAAGCCCTAAATAAAATCATCATCATCATCATCATCATCATCATCATCATCATCATCTATTATTTATACCTACCCATCTGGCTGGGCTTCCCCAGCCACTCTGGGCGGCTTCCAAAAAAATATTAAAATACTGTAATACATCAAACATTAAAAGCTTCCCTAAACAGAGCTGCCTTCAGATGTCTTCTAAAAGTCTGGTAGGTGTTATTCTGTTTGACATCTGGTGGGAGGTGTTCCACAGGGAGGGCGCCACTACCGAGAAGGCCCTTTGCACCAACTTTGCAGTTCCTCCACCCTGACAAAGTCATCTCTGGGGCAGCCCCTAAGTTGGGGGAACTCCCTTCCCACAGAGGTGTGTCTGGCACCCTCATTGTGTTGTTCCCACCTGATAGATATCTACATTTTGGGGGGACCAACACTATTCCTGAGACTGCAATTTGTTTTAACTGCAGTTTCAAACTGCAACACACACTGGGAGCCCATAGTGAAGGGAAAGGGGGGGCAATAAATAACAATAAATCATCCACAAGGGGCTCAGCATCTTACTTGGGTTTGTGCAGACCATGGAGCAAAAGCTTCGGCAGCATTTCTGGATGGAAGGACAATCATTATCTGTAGTACACCACTTAATGCAAGGTGGCTTCTCTGTTGGAGGAGTCATAGGGCAATTTCCAGGCTTCCCTGAAACAAAGAACATCATTATGGCTCAGAGACAACATTTGAAAAGCCTTTATTTACCCCAGCCTTTATAGGATGAGCACAGCCCAGATGAATAAGTTTCCTCCTGTTTTTCTCCTCCCTCTGAGCACAGAGTTGAACATCTGGGTTGCAACTGGATCAGTCTTTGCTGGGGCTGGCTAATTTTTCCCACAGTGGCCACCCCAAAACCTTGATGGGGATGTGTAGTGTGGTGGAGTGGTTCAGAGCAGTAGTCTCGTAATCTGGGGAACCGGGTTCGCGTCTCCTCTCTTCCACATGCAGCTGCTGGGTGACCTTGGGCTAGTCACACTTCTCTGAAGTCTCTCAGCCCCACTCACCTCACAGAGTGTTTGTTGTGGGGGCGGGAGGGAAAGGAGAATGTTAGCCACTTTGAGACTCCTTTGGGTAGTGATAAAGCAGGATATCAAATCCAAACTCTTCTTCTTCCTCTGCTTCTTCTTGATGCCAAGTTCTTTCCAGCTATGGACTGGGCACCAGGGACCTCCTTTCTGCACCTGCTTCACTCCTGGGCTGCAGCTTTAGGGGCCACCTTTACTTGCTTGTGTGTGTTGGGGAGGTGCCTCCATCTCCATCCTCCCCTCCCCTCCTCAGCTATCACCCCACTTCTCTTCCTTCCTCCCATCCATAAGAACTCTCTGGTTTCCTACAGGAGATGGCAACACATTGAAGGATTCACTGTGGAGCCACCTACAACATTCCTAGGTATAGCGGTGCCTCTGCTCCTCTGAAGAGTCTGGACTCTACACTTGGAAGGGTTTGGGGGTGTGGGATGAAGGGGGTCCCACTTGGAGGCCCACACAAAGCAGCATCAGAAGAATTGGCCCCAATGGGGTCACATACCTTTGGCTGAGGCAGAGGGCATCATGGCACAGAGAGCGAAGAGCCCCACGAGGAAGAAGACGAGGCCACCAGACTTCATGGTGAGGCAGAGCAGAGTGCTCTCTAGCCTGTAGCCAGGTGCTTTATAAGGCCCATCCTCAGGGGAGTCCTGCCCAGATTTAATTGGCTGTAGGAAGGTGAGGCCATCATTGCCCAAGAAATGATGAGAAGCATGTATTGCACAGGTTGTGGTCCCTGTACAAGGGAAAATCAATGAGGTTGTTTTGCAATATATTCCCCATTTCCCCATTCAGAGACACAACAGCACATGTCCCACTCAGAGGCTCCCCTGATGCTTCTGGTTGGCCACAGTGAGGATGGAATGATGGCGCAGCAGCAGGGTCTTTGGCCTGATCCAGCGCAGGGGGCTCCTCTTGCCTCCTCATGCTCTCTTCCAAGCGCAATCAGCAGACCACTCCACTGTGCAGCCTTTCTGGGCCCACCAAGCACCTTCTGCCATGTTCAAACAACCACGGGCTTGCAAAAAACCAACCAACCACCAACCCCTTAACCATTTGAACTGGAGAAAGTATTTGGAATACCATGTGAAGTTCTGACCACCTTCCCTCGATAGTATATTTTTTCTGAAAAGGTTCGGAAAAGGGCAACCAAAACTAGGAAAGGGATGGAGCCCAAGCCCTACAAAGAAAAGTTAATAATAATATAATAATAATAATAAATTAAGGTCTGTATAGTTAAAACTATGGTTTCCCCAGTAGTGATGTATGGAAGTTAGAGCTGGACCATAAAGAAGGTTGATCGCTGAAGAATTGATGCTTTTGAATTCTGGTGACCAAACTGCGGGAGGCAGTGGAAGACAGGAGTGCCTGGCGTGCTCTGGTCCAGGGGGTCACGAAGAGGCGGACACGACTAAATGACTAAATGACTAAACAACAATAACAACAACAATAATGAATTGTTATTTGTATCCCACCCTCCCCGGCCAAGGCTGGGCTCAGAGCGGCTAACATCATAAAAGCAATGCAATAAACATAAAAACAGACATCAGTTAATTAAAATACATCTTAAAATTAATTCAGACAAGTTAAAATCTCTGCAGGTGGCAATTATCAGGGTGGAACTGAGAGTGGTTAATAATTGCCAGGACCAATTGTTTCTAGTGATCATACAAGGACCTGTGAGCAGGTTGGGGGCCTCCTTCGGGCTTGTTTTATACATTGGAAAGTAAGTCAAACTGCATCCTGCCCAAAGGCATGGCAGAAGAGCTCCGTCTTGCAGGCCCTGTGGAAAGATGTCAAATCCCGCAGTGCCCGGGTCTCTTGCGGGAGAGCGTTCCACCAGGCCGGGACCACGGCCGAAAAGGCCCTGGCTCTAGACGAGGCCAGTCTAATTTCCCTAGGGCCTGAGATCTTCAAGGTGGTGTTGTCAGCAGACCATAAGCACTGGCGGATTAAGGGGGGGGGCAAGGGGAGTGCACCGCTTCTGGCAGCGTGATCCTGGGGGGTGCCATCAGGGCCGTTCCCCTGCCTGCACTGGGCACCAGGCCCCTGCAGGCAGCGCATCACAGCCCCAGGACGCGTGCGACACACCCCAGGATGCACACAAGCTCCGCCACTGACCATAAGGTCTTCTGTGGGGCATACCAGAAGAGGCGGTCCCGTAGATACGAGGGTCCTGGGCTGTAAAAGGCTTTAAAGGTTAAAACCAGCACCTTAAACCTGACCCTGTGCTCCAATGGGAGCCAGTGCAGCTGGCAACCAAAACTAGGAAAGGGATGGAGCCCAAGCCCTACAAAGAAAAGTTGCAACATCTGGGATTTCTTTAGCTTAGAGAAAATACAAGTAAGGTTAACAGGATAGTTCATAAAATGATGTGTGGCATGGAGAAATACAATAAACATCATGGACATCCATGGACATCCAATTAAACTGGAAATGGTTGGATTCAAGATGGAAGGAAGTCCTTCTTGATGCAGCTTTATAAACTGTGGAATTTGCTGCTTCAGGAGGCAGTTGGTGCCACTAACTTGGCTGGTTTTAAAAGAGGGCTAGACCAATTCATGGAGGGCCACTGACGGCTTCTAGGCAGGATGGCTATGCTTTGCCTGCATAGTTGGGCACAGGAATGCTTCTGAATCCCAGTTCCTGGAAACCAGGGGCAGGCAGAGGACTCCTGTGCTTCTATTCTGCTTGAGGGATTCCCACTGTGCTTGGAATGCATGTCATTGTTTTGGCCACCGCTCTAACAAGAGAGTTTTGCATATATGGGCCAGTAAAAAGGTGCAGCTAGTTAAGTCAAAAATGCTGCTCTCTTTGCCAGTAACTTGCTTCCCCTCCTCTGGCTTCTTACCACATCCTGGAGCTTCCCTCTGCTTGCTTAAGCACGGTCAAGGTTTGGTAGAACAGCTTAGTCAGGATATGGTTGTTTGAAGGTGGGACTCTTCCTTACAGCTGTCCTTTGTGCCTTACAACAGCTGCCCAGACGGCTGGGATGGGGATGAAATGCCTTTGGGTCTATGTGTCTAAGGGTAGCATTGCTGCAGAAATAGTAATTTATTATGGGCAGTGGCAACCCATGCTAGAAAGGCGAGAGTAAGTGTATTTAGGGAGCAATTGGGCAAACATCTATCTGAGTGCTTCCCAGGAAAGAGAGCTAGAGGCTCTGCTTGAAGAGGAGGCAAAGAATATGTTTGAGGAGTCACATCATCCAATGACTCATATTAAGGCTGTGGTCTACTAAGATGCCTGGATCCTTTTCACATATCTCTATTTATGTTGTTGTTGTCGTTGTTTAGTCGTTTAGTTGTGTCCGACTCTTCGTGACCCCCTGGACCAGAGCACGCCAGGCACTCCTGTCTTCCACTGCCTCCCGCAGTTTGGTCAAACTCATGCTGGTAGCTTCGAGAACACTGTCCCACCATCTCGTCCTCTGGTGTCCCCTTCTCCTTGTGCCCTCCATCTTTCCCAACATCAGGGTCTTTTCCAGGGAGTCTTCTCTTCTCATGAGATGGCCAAAGAATTGGAGCCTCAGCTTCACAATCTGTCCTTCCAGTGAGCACTCAGGGCTGATTTCCTTCAGAATGGAAAGGTTGGATCTTCTTGCAGTCCATGGGACTCTCAAGAGTCTCCTCCAGCACCAGAATTCAAAGGCATCAATTCTTCGGCGATCAGCCTTTTTTATGGTCCAGCTCTCACTTCCATACATCACTACTGGGAAAACCAGAGCTTTAACTATACGGACCTTTGTTGGCAAGGTGAAGTCTCTGCTTTTTAAGATGCTGTCTAGGTTTGTCACTGCTTTTCTCCCAAGGAGCAGGCATCTTTTAATTTCGTGACTGCTGTCACCATCTGCAGTGATCATGGCACCCAAGAAAGTAAAATTTCTCACTGCCTCCATTTCCCCCCCTTCTATTTGCCAGGAGGTTTTGGGACCAGTGGCCATGATCTTCGTTTTTTTGATGTTGAGCTTCAGACCATATTTTGCGCTCTCCTCTTTCACTCTCATTAAAAGGTTCTTTAATTCTTCCACTTTCTGCCATTAAGGTTGTGTCATCTGCATATCTGAGGTTGTTGATATTTCTTCTGGCAATCTTAATTCTGGTTTGGGATTCATCCAGTCCAGCCTTTCACATGATGAATTCTGCATATAAGTTAAATAAGCAAAGAGACAAAATACAGCCTTGTCGTACTCCTTTCCCAATTTTGAACCAATCAGTTGTTCCATATCCAGTTCTAACTGTAGCTTCTTGTCCCGCATAGAGATTTCTCAGGAGACAGATGAGGTGATCAGGCACTCCCATTTCTTTAAGAACTTGCCATAGTTTGCTGTGGTCAACACAGTCAAAGGCTTTTGCATTTTTAGTATGTTTTTATTGCGTTTTTATCATTGATGTTCTGCAATGTGGTTTTTTTAGAGACTCCTGTCCACATGTTTACAAAGCTGATGTGAGTTTTAATCTGTTTCCAGCCTATTATTATTTTAACTTTTTGAAAGTCCTCATATTTCTTATGGATTATTGTATCATTCTCTCTCCTTTGTAAACGGCTGTCAGAGCTGCTCCCAGATCCTAGCTCACAGAGGATCGCGCTAGCCAGCGTTCACTTTATAAAAGTCTTTATTGAGTTACAGTTTCCATTTCCAAGCTGCCGCGTGCAGCTCTACGTCTTATAAGCTAGACCGGCGAAGCTCCGTCTGAGTCTCCGCCCCTTGTACACCAACTTAATATCCTAGCCTTACTCCACCTTTTCCGCCTGACCGTTCTTCTCTGGGTCCCTCTGCCCCCCGTGGTCTCTTCCTTCCTGGACTCTTCTGACGCTGACCCCCCGGACCCTCCTGTCTCCTTGCGTCGGGCTTTAGGACCTGGCTCCCTTTCTGGGCTGCTTACTGCGCCGCCTTCCTATGCATTTGAACTTGGCGCGCGCGCCCAACCTTCCACTTTCCGCTTGACCATTTCTTCGCTCTCCGATGGAGGTGTGGCCACTCCTGACTCATGCCCTCCCCCCTGCTGCGAGCTGCCAGAGCTCGATACCTGGCGCCTTTCCTCCCCACTGCGCTCTGTTGGTGACGCTGGCCCCGATTTCCAACTGCTGCCCTCTGAACCCTCTCTGGACCCTTCTTCCTGGGGTGTCCCCCTAAGCTCCCCCCTTGCTCTGGCCACTGGCGCTCCTTTCTGTGAATCTTCTGATTCACTGGACAGACTCTCGGGTCGTCGTCGTCACTCATCTTTTCTTCGGCTTCCTCCCCCTCGCTCTCTGTTTCCTCCCTTGCCCTCGCCTCTGCTCCTGAACCCCTGACAACGGCTTTGAGCTTCTTCTTTTTACAATCAAGCAGTGTATAAATTCCATGCATTAAATACAACTTTGATGGCTGTGCTACTGGGAAGCATAGCTGAAAATGCTTCTCCATCCAACAGCATTTGGGGTGACCCAGATGGGGACTGCTTTCACAAGAGCATGAAGAGGAGGAAGATAATGATGCTACCGGGAAGGATATTGTGCTGGGAGCAGCAGCCAAGCGTTGTTTGTCCAGGACAATGTCCTCTCCCAGTCTGCCTAGGCGCTGTTTCCCCGAAGTAGCAGGAAGGACAGGTTTGGGCTGGCAGATTTAATGTATTTTTCATCTCTTGTTGACAGCCGCCCAGATTGGCTGAGGAAACCCAGCCAGATGAATGGGGGTATAAGTAATAAATTATTATTATTATTAAAAACAACAGAGTTCCCAATCCAGTGAGCCTGCCTTTTTGTCATCCACCAGACTCCCATGTCATGAAACACATCCCAGAAGCAGGAGAAGTTAGGTGATGCTTGAAGTCCAAGTTCTCTGGGGTATTACTCAACTTGTATTAGCCCCATCCTAAGGTCAGCTTAAAGGGACGCGGGTGGCACTGTGGGTTAAACCACAGAGCCTAGGGCTTGCCAATCAGAAGGTCAGCCAGTAAAGTGAGATGAGCGCTGCAACCCCAGAATCCTCCATGACTGGACCTTACGGTCAGGGGGTCCCTTTACCTTTACCTTAGGATCAGCTTACTTACTAATTAAAAGAGAAAGCAGGAGACACTCTTGTCCCACCTGCAATCTCATACCCTCCAACATTTCTCCAATGAAAATAGAGATGTCCCATTCCATAACGATAATTTTTCTATTTATACCCCACACAGCTGACTGGGTTGCCCCAGCCGCTCTGGGAGGCTTCCAACATATATCAATACACAATAAAACATTAAACTTTTTTTTGTAAAAAAAAACCCCACTTCCCTGTATAGGATTGCCTTCAGACGGCTTGGGGGGTCAGATGACTCCATACCCTCCAACATTTCTCCAATGAAAAGAGGGACATTTTGGTATCAGATCAGAAATGGGACAGCTTCTCTAACTCAGGGACGTCCCTGCAGAATAGACTCAGTATATTATAAAATGATACTTTGTAATGGGTATGTATTTTTGTACATCTTTGAATAAATAGCAATATATTTTTTAAGGCATCGATTAACATTGTGGAAGGATTTATTTTTAACTGCCTGCATAGGCCTGGTGGAATAGCAAAGTTTTCAGCAGGCGTTTGATCAGCACTCCTTCAGTCTCTCTGTAGCCTTCTTGGGATATGTGGAGGCAGAGAGGAAAGAGACCGCTCTCGCTCTCAGGCTGCCCATACCAATCCCCAGCAGTCTGAAGCAGCTGTTCAACAGCTGGAGAAGGAGCAGTGGGGAACCTGTCAATGGGAAACCCCTTCCTTGCATTGCAGGGCATTGTACTAGATGACTCTGGAGGTCACTTCCAACTCTACAAATCTATTATTCTATGTAAATGCATGCAGAAGACCTGTCTTCCTCATTCATTCTGATCACAGCTCCTCCATAGCCCTCCAAGGGAAATGCCCAAAGTGAACGGTTTGGCTTTAAAAGTAGTATGTTCTATAATTCTGCTGTGTTGGAAATAATATACAGTTGTACCTCGGGTTACAGACGCTTGAGGTTGCGTTTGTTCTGGTTACAGATGCGCCGAAACCTGGAAGTACAGTGGTACCTCGGGTTAAGTACTTAATTCGTTCAGGAGGTCCGTACTTAACCTGAAACTGTTCTTAACCTGAAGCACCACTTTAGCTAATGGGGCCTCCTGCTGCTGCCGCGCTGCCGGAGCACGATTTCTGTTCTCATCCTGAAGCAAAGTTCTTAACCCGAGGTACTATTTCTGGGTTAGCGGAGTCTGTAACCTGAAGCATATTTAACCTGAAGCGTATGTAGCCCGAGGTACCACTGTACCAGAACGGGTTTCTTCCGGGTTTCGGCAGTCGTGCATGAGCAGAAGCGCTAAATTGTGCTTTGCGCTTGCGCAGAAGCGCTGAATGCGCAGAAGCGCTGAATCGCAACCCGTGTGTGCAGGTTGCGAACACTGTGGGTTGCGAACGTGCTTCCCGCACAGATCACATTCGCAACCCGCATGTCCACTATATATGCAGCATCAACAGATGTTGTCCAGATCAAGGGAAGTCATAGTCCCTCTCTATTCTGCCTTGGTCAGACCACACCTGGAATACCATGTCCAGTTCTGGGCACCGCAGTTTCCGAAGCATGTTGACAAGCTAGAAGGTGTGCAGAGGAGGGCGACCAAGATGATCCAGGCTCATCTTGCCTTGTGAGGAACAGTTGAAGGAGCTGGTTATGTTTAGCCTGGAAAAGAGGAGACTGAGAGCCATCTTCAAATATTTCAAGGGCCGTCAAATGTGAGAATGAACAAGCTTGTTTTCTCCTTCTCTGGGGGGTAGGACTGGCTTCAAGTTACAAAAACGGAGATTCCAATTGTACATCAAGAAAAACCTTCTGACCGTAAGAGCTGTTCAAGAGCGGAACAGTCTCCCTCAGGATGTTGTGGAGACTTTTAACCAGAGGTTGGATGGCCGGCCATCATGGCTGATTTAGTTGAGATTCCTGCACTGCAGAGGGTTGGACTAGATGACATTTGGGGTCCTTTCCAACTCTACAATTCTATGATTCTCTTCAGCGTCTGACACCTCCTCTTCCCTGTCTTCTCCCTCTGACTACTCATCATCGTTCTACCACCAATCCCTGGGCCCTTGGCCTACCTTCCTTGGGGGGGGGGGGTTCTCCAGTTGATAATTCCCACCATTCCTCTGTCTCCAACCAGTCTGTGGCAGTGGGGGTAGAAGGTATAAGAGCAAGCTTGCCAAATCAGTCCCTTTTTCTAGGTCAGAGCTTTCCAAACTCTGTTGAGACACATCAGTGTGCCGGCCGCAGTGTAGGTGTGTCGCATGAATGCTCCCTGCTCTCCTCCTGGGGCACTGCAGTCCTGAAAGGATGCCCCCTGCCCAGTCAGGCTGGCCAACCCAAGAACAGCTGAGACCACAGCCTTTGAGAAAAGAAACTTAGACGAAATGATTAAATCTCAGAATGATCTTTGAGAGTAGCAGCGCCTACCCTGGCCTTTGGCTTGGAATCAACTTGATCCCTTTCCCCTCTTTCCTCTTTCCTTTCTCCTTTCTCCTTCTGTGATGGAATTCCTATTTGGGGACTTCCCTGGCTTTTTTCTGGCCCATGTAGGACCAGTCTGGATAGTTAGCCTTGGTGAGGATTTGACGTTTTCATCCCCAAAAAGTTTTTGATTTGATTCTATTGAAATGAGCTTGCATTTTAATGCTGCATTTTAATCTTGTTTTTAAGTTGTATCTTAATCAATTGTTTTATATCTGGTGTTAGCTGCCCTGAGCCCGCTCTTGGCTACAGGGGCGGGGTATAAAAATATTATTATTATTATTATTATTATTATTATTATTATTATTATTATTATTATTACCCGTTGGAACTCACCACCTATTGATCCAAGGCAGGCGCCTTCATGGTACACTTTTCAGCACCTAAAAACATCGCATTGTAGAGTTGGAAGTTACTCCTGTGGCTCACCTAGTACAACCCCCTTCAGTGCTGGAATCTTCACTAAAAACAGATGCCCCCCCCCAACCTTCAAGAAAGGAGAGTCCACCACCTTCCAAGGGAGACCGTTCCACTGTCAAAACAGCTCTTACTGTCAGAATCTCCTTTCTCGTAACTTGAAGCCATTGGTTCAAGTCCTACCCTCCAGAGTTCTACTCGCTAGAAACAATACCTTATAGACAAGTCTGCCCACATGTTTAGAAAGCTGCTGCAAGTTTTAATCCGCTTTTGTTTTTGTCATTTCTTCCTTTTGTTGTGTCCGACTCCTCGGGACCCCCTTGACCAGAGCACGCCAGGAACTCCTGTCTTCCACTGCCTCCCACAGCTTGGTCAAACTCATGTTAGTCGCTTTGAGAACAAAGAAGCAATATCTTATAGACAAGTCTGCCCAGATATTTAGAAAGCTGGTGCAGGTTTTAATCCGCTTTTAGCCTATTGTTATTTTACTTTTCTGAAAGTCCTTATATTTCTTATCAATAATTTTATTGCTTTATAAACCACTTTGTTAAAGCAATGACAAACCTAGAAAGCATCTTAAAAAGCAGAGACGTCACCTTGCCAACAATGATCCGTATACTGGTTTTCCCAGTACGTAGTGATGTATGGAAGTGAGAGCTGGAACATAAAGAAAGGCTGATAGCCGAAGAATTGATGCCTTTGAATTTTGGTGCTGGAGGAGACTCTTGAGAGTCCCATGGACTGCAAGAAGATCCAACCTTTCCATTCTGAAGGAAATCAGCCCTGAGTGCTCACTGGAAGGATAGATTGTGAAGCTGAGGCTCCAATTCTTTGGCCATCTCATGAGAAGAGAAGACTCCCTGGAAAAGACCCTGATGCTGGGAAAGATGGAGGGCACAAGGAGAAGGGGACGACAGAGAACGAGATGGTTGGACAGTGTTCTTGAAGCTACCAGCATGAGTTTGACCAAACTGCAGGAGGCAGTGGAAGACAAAAGTGCCTGGCGTGCTCTGGTCCAGGGGGTCATGGAGAGTCGGACACAACTAAACGAC
The DNA here is from genome assembly GCF_965112155.1 of Podarcis liolepis. Classification (NCBI taxonomy): domain Eukaryota; kingdom Metazoa; phylum Chordata; class Lepidosauria; order Squamata; family Lacertidae; genus Podarcis; species Podarcis liolepis. The sequence goes on along the minus strand of NC_139559.1, from coordinate 1,568,612 downwards.
AACAACAACATAAATAGAGATATGTGAAAAGGATCCAGGCATCTTAGTAGACCACAGCCTTAATATGAGTCATTGGATGATGTGACTCCTCAAACATATTCTTTGCCTCCTCTTCAAGCAGAGCCTCTAGCTCTCTTTCCTGGGAAGCACTCAGATAGATGTTTGCCCAATTGCTCCCTAAATACACTTACTCTCGCCTTTCTAGCATAGGTTGCCACTGCCCATAATAAATTACTATTTCTGCAGCAATGCTACCCTTAGACACATAGACCCAAAAGCATTTCATCCCCATCCCAGCTGGTTGGGCAGCTGTCGTAAGGCACAAAGGACAGCTGTAAGGAAGAGTCTCACCTTCAAACAACCATATCCTGACTAAGCTGTTATACCAAACCTTGACCGTGCTTAAGCAAGCAGAGGGAAGCTCCAGGATGTGGTAAGAAGCCAGAGGAGGGGAAGCAAGTTACTGGCAAAGTGAGCAGCATTTTTGACTTAACTAGCTGCACCTTTTTACTGGCCCATATATGCAAAACTCTCTTGTTAGAGCGGTGGCCAAAACAATGGCATGCATTCCAAGCACGGTGGGAAGCCCTCAAGCAGAATAGAAGCACAGGAGTCCTCTGCCTGCCCCTGGTTTCCAGGAACTGGGATTCAGAAGCATTCCTGTGCCCAACTATGCAGGCAAAGCATAGCCATCCTGGCTAGAAGCCGTCAGTGGCCCTCCATGAATTGGTCTAGCCCTATTTTAAAACCAGCCAAGTTAGTGGCACCAACTGCCTCCTGAAGCAGCAAATTCCACAGTTTATAAAGCTGCATCAAGAAGGACTTCCTTCCATCTTGAATCCAACCATTTCCAGTTAGACATTGGATGTCCATGGAGGTCCATGATGTTATGAGAGCTGCCAGAAAAACTTTACCGTATTTCTCCATGCCACACATCATTTTACGAACTATCCTGTTAACCTTACTTGTATTTTCTCTAAGCTAAAGAAATCCCAAATGTTGCAACTTTTCTTTGTAGGGCTTGGGCTCCATCCCTTTCCTAGTTTTGGTTGCCCTTTTCCGAACCTTTTCAGAAAAAACATCCTATCGAGGGAAGGTGGTCAGAACTGCACATGGTATTCCAAATACTTTCTCCAACTTCCAGTTCAAACGGTTCAGGGGTTGGTGGTTGGTTTGTTTTCTGCAAGCCCGTGGTTCTTAGAACATGGCAGAAGGTGCTTGGTGGCCCCAGAAAGACTGCACAGTGGAGTGGTCTGCTAGTTGCGCTTGGAAGAGAGCATGAGGAGGCAAGAGGAGCCCCCAAAGACTCTGCTGCTGCGCCATCATTTCATCCTCACTGTGGCCAACCAGAAGCATCAGGGAAGCCTCTGAGTGGGACATGTGCTGTTGTGTCTCTGAATGGGGAAATGGGGAATATATTGCAAAACAACCTCATTGATCTTCCCTTGTACAGGGACCACAACCTGTGCAATACATGCTTCTCATCATTTCTTGGGCAATGATTGCCTCACCTTCCTACAGCCAATTAAATCTGGGCAGGGCTCCCCTGAGGATGGGCCTTATAAAGCACCTGGCTACAGGCTAGAGAGCACTCTGCTCTGCCTCACCATGAAGTCTGGTGGCCTCGTCTTCTTCCTTGTGGGGCTCTTCGCTCTCTGTGCCATGATGCCCTCTGCCTCAGCCAAAGGTATGTGACCCCATTGGGGCCAATCCTTCTGATGCTGCTTTGTGTGGGCCTCCAAGTGGGACCCCCTTCATCCCACACTCCCAAACCCTTCCAGGTGTAGAGTACAGACTCTTCAGAGGAGCAGAGGCACCGCTATACCTGGGAATGTTGTAGGTCGCTCCACAGCGAATCCTTCAATGTGTTGCCATCTCCTGTAGGAAACCAGAGAGTTCTTATGGATGGGAGGAAGGAAGAGAAGTGGGGTGATAGCTGAGGAGGGGAGGGGAGGATGGAGATGGAGGCACCTCCCCAACACACACAAGCAAGTAAAGGTGGCCCTTAAAGCTGCAGCCCAGGAGTTAAGCAGGTGCAGAAAGGAGGTCTCTGGTGCCCAGTCCACAGCTGGTAAGAACCTGGCATCAAGAAGAAGAAGAAGAAGAGTTTGGATTTGATATCCTGCTTTATCACTACCCAAAGGAGTCTCAAAGTGGCTAACGTTCTCCTTTCCCTTCCTCCCCCACAACAAACACTCTGTGAGATGAGTGGGGCTGAGAGACTTCAGAGAAGTGTGACTAGCCCAAGGTCACCCAGCAGCTGCATGTGGAAGAGAGGAGACGCGAACCCGGATCCCCAGATTACGAGACTACTGCTCTGAACCACTCCACCACACTACACATCCCCATCAAGGTTTGGGGGTGGCCACTGTGGGATAAGTTAGTCAGCCCCAGCAAAGACTGATCCAGTTGCAACCCAGATGTTCAACTCTGTGCTTTGAGGGAGGAGAAAAACAGGAGGAAACTTATTCATCTGGGCTGTGCTCATCCTATAAAGGCTGGGGTAAATAAAGGCTTTTCAAATGTTGTCTCTGAGCCATAATGATGTTCTTTGTTTCAGGGAAGCCTGGAAATTGCCCTATGAGTCCTCCAGCAGAGAAGCCACCTTGCATTAAGTGGTGTACTACAGATTATGATTGTCCTTCCATCCAGAAATGCTGCCCAAGCTTTTGCTCCATGGTCTGCACAAACCCAAGTAAGATGCTGAGCCCCTTGTGGATAATTTATTGTTATTTATTGCCCCCCCCCTTTCCCTTCACTATGGGCTCCCAGTGTGTGTTGCAAATTGAAACTGGAGTTAAAACAAATTGCAGTCTCAGGAATAGTGTTGGTCCCCCCAAAATGTAGATATCTATCAGGTGGGAACAACACAATGAGGGTGCCAGACACACCTCTGTGGGAAGGGAGTTCCCCCAACTTAGGGGCTGCCCCAGAGATGACTTTGTCAGGGTGGAGGAACTGCCAAGAGAGCCCGCCTGCTGATGTTTACTCCCGAGAGAGTCCGCAAGTATGGAGAAGCTCTCTCAGATAGTTGGTGCCTCACATAGTTGGTGCAAAGGGCCTTCTCGGTAGTGGCGCCCTCCCTGTGGAACGCCTCCCACCAGATGTCAAACAGAATAACACCTACCAGACTTTTAGAAGACATCTGAAGGCAGCCCTGTTTAGGGAAGCTTTTAATGTTTGATGTATTACAGTATTTTAATATTTTTTTTGGAAGCCGCCCAGAGTGGCTGGGGAAGCCCAGCCAGATGGGTGGGGTATAAATAATAGATTATTATTATTATTATTATTATTATTATTATTATTATTATTATTTTATTTAGGGCTTTAGACATTAATGTAGGCACCATGAATGGAGTCAGCAAAGGAACTAGGTGGGCTGAAGACAGCAGTTCTTCACAAATTGTCCAAGTTTTGCTCAAGGAGTTTTGCCTGTTGCCTCTGAATTGACAGCTAAGAGATGGTCCATAATCATGACATGGGAACAGGGGGATGGGGCCATAGCTCTGTCAATGAGCACCTTGGTCCAAGGCTCCATCTCCAGGTAAGGGAAACCCTTGTTGTCTACTTAGTTAGGGTGATGAGCACCAATCTCTCTAGGGTTCTTGAATGCTTGAACACTCTTTTACTCCTGCAGCAAAGTGATGACAGTGATGCACAGCCTGAAATCCCTGCAACTTCTACAGTTTTGAAGAGGTGAACCCAGCACCCAAGGAGTGAAGGCAATGATAAACCCAGTTCCCTCTTGACCCAGTGGGCCCGATCCAGCTTCCTTCCCTCCCTGCAATAAAATGATCCCTGTGCCTGCATACCAGAGTGTCTTGTTCTTGAGTCTTGCTTGCTTATATCTTTCCAAAAGGGTGTTGGCAGGAGGGAGGGAGGAAGAGCCTCTGGCTGAGGGCTGTGGAAACCCAACAGATCACACATACAGCCAGGGAAGGGCAGCTTCACAGTGTGGCAGAGTTAGGAGGGGAAATACACTGGGTGAAGGGCGAAGGGTCACTGTCCGTTGGGGGGTAGAAGCAGGAGAACTAAGGCCATTGATTTAAAGCAGGCTGGGTGTAACGGGATCTTGTAGGTCGAATAATGCACCCCTCTCTTGACTTCCATCCCTAGTTCCCAAATATTTGACTAACAAAGCAGGGCTTCCTGTGTCTTGCCTCTGGGACCCAGGTCCTTTGTGGGCTCTCTCCTGGAGTGTGTTGCTGCTTTTGTGCCCACCTTCCTCATCTGAAATCAACTGGATACAGGACAGCAGCAGCTGTGTGTGCAGGACCTCCCTGCAGTGATGGGCAGGGAGGGTGACCAGAACTCCTGGGGCCTCTTCCTCTGGTTGTTCAGTAGCCAAGAGCTGATTCCTGTTCCACACAGAGTCCAAAGTGGCAGCATTGTGGGGCCCTCAGGTGGAAGACTCAGGTTGGAGCAGTGTGAATATGAGGAGTCCTAACCACATGGACGGATGCGGGTGGTGCTGTGGGTAAACCACAGAGCCTAGGACTTGACGATCAGAAGGTCCGCCATGTGGTTAGCTCCCGTTGCTCGGTCCCTGCTCCTTTCAACCTAGCAGTTCAAAAGCACGTCAAAAGTGCAAGTAGATAAATAGGTACCGCTCCGGCGGGAAGGTAAACGGCGTTTCCGTGCACTGCTCTGGTTCACCAGAAGTGGCTTAGTCATGGTGGCCACAGGACCCGGAAGCTGTACGCCGGCTCCCTCGGCCAGTAAAGCGAGATGAGCGCCGCAACCCCAGAGTCATCCATGACTGGACCTAATGGTCAGGGGTCCCTTTACCTTTTTAACCACATGGAGCCTGGCTGGGAGTCCTGTTCCTTGGAGGCAGCATCCTGGGCTGGACCCCATTTCCATAGGGTAGCGAGGCGTCCTCTTCATGCCACCCCAGATCAAAGACACCCATTTCACAGAGTCAGATTCCCAACCAAGTCAAATATACTCAGTCATCCCAAGCCCTCTTCCTGCGTCAAGAAAAAGGAGAGGGGAGGACCCACACTAATGGGATGAAGTCAAAAGAAAGGGGGTTTCAACTAAGCTTTAGGAAGGACTTTCTGACAGTAAGAGTTGTTTGACAGTAGATCAGACTATGTATGGAAGTGAGAGCTGGACCATAAAGAAGGCTGATCGCCGAAGAATTGATGCTTTTGAATTATGGTGCTGGAGGAGACTCTTGAGAGTCCCATGGACTGCAAGAAGATCAAACTTATCCATTCTTAAGGAAATCAGCCCTGAGTGCTCACTGGAAGGACAGATCGTGAAGCTGAGGCTCCAATACTTTGGCCACCTCATGAGAAGAGAAGACTCCCTGGAAAAGACCCTGATGTTGGGAAAGATGGAGGGCAGAAGGAGAAGGGGACTACAGAGGATGAGATGGTTGGATGGTGTTCTTGAAGCTACCAGCATGAATTTGATCAAACTGCGGGAGGCAGTGGAGGACAGAAGTGCCTGGCATGCTCTGGTCCAGGGGGTCACGAAGAGTCGGACACGACTAAACGACTAAACAACAACATGTGGGAATGTTCTGGGGTGCAGGAGAGGATATATTGACTAATTATACCCTTGTCCAACTTGTGCTAACAAGTTCCCAAAATATCAGCAGAGTTTATAAACATTCCCCTTTAAGTTCGCAACGGTAACGTGTGCACAGGTTCGCTAGAACCTCTATAATAATTACTCTGGTAATTTCCCCTTTGTTCCCTCTTAAAATACAAGACACAACACAGTCTTTATAAAAGTATAAAAGAGTTTACTCACGATCTGTTCACAATATGATCCCAGGCGGCAGACAGGCTTAAAAAGGTAAAATACACTTAGAATCTATATTATAGGAAGATAGCCCTCTCCTCTCTTGGCTGAGAGCCAAGAGGGCTTCCTGCTTCTTCGAAAGGTGATGGCAGAGAGAGAGATGGCTGCCTGCCCTGTGCTTTTGTCATTACCTGCACAGGTGAGGCCACACCCACCTCTGGTCACATGTGGAGGAAGTCCGTTCCCTGGAAGTTTACCTGCTTGCTGGACAGACATCCCTCCCCATCTTGTAACATGTACACTCTAGGAATGTTGTCATTGACTGCTCCTGTGTTTACATCCCACATACCCCTTCTCAGGCAATACAACATATACAAAACATAAACAACTTTATTCAACCACCCAGAGTCCCAGCTTGACACGTAGATTCTGGAAACTCTCTCTTGGTAGGGGTTTCGTCAGGATGTCCGCAGTCATCTCTTGGGTGCTGCAGTAGGATAGCTCCACAAGTCCATCCTGGATCATCTGGCGTATGTAGTGGTATTTAACCCCAATGTGTTTTGTTCTGGCCAGGAACTTCTCACTCTGCGTCAGCTTCAGGCAACTTTGATTGTCCTCTAGCAAGCTGACAGGCCCTTTTCTCACCAACCCAAAGTCCTTCATGAGTTGATCAAGCCAGGCGATCTCTCTGCAGGCTTCTGTTGCTGCAACGTATTCTGACTCTGTGGAAGATAATGCTACACAGCTCTGTTTATAACTGCCCCATGCAACAGGTCCATCACCAAACATAAAAACATGACCACTTGTTGATTTATAATCAGCATTATCCCCAGCCCAATTAGCATCTGTATACCCAACCAACTTAGGGTCTCTGACGGCTGGTAACCTTAATTTACAATTCATGGTACCCTTCAAATATCGCACCACCCTCTTTACACCTGCCCAATCATGCTCAGTGGGAGAATTCACTTTTCTACTAAGAATCCCCACAGCATTAGCTAAGTCAGGTCTACATGTGGTAACTAAATACAAAAGTTTACCAATCGCCGACCTGTAGTCATTGTTGTCTGGCAACTGCTTCGAATCCTGCTGATTCTTCAGGAAGTCAGTAGCCATCGGTGTAGCAACTGGATGTGCGTCTTGCATCTGCATGTGCTCAATTAGCTCGTGGATCTTCTGTCTTTGGCTGAGAAGAAATGAGCCGTCCTCTTCTCTTTCCACCTGGATCCCGAGGTAGTACTGGACATCTCCTAGCTCCTTGACCTCCACCTCCTTGCTAAGGTGTTTTACTATTTGTGTATAGTCTTTCTCACTTGCTGTGGCAATAATCAGGTCATCAACAAAAGCTAAGATATATGAGAATTGTCCATTATTTGACTTACTGTACAAGCACTTGTCAGCGTCGCCTTGCTTGTACCCAAGTTGCGTCAGCATTTTATGCAACTTCTGGTTCCAGGCTCTGGCAGCCTGTTTAAGTCCATAAAGTCCTTTCTGGAGTTTGCACACTAAATGTGCTTCATGTGGTTTTACAAAACCTTTAGGCTGTTTCATATAAATTTCCTCAGAAATCTGCCCATGTAGAAAAGCGGTAGCAATGTCAATGTGTTTCACCCTCATTTTCTTGGAGGCTGCAATGCTTAAAAGCATTCTTACGCTGCTGTACCTCACAGTTGGTGCAAAAACTTCATCATAGTCTTCACCAAAACGCTGTGAAAATCCCTGTGCCACAAGTCTAGCTTTGTAGCGCTGCACTTCTCCTTCTGACCCCTTCTTAAGCTTGAAAACCCATTTACTGCCAATGGCCTTCTTACCGGGAGGCAGCTCAGTGAGTGTCCAGGTCTTGTTCTGATGCAGTGCATCCATCTCCTCCTGCGCGGCCTTCCTCCAGAGACTGGCTTCTGCAGCTGGCATCTCCTGTATCTCTTCCCAAGTGGAAGGTTCCTGTGGAAACACCGAACCTGCAAAGTAGGACAACCGTACTGGTGGGACACCTTTGTTGGTTCTGGATGAGCGTCTGACTTCTGGTTCTGCGACCGCATCAGCTTCCTCGTCCTCCTCCAACGCAGGCATGTCCCCATCTGAGTCCTCATCTTCGTCTCTGGTGCCGTCAGGGTTCTGGTCCTCTGCATCTTCTGGTGCGTCGCCTGTAGGGGGCGCTGTAACACTCGAAGGCAGATAATTACTTTGTGGGGTCTCAAAAGGAAATATACAAACTCTTGAGTCCTTTCTGACTCATCTGAAGAATCCACAACAGTGTTCTTAGTGTCTACTTTTCCATATTCATCAAAATAAACCGCATGGTATGCATTTGTCTTACCAGTTTGTAAGTCCATAATTCTGTATCCTTTGCCTCCAGAGGCGTATCCCACAAGGATACCTGCTTTTGCCCTGGAGTCAAGCTTGTGTCTGTGTTCCTTGGGCACGTGGAAGTAACACGAACTTCCAAACACACGTATGTGCGACAGATTGGGAGCTTTCCCATGCCAAAGTTCAAATGGTGTGCACTCTGCACCTTTAGTTGGCAGTCTATTCTGCAAATAGACTGACGTGTACACTCCTTCGGCCCACAGCTTTTGTGGCAAACGTGCATCCTTTAGCATGCACCTTGTCATGTCCATAATGAACCTAAACTTTCTCTCAGCTATGGCATTCTGCTGTGGTGTGTAAGGAATTGTGGTTACGTGTGCAATTCCTTCCTTGGCCAGGAGAGCCTGCATTTCATTTGAGCAGTACTCACCTCCATTGTCGCTCATTAACACAGCTGGAGCTCTCTGGAATTTGTTCTTGACCATGGCAATGTATTCCTGGAGCTTCTCCACTGTTTCACTCTTCTCTTTGAGGAAATATACAACACAAAATCTTGAAAAATCATCCAGAAATATTAAAATATATCTATTCTTTCCCAGTGAGGGAACATTCATGGGTCCACATATGTCAGTGTGCACTATGTCAAGCACTTTGTTGCTTCTTTGTTCTGCACAACGTGGAAATGAAGGTTTTACAGCCTTCTCAGTAATACAGCTTATGCACTTTGCTGGAGCTTTGTTGCTCTGCTTTACCTGCAAACCTCTTACAAGATTTCTTTTCTGTAGATCCAGAATGAGGCTGGCGTCCCTGTGTCCTAGCCTTCTGTGCCATAAGTCCAGATCTGCTTCATCCTTCTGGCTGGAATGTGCCGCTTTTGCAGACTGGTTCTCTGAAAGATCAAGCTCATATACACCATTTATTAGCTTTGCTTGAGCTAACACTTTGCCATTTCTAGTCACTTTACATTCTCCATTTCCAAATGTGACCTGGAAACCTTTCTTATCCAAAGTGGACACGCTGATTAAATTGCAACTCAGCTCTGGAACGTACAAAACTCTAGAGATTGTGTTCTCAATGCATTCATTGTTTATATTGCATTTCAGGCTCATGGAACCTGCACCTTTTGCTTTAACAATGTTGCCATCTGCAATCTCAATTTCAGATCCTTCTTCATCATTTATTTCATTAATCTCATTAAAATAGTCCTTTTTATATGAAAAATGCGAACTGGCACCTGAATCTAAAATCCATTTGTTACGTTTATTTTCACGATTCTGGACAGCTAAGTTCCTTTCTTGCAATAACCATGTGCATTCACATTTCCCCTTCTTTTCCCCTTTTGGCTGAAAGGGGTGGGGTTTCTTGGCTTTAGGAGCTCTGCAGTTCTTTGCAATGTGTCCTTCTTTGTTACAATTGAAACAAATCACCTTCTTAGGCATCTCTTTGGACTTTGTAAATTGCCTAGATGCATAACTGTTGTCCTTGCTTCTAGCATTTCTCACTGGAGATTCAGCTCTATCTCTGCATTCTTCTTTTAAATAACCAATCAAGTCTTTAAAAGTCAGACCTTGTCTATGAGCCATCAAACTTACAAATGCGCTAAAGCGTGGTCCAAGTGATGATAACAAAAATGCTATCTTTGTATCCTCATCAAAAGCTTTGGGAGTCAGATCAATTCTTTGAATAATCTCAGTAAACTTGTTGATGTGCTCTGTGAATTCCTCTTTTGAATTCATCCTCAATCTGGTTAATTTACACACCAAGTTTCTGAAGCTGTTTATGCTAGATTCTCCATACACGCGCTCAATATCTCTTAAGATTTGAGATGCATCATCTGTACTATTTATTAATGATAGCTGCTCATCACGAAGTCCACTCAAAATTATGTGTCTAGCTTCGCTGTTCATGTGTTTCCAAGCACTTATCTTGGCTAAATCCTCCTCAGTTGTTTCTGTAGGCTGAGGCTTTAAAGCTTCCAAAATATGCTTATAATCTAAACATGCTATCAAGCGCTGCTTCCAGTGCATGAAATTGTACTCATTCAGCACAGGCATTCCTAGCTTTGCATCACTATCAAAAGCTGCTCTAGCCATCTTAAAATCCAAAATTTGAAAATTCTTCAAAATTTCAAAATTTCTCAAAATTTGTGTTATGTACTGAGTTGAATAGGATCCAAACTGCAGCAGTCTGATTGGTCCTAGAACAATGCAGCAGTATGATTGGTTGGCAGGAACCACCCAATCATGCTCCAGATATAAGTGAATCCACAACCTGATTGGCTTACAGTAGAATTCCAGAATTAACCAATCATGTGCAGCCCATTGTGTAAATAATGTATATAAAGCAGATACTGTGAGGGGACTTTCATTCATTCCTCCTCACCACTATGAGCTGAATAAAGAGCATGAAATCACTTTGCGACTCTGAGTATATTTCACTGGCGACGAAGGTGGGATCCCGCTGAGCTGACTGCCACACACAGCACCGCAGCACCGCCACCTGCCGCACCGCTGCCTCGCACCGTGTATCCAGGCTTCAGCTCCGGGACACAAGGAACTCAGAATGGCAGCCAACAGCAGCTTCTCGCCATTCAACCCAGCATCTGGAGACTAGGAAGCGTAAGCCTCCCATTTCACCTTCCTCCTAGAAGCCAAAGGGGTCACCCACGAAGAAGACGCCAAGAAGAGGGCGATATTCTTCAGCGTCTGCGGAGAGGAGACGTTTGAAATCGCCCGGGCTCTCCTTGCGCCTGAAGACGTCGCTACTGTTCCATACAAAACAATAATGGAACAGCTGAAGGGGCACTTTTCGCCGCAGCCCTCAGTGGTGGCTCGTCGAAATGCCTTCTACGCAAAGCGACAAGCCCCTGGGGAAACCATAACTGGGTTTGTGACCTCACTCCGCCAAGCCGCCCGGTTCTGCAACTTCTCAGAGCTGGAGAACATGCTTCGTGACCGCCTTGTCGGTGGACTGAAGGATGAGAAGCTGCAACGACGCCTCTACGCCAAGAAGGACCTAACGTTCCAGGTCGCTCTGGAGGAGGCCCTGGCAACGGAAGCTGCCGAGAGGTCGACGCAAGAGGCACGGCTGAGCCCGCCACCCCAACCGAGGGTCCACCATGAAGACCTCACCGACAACTCAGGATCTGACAGGGAGGAGGTGCACCGAGTACAGCAGCGCACTCAAGCAGCCCACATACCACAGCTGCCTCGACGAGAAGGAGGGAACTGCGCAAGCTGCGGGGAAGGTCACGAGAGGAGGACCTGCCGTTTCCGCAACGCAGAGTGCAGGCAGTGCAGAAAATTGGGACACATCGCCCGGGTGTGTCGAGCTCGGCCCACCCGACACCAGGCATCAGATGACCAATCCAAGAGCCCCAGGTCCCGGGGCCCAACGCACCAAGGCAACACTACGGAGCTCACGGACTTCCAGGTATACCAGTTGCCCCACCCAAACGTAGAGAAAATTTATGTAGAGGTACAGATAGAGGGGGCCCCATGCCGCATGCAGCTTGACACGGGTTCAACTCTATCCATAATCTCGGCAAGGACCTTAAGGAAACTGTGTCCTACTGGGGGTCCCAAACTCAGGCCGGCCCCATTCACCCTCCGGGACTTCCAGAAACGTAAGGTCCCCACAATGGGGGTGGGGACCTTCAGGGTGCAATACCAAGGGCGGACGCGGCAACTGGACTTGCTCGTGGTCAAGGGCCCCTACATTAGCTTACTGGGATTGGCATGGTTTGGACCACTGGGGCTAGCCATCACCGGGGTGAACCACACTACCTTACAAGTGGACGTGGACGCCATCTGCAAGGAATTTCCAGGGGTTTTCGATGGGAAATTGGGACAGTATACGGGCCCCCCCCATTGCTCTACAGCTTGACCCCGCAGTACGACCGGTCAGGCTCAAGGCCCGCCGGGTCCCGTTCGCCCTGAAACCCCGTATAGACGAGGAATTGGACCGGCTCGTGGAGCAAGGCGTACTGGAGCCGGTGCCTAATGCCCCCTGGGAAACCCCAATCGTCACACCTGTCAAGCCTAATGGTTCGGTCCGCATCTGCGCAGACTACAAATGTACCATAAACAAGGCCCTCACGGCCCATGCATACCCAGTGCCAGTGGTCAGCCATGTCCTTGCCACCCTGGCTGGGTCGAAAATTTTTGGCAAACTGGACTTGGCCCAAGCATATCAACAGCTGCCAGTAGATGAGGCCACAGCAGAGGCACAGATGATTGTGACGCACAGAGGAGCGTTCAGGGTAAAGCGGCTGCAATTCGGGGTCAGTGTGGCACCAGGCATATTCCAGAATCTAATGGACTCGCTCCTTAAAGGGATTCCTGGCGTCACCCCCTTCTTCGATGATGTGTTGATTGCCGGGCCCACACCAGAGGAGTTTGAGGACCGCCTCCGCACCGTTCTGCACCGTTTCCAGACGGCGGGTCTCAAGGTGAAGCGGGAAAAATGTCTACTAGGAGTGCCTCAGGTGGACTTTCTGGGATTTATGGTGGACGCAGAAGGGGTCCACCCGACTGGGGACAAGGTACGGGCCATTTGTGATGCCCCAGCGCCCAAGAGCAAGACTGAACTTCAGGCCTTCTTGGGACTATTGAACTTTTACCATTCCTTCCTTCCCCACAAGGCGGCGGTAGCGGAGCCCCTACACAGACTCCTGGACAAGTGGGCCCCTTGGGTGTGGGGCCAGCGCCAGGAGGCTGCATTCCAGGCAGTCAAGGACTTGCTTGTCTCAAACTCGGTCTTGGCACACTTCGACGAGAGGCTGCCGGTGGTGCTAGCATGTGACGCCTCGCCCTATGGCATTGGCGCTGTCCTGGGACACCAACTCCCGGATGGAAGAGAGGTACCGGTGGCATACTTTTCCCAGACACTCAACGCAACCGAGCAGAACTACTCGCAAATCGACAAGGAGGGTCTGGCAATCGTGAAGGGAGTAAAAAAATTCCATGATTTCTTATACGGGCGGCCCTTCACAGTGGTGACTGACCACAAGCCGTTGCTTGGCTTGTTTGCCCCCGAAAAGCAGACCCCCCAAGTGCTGTCTCCTCGCGTCCTCAGGTGGTCAATTTTCCTTGCCAGCTACCAGTATGCACTGATTCACCGCCCGGGGAAGGCGATGGGCCATGCGGACGCCCTCAGCAGGCTACCACTACCGGAAACAGGCCCCGACCCAGCACCTGCACAAGAGGTTATGAGCCTGGAGCTGCTTCCCGACCGCCCCATTCAGGCACAAGAAGTTGCACACCATTCCAAGAAAGATAGGGTCATCTCCCGGGTCCTGGACTGGGTGTGGAGGGGATGGCCCAGCAGCAGCCCTGGGCCAGAATTCGCTGGCTACACAACCCGCAAACATGAACTGTCAGCCCACAAGGGGTGCCTGTTATGGGGAAGCAGGGTCGTTGTTCCCCAGCCCCTCCGCAAAAGGGTCCTCACAGCCCCACACGAGACACATCCAGGGGTAGTAAGAATGAAGGCCCTTGCCAGGAGTTATGTGTGGTGGCCAGGGATCGACGGAGAGATAGAGGCCTGGGTCAAACACTGCCAGGCCTGCCAAGAATCCCGCCCAGATCCCCCAAGGGCCCCAGTCCAGTCCTGGGAGTCGGCCCGAGCACCATGGTCACGCCTGCATGTGGACTTCGCTGGCCCCTTTCAGGGGAAAACATTCTTCATAGTGGTGGACTCCTACACCAAATGGCTGGAAGTCACACTGGTACCGTCCACTTCTACATCCGCAGCCATCCGGGTACTACGCAGGCTGTTTGCAACCCACGGGCTCCCTGACACTCTTGTCTCAGACAACGGGACTGCATTTACGTCAGGAGAATTCCAAACCTTCACAGCACAGAACGCCATCCGCCACATCCGTTCGGCGCCATTCCACCCTGCCACCAATGGCCAAGCAGAACGCATGGTGCGGACCACCAAGGACACTCTTCGCCGCATGACGCAAGGGGATTGGGAGTACCGCCTTGCCACATTCCTCCTAGCACAGCACAGCACCCCCAGCTCAACGACTGGCCGGAGCCCCGCTGAACTACTAATGGGTCGGCGCCTTGCAATCAGATTGGACCGCCTTCACCCCGATAGAGCTCAGGATGAGGTAGGGGTGGGGGAAGGCAGGAACCCCCGGACCTTTGAGGCCCAGGACCCAGTGTACGGAAAGAATTTTGGGGCAGGCCCAGCATGGGTACCCGCCACAGTCACCAGGGTCACTGGCCCCGTGTCGTACGAGGTGCTAACGGATGGGGGGCAATGCTGGCGCCGCCACTGCGACCAGATACGGCGACGATTCCCAGGAGAAAACCAGGAGGAGGACAGGTCAGAGGAGTCCCAAGGGAACAGAGGGGCAGTGAGGCCCATAGAGCAGGAGGGGCCAGCAGGAGAGGCAGAATCAGTAAATACAGAGAGGACCTGCGAGGCCGAAAGGACACCAGAACCAGAACCACGACTGAGCGAGCCGGTTGCGCCAGACCAAACAGGCCCATCACAGCCAGCATCCTTGGAACATGAGCCAGAACCTGAACCCCGGATCAGGGAACACCACAGGCCGCAACGCACACGTAGGCCGCCGGCGTACCTCAAGGACTATGAATGCGACCTCCCGGGCAGGACTGGAACTTAGAGGGGAGGGGTGTTATGTACTGAGTTGAATAGGATCCAAACTGCAGCAGTCTGATTGGTCCTAGAACAATAGGATCCAAATTGCAGCAGTCTGATTGGTCCTAGAACAATAGGATTCAGAATGCAGCAGTCTGATTGGTCCTAGAATAATGCAGCAGTATGATTGGTTGGCAGGAACCACCCAATCATGCTCCAGATATAAGTGAATCCACAACCTGATTGGCTTACAGTAGAATTCCAGAATTAACCAATCATGTGCAGCCCATTGTGTAAATAATGTATATAAAGCAGATACTGTGAGGGGACTTTCATTCATTCCTCCTCACCACTATGAGCTGAATAAAGAGCATGAAATCACTTTGCGACTCTGAGTATATTTCAATTTTA